>NW_022104553.1:11025271-11030491 GCF_000313985.2 Echinops telfairi
TTTCTTGTATTGTATATTTATCTGTATATGATTTAACAGTTCATTTCTTGTTATATATATAATTATCTTTATAAATAAATATATTATATTATCAGCAATTTGGTTTTATCTCTCTAGAGAACCCTGTCTAACACAATTAATTATTTCACTTCATTGTTGTAGAGGCTTTCTGTAGCATGTCTCCTCAGTTCACCATTTTGTCAGAAATCTGAGTACACAGTTTTTAAGAACACAAAGGTGAATGATTTTTCTTATCCACTTGTTTACCAGACTTCAGGTAAAATTTCATTTTTAAAAGAGTTACTGGTATGAGTGTAAAAAGGCAAGAGTAGGAGAAAGTATTTGGCAAACATATACCTGAGAATGGACTTATATGGAATACATGAACAAGAATTAAAAATCAGAACAATAAAGACATGGACTAATTAAAAATTGTCAAAAGATCTGAACAAGTATTAAAAAAGTGAACCTCTGTCAATAAGCCTGTGAAAAATAAATATAATTGGCAGTGTTCACTCAGAAATGTAAGATTTTGATCTCTGGGCTTGCCTGTCTGCTCATAATTAAAAAAGAAGATGAGTAATTGAATTTATTCTTTAAAACAGTTTTAGACTTACAGAGAATTTATAATTATAGTACCTAGGATTCCCATGTATGTGTGATTCACGTTTTACATTACTATGAAAGATTTGTTACTATTAATTAACCTAATTATTAATTATTTTTAACTAAAGACAATGGTTGAATCAGAGATTCTTAGTTTTCACCCAGTGTCACTTTTTGTTCCATAATATCAGCATCTTCTGCAGGAAATCACACTGCATTTAGGTGCTATTTTTTTTAGGAATCTCATGATTGTGGCAGTTTTTTCAGACATTCTTTGTTTTTGATGACCTTAACAGTTTTTTTTTTTTTCTTTTTAAAAATCATTTTATTGGGGGTTCGTACAAGTCTTATCACAATCCATACATCCATCCATTGTGTGTCAAGCACATTTATATAATGTTGTCCTCATCATTCTCAAAACATTTGCTTGCTACTTGAGCCCGTTATCAGCTCATTTTCCCCCTCCCTCCCCATTCCCCCTTCCCTCATGAACCCTTGATAATTTATAAATTATCTTGTCATATCTTACACTGCCCACTGTCTCCCTTCACCCACTCTTCTGTTGTCCATCCCCCAGGGAGGGGGTTATATGTAGATCCTTGTAATCAGTTCCCCCTTTCTGTCCCACCTTCCCTACACCCTCCAGTATGGACACTCCCACCACTGGTCCTGAAGGGATCATCTGTCCTGGATTCCCTGTGTTTCCAGTTCCTATCTGTACCAGTGTACATCCTCTAGTCTAGCCAGATTTGTAAGGTAGGATTGGGATCGTGATAAAGGGGGGTAGTGGGGGGTGGTGGTGAAGGAAGTATTTAAGAACTAGAGGAAAATTGTATGTTTCATCGTTGCTATACTGCACCCTGACTGGCTCATCTCCTCTCCGTGACCCTAATTTTCTTTCTTTCTTTTTTTTTTAACATTTTATTAGGGGATCATACAACTGTTATCCCAATCCATACACACATCAATTGTGTAAAGCGCCTTTGTACATCATTCTCAAAACATTTTCTCTCCATTTAAACCCCCGACATTAGGTCCTCATTTTTCCCCTCCCTCCCCGCTCCCCCCTCCCGCATGAGCCCTTGATAGTTTATAAATGGGTATTTTGTCATATCTTGCCCTGTCCGACGTCTCCCTTCATCCACTTTTTGGTTGTCTGTCCGGCCTCAACAATTTTAAAGAGGACTCGATGGATGTTTTCTAGGAATACTCACTACTAGAAATTGTCTGATGCTTTTATCATAAGACTGGCATTAGAATTAATAGGAGGAAGTGCACAGAGGAACAATGCCATTTTCCTCACATTATGTCAAGGGCATATGTGATCATTAAGATTTAAAGCTGCTGATGTTCACATTAGTCAATTGATTAAGACAGTTTTTTTTTCAGGTTTCTCTATGGTGAAATTATATCTCCTCCAAGCCCCTTTTGATATGGCACATTTGGAAGGATATCACTATGAACTGTCTTGGCCTAAGGAATGGAGACATTGACTCCTCTTCATTGAGGGCAGAATACCTAGATACATTAGTTGGGATTTTGCTATGGGAGGTATTTAACTCTTCTCCCCCAAAGAATTCATATTTTTTCATTAATTTCAATCAGCATGAGCTCAGTTATATTTGTTTTATATTTTGAGTTATAATCCATATTACCTCCATTATTCTATTAGTCCACCTTTCAGAATAAGTAAATTATAGAACAATATGATATGACATAAATTTTGCTGAAGATCACCCAGCCTTACATTAACAGGAAGCTTCCAGAGGTTCAGGGCTGATTCAGGAGAGGACATGGAGCAAGGGGTATCATTGCTGATGGCAGATGGATCTTGACTGAAAGCAGAGAATACAACAAAAGTGTTTAGTTTTGGTTTATTTGGTATGCCAAGGTATTTCAATGTGTGGATCATAACAAATTATGGATAACCTGGAGAAGAATGGGAATTCCAGAACACTTGATTGTGCTCATGAGGAACTTGTACATGGATCAAGAGGCAACTGCTTGAACCTAACAAGACAGACAGCATGGTTTAAAACCAGTAAAGGTATGCATCAAGTTTGTATCCTGTCACCATACACATTCAATATGTACATGAAGCAAATGATCAGAGAAGTGGGATTATATGAAGAAGAACATGGTACCAGCGTTGGAGGAAAGATTATTCCCAATCTGCATATGGCACAACCTTGCTTGCTGAAATTGAGGAGGAAATAAAGCACTTGTTGATGAAGATCAAGGATTGAAGCTTTCAGTATGGATTGCAACTCAATGTAAAGGAGACAAAGAGTCTTCCAACTGGACAATAGGTAATGTCATGATAAATAGCGAAAAGATTGAAGTTGTGAAGGATTTTGTCTTGCTTGGATCTATAATCAATGATCCTGGAAGCAGCAGTCAAAAGACCAAAAGCCAAGTTGCATTAGGGAAATCTATTGCACACGGCCTCTTTAGAGTAATCAAGAAGTATGGATATTACTTTGAGGACTAAGGGTTTCCGGATGCAAATCATGGTGTTTTCAGTTGCCGCATATGCATTTGGAAGTTGGACATTGACTAAAGAAGACCAAAGAAGAACGGATGCATTAGAATTATGGTGTTGGAGAAGAATACTGAAAGTACCATGGATTGCTGAAAGGAGGAACCCGTCTGTCTCAGAAGAAGTGTAGTCACAGGGCTCCTTCGAGGCAAGGATGGCGAGACTTCACCTTGCATAGTTTTGCTATGTTGTCTGGAGAGCCTGGTCCATGGAGAAGGAACTCATGCTTGGTAAAGTAGAGGGCAGTGCAAAAGAGGAAGGCTGTCTTGCTGGCCCCTAGCAAAAACCCCCAAACCTTACTTATTTTCTAGCTGAAATTATTTCAACTTGGGCTATTGGGAATGCTTTCACTCTTTCAACATGCTTCCATGAAAATTAATCCTTTTTATCACTTCTCTATTTTCTCACACCATAAGATGTTCCTTTTTAAATAAGAAATCAGTCCCTTCTCAATTTCGCTCCTTTCACTATACTGTGTTAATAGGAATAAAGATCTGAACACTAAGTGTGTAGATCTTCAAACACTTTTACTTAAAGAGATAATTCACAGAGACAAAGAACTACTTTTGTGCCCAAGATTTTGAAGAAAATTAGTACAGGTCTTAGAAAAGGGACATTATTTCCTAGAAAACCATGAACCAGGGAAAGGGAGCTTATCAATCACAAGGACTGAAATCTAAACATTTGTAATGTGTGCTCATTCAGTTCCAATGGGTTACCTCTATGTTGGTGGGGGATCTTTTCACTTCCAGCAATTGTAATCAGAAGAAGGCTCTTCTCCACGGAGAATCAAGTCTGAATTTTGAATTATTAACAAAATAGTCCTAGTTCTAAGGAATTCTTGGAGCACAGATTGGCTGCTATCTCAAAGGCTGGCAACATGAATCCACCAAGCTCCAGTATCAACTTTTTAGTCTTCTGTTTGGGTCAAACTAACCAAAATTTCTGAGTATTGGAAACATGAAGTCTCAATCACAGACAGTTATGTTTTATTTCCTCCCCCTTACTAGGACATGTCCTGAAATTAAAAAGCAAAACCATGTGATAACCCCAATCACAGGAAATTTTACTTTTTATTTTCCCCTTCCTTTGGAACAGGATTCCTGGTAGCATTGTGAGCGATGCATTGGGCTGGTATCGACAAGGTCAGTAGTTCAAACCCACCAATTTTTCCAGGGGAGATAGATGAAGTCGTCTCTTTTTGTAAAGATTTACAGTCTTGGAAACCATATGTAAAGGGTTGCTATGAGTTGGAATTGATGCAATGGCAGTGGGGTTGGTTTGGGAGTTTGCTTTGAGAGGACATTTTGATGCTTACTTAAAGAAACGGCACCATAGCAAGAGGGGGCAAATGACACCCTAAGGGATCACCAATGTTGATCATTAGCTTTGACTTTCTAATTTTTGAAGTTAAAATACAAACCCACATGCAAATACTAGATAAGCCTTCCGCAAATATAGAACATATATGTGTATTCAGAAAAAATACTCATCTATTTCCGTATCTGTGGCATTAATCATTTTAGGTAGTAGTCATAGAAGAAAATAATATGATTCAAAATTACATTTCCTCTGAAAATATAAATGAAAAATATAATTTAAACAAGGAGGCATAATAAATCTTAACTGGTTAATTGTGCTAGGAAAAAAGAGCAAATCTGTAATATTACAGGACAATAATGTCTCACATTACTCATCTGAAAACACATTTTATATGATAAAGCATGCTATATGAAATAGGTTTCACACTTAGATGAAATAGATGCAACAGCATCTGCAGCCAGGGCAATTTTCAGAATTATTAATATGGTGAATTAAAATTAAAAAGGAATATAGAGAAATTATTAGAATTTGAAAAAACAGATTTAATCAGGTAAATTATTCATAAGTAGTTGAATAATATGATCAAAGGCAATAGAAAAGTGAGATGATCATGTGTGAATTATATCAGACTTTAGATAGTGGTTTTTTATTAAAATCATTTTATTGGGGCTCATACAATTCATCACAATCCATACATACATCAATTGTGTAAAGCACACTAATACATTTGTTGCCCTGATGAAACTTTTAAT
>NW_022104553.1:11032024-11040052 GCF_000313985.2 Echinops telfairi
CGCAAAAACCGCGATAGAGTGAAGCCGCGGAAATCGAAGCGCGAAGTGGCGAGGGTTCACTGTATAGAGAAAAGTGGTCTGGAATGAAAAATGTGGGACAGGACTGGTGGAAAAGGCAGGGAAACATAAATCGATCAAATTGAATATTGGAGGATTCCAGAAGCTGAAGAAAGATGAGACATTCATGCAATCGACAGGGAGAGAGTGGCATACAGGCAAATAGGAAGGAAATGGCAATGAGATCAAGAAAACAGTTATTGCAAAGTGATGTAGGTCCGAAAAGCTGTTAGAACATTTACCCAATTGTTTCCGAAATTCTGCAAGTAAAATGGGAAGATCATTGTAAATATTAAGGAAAACAAACATGAAGAAAACTTAAAATTTTTTGAAAAGGGTGCATATAGACTTAAAACTAACAGGATGCAGATAAACACACACAGAGTAGCAGAGAAAAAAATCTTTTGATTTCAGCAATATTCTCCAGAAATGAAAAAGAACAAAAGGAATAAAATTATTTAATCATAAATTAAATCTGGTAGTTATATTAATGTCTTTTTATATTGTTCTTGTCTTAAATCTTTGTTTCCTTTTAGTATCAGTTTGTTAGGTAAATATAAACATGAACATCCATTAAAATATGTGTTTGTGTATACACACTATATACATTATACAACTATACAGTATATATATATATATATATATATATACATATATATATATATATATACCAATGATATTCTGGAGTCGGATTTCTGAGACTGTAATCAACTCGATGCCAACCCATTGTGATCCAATATGCTAGGGTAGAGCTGCCCCTGTGGGTTTCTGAGACTATAACTCTTTACTGGAGTAAAAAGCTCCATCTTTGTCCTGAAGAGCAGTTGGTGGTTTCAAACTGCTGACACTGTGAATCTCAGCCAAATGCTTAACACCTATGCCACTAGGACTTCTAAACAACACACACACACACACACACACACACACCTTGATTCAACCTCATACCTTATAAAATTTTTAATTCATAAAAATTTAAATTCAAACCCAATCATAAATTAGAATGTAAAATGTCAAATGATTAAACTTTTAGGATAAATTATGCAGAGAAGCTCTTCCTGAACTTCATTTAGAGTAGTAACTATTTGGATTTGATAGCAGAAGCATCTCACACACATACCCAGAGACAAATGAGACCACATCAATATGAAACTGTTTGCTCTGCAAATACGATGTTAACAGAAACAGCTCCTTTTACTGGAAGCACAGGGAATCCAGGACAGATGAACCCTCAGGACCAGTGGTGAGAGTGGCGATACCGGGGGGTGGAGGGAAGCTGAGGGAGAGGTGGGGACAGATTACAAGGACCTACATATAACCCCCTCCCTGGGGGATGGACAGCAGAGAAGTGGGTGAAGGGCGACATCAGATGGTGTAAGATATGACAAAATAATAATAATTTATAAATTATCAAGGGTTCATGGGGGAAAGGGTAGCGGGGAGAGAGGGGTAAAATGAGGAACTGATACCAAGGGCTCAAGTAGAAAGCAAATGTTCTGAGAATGATGAGGGAAACAAATGTACAAAAAATGCTTGACACAATGGATATTTGTATGGATTGTGATAAGAGTTGTACGAGGCCCCAATAAAGTGATTAAAAAAAATAAATTAAAAAAGAGAAATATTTCCATTTAAAGACTTAGAGAAAATAGTGCAGATTGTGTATCTAATAAAGAACTTGTATTTAGGATGTAAAAATTCTTAAAATTATATAATAAGAAAACAAACAAGGTAATAAAAATGAATGAAATATTTTATTTTTAACAGTTTTCTTGGTGTATAATTCACATATCATACAGTTCACAAGTTCAGTCACACCAAGAAGAGTAGTATAATCATCACCACAATCAGTGTAAGAACATTTCCTTCATTTCTGTACTCATTATTAGCTTCCCATTTCCCCATAACTTCCCCTGTTATAGCCCCCTAGAAACCATTAATCCAGATTTACCTTTATTCCATAGATTTATCTATCCTGTATTTCACATACAGAAACACATTAAAAAGAAATAACCAAACTAACAACATTAACAAAGTAGACAAAAACCTCAATTGAAAAAAAAGAAGAAAATGTTAATAACTAGAGCAAATTTAAATGGGTCATCGGGAGATCAAACGATAGGGTGCTATATTTTAATCTAACTGCATCTGCAACAATGCACTTTCCAAGGCGTTCTGCATGTTAGCAAGGCTATTCACATCCTTGGTCAATGGTCAGCAGGGATCACCACGGGCTGACTTCATGTATATTTCCCCATCAATTTTTTTTTTAATGAAACAGTTTTAAAGCAGGTCAAAGCGGGGATCAAATAATAAGGTATTACATTCTCACGGAACCGTGTCTGCCACAATCGACTTTACAATGTTTACTGTCTGATATCACGACTATTCAGATCCCGCAACTATCATCAGAGGGGAATCCCCGGAAGTTTAATCGACGTGTGGACCCTACAAATGGATTTAGGGCTTCCACTGTTATCCAAAACAGATATCTTTTCTAGAAATATGTACACATGGAAAATCACATCACCAGACCCTTAATATCCTTAGCTATCATAGAAATGTATTTTAAAACCAGTGACTTGCAGCTACACCCTTACTACAATTGCTAAGATTCCAAAACAAAGCAAACAAAAAATAAAACTGAGCAACTACTCAGTTGTGCAGCTACTCTGAGAAAGACACTGGCAATTTTTTAAAACAAAGTTTATATTCTTTCATTTTGAATGTATGACCCATGAATTCTATTCCTGATATTCACACAACTACATCTATATAGATGTTTATACCAGCTTTATTCCTAATCACCCTATAGTGGAAAAGCATAATTGTTTTGTAATACATGAACAATATTTCTACAAATATGCCTCCAATATTCAAGACATTTCAATATCTTATATGTAATAACAGATACAAGTAACTAATGCAAATTTACAATGATTACATTATATGCTTGCATATATAATTTTAATTAACATATATATCTATGTTTTTTAAAAGACAAGAACTTTCAAACCAAAGGAATAGATTTTTTAGTTTGCCAGGTTGGGGTGGGCAAAGGAGGAAATCTAAAGTAATAAACTAGATAGTAGATGTGTGTTAACTTGGATGAAGAGGAGACGGAGAAATGAGGGCATGGGGAAGGGTTAAACTTTTTGGGGGTTTGAGTATATAGTTTGAATCATTGAGTATAAAGTTGATGATCTGAAATATACACCCCCACCTTATTTACAATAATATCACAAGCAATGTACACCACATCTTGTTTTTGAATAGGTAACTGATGAAGGAGGTAAAATTGTGGGGGAAAACAGAAAAGAAAAGGAAAAAGAATTTGTTTCTAATATAAAAATGTTCACCTCATGACTAGACATTTTATTGTTCCCAGCCATCTGGTTATATGATGATGTCCCCAGGGACAAATGTGGCTGTTTGGTGCGAGTTATCACAAGTTGTTCTGCTTAATGCCCTGGATAGATGGTCAGCAGCCTTGAATCACCAGGCCAAAGCCGGAAAATGGGTCTTAAGGACCCATGGAACGAGCACTGAGAAAAGGTGTAAATGTGGGAATTATCTGTCATATTATAGAATGAGAGACGTTTATCTTCATATTCTAGGAAAATACACACTCTAGTAGGTTGCTTTTTAGGATTAAGCTTTGTTTCAGGAGAAGTGAATGCCCAGTACTCATCATTATAAAACCTAATGACCCAGAAACCATCATCAGGTTTTATGATCACCCTCCCCTTCCTCGTTACACTATCCCTACAGATCCCCAGGTCCCAAAACCCACAGTTCCCAACCTCCACTTCCCAGTAGTATTTGCCTTTGGTGATGGACAATTGGCCCAGCACACAGGGAAGGGAATGAAATCTCTGTGGGTTATCAGGTAGATCATGTTGCTTCTCTGCCCAAGTGACACACCTTCCCTCTTCAGACAAGCTGAGGTTAGGATGAGCTGTGAGTGGATCCAGAATTACATTAGCTGCAAAGAGAGTTATACCTTAATTCCTTAAGAGGACGGAGTAAACAGGATCAAAGATATCTACATTATCTAGAGATATTATGGGGACTTGGGAATGTCTATGTTCTTATATTAACTCTTTCATCTCCTGTGGTAAATTTATAATGCAACCCAAAGATATCTGTAACATCTGTCTATAAGTTAATTTACATGGCAAATATGTGAATTAATGATTATGGGAGGAGGAGATTATTTTAGATTATCCAGGTGACTTCAATGTAATCAATAGAGCACTTCTAAGTGGAAAGCAGGTGAATCAAAATCAGAAAGAAGAGATGTGAGCCTGAGGTTATGCGGTTGGAAGATAGAGGAAGGGGCTACCGGTTGTGAATGGGGTGGGGGTGGGGGTGGGTTGGCTCTGGATCTCTCAATATAAATTTAGCCCTACTGACACCTCGATTTTAGATTTCTGACTTCCAGAATTGTAGGACCAATTTTTTCTGTTGTTTTAAGCCTATAGATTTCTAATGATTTGGCAGAGCAGCAGGAGGAAGCTGATGCATCTGCTCTCCTCTCACAATCTCCCCTGAGCTGAGCCCGAGTAGAGTCCTTCTTCAACCCTCAGCACTTGACTCACCAGCTTTGAAAAATTTCTTCCTCCAGTCTGAAAAAAATAGCAAAAACAAGACACCTAAGTACAAAGATGTATTTAAATTCCAAACAGAAGGAGCATTTTATTCTTTCAATTGTTTGTGCCAAATTTATTCTGTACTTTGTACTTACCCTAAAATGCCCTTGAATATTTTATTAGCCAGGACAATGCATTAATTATTCTAATGTATATTCTTTATGATATAGGCTACTAGATTTCACAACCAACTCAATAAGATACAGCTATTATCCGTTTGAACAAGAAAATTAATTGCCTTTAGTGAGGACAGTGAATGAGGTGTGGTGAGTTTAATGCATAAAGCACTTATCTATAACAATCCTGGCTCAAAAATAAAACTTATTAGGAGGTTCCCCCATTCTCTCTCTTTCTCTTTTTAATAATAGTCACTCCCATCCCTAGGTCTATAAAGCTGATAGTGAAAGGTGTTAAAATTGGAGATGATACATGGATATTCATGACATTGAGGGGGAGTTACCAAGAATAACCACCAAAGGGTATTCCTGTTTGAAATTAAGCTTAGTTTGAGAATGAAATCTGTTTCAATTATTTTAATGTACTGAAATTCAGAAGTTACTTTTGTATAAATGTTCAATGTAGAACGTGTAATAAAAAATCATACACTGTAATACCAAACCAGATGCACAGTCATCCAGTGATGCTGACTCATAGCAATCCCTCTGTAGGTTTCTGAGACTGTAAATGTTCACAGGAGTAGAAAGCCTATCTTTCTCCTGTGGAGTGGCTGGTGGTTTTGAACTGCTGACCATTTGGATCACAGCCCACGTGTAACCACTACACCACCAGTGCTCCTATTTGCTGTAATAAGCACTTAAAATATGCAATCTTGTGTAATACTTAGCACAGAATGAAATAAACAGATTAAGGTAAATATGTATGTCAATATTCATGCCAAGTAGTAATAGGGGCTATAGGTATTGCCTATAGCAATTTGGAAACATTTCAGGTGTGTAAGAGTTACAGATCTGAAAGAATGGCTTTGAAAGAGGTTATTCATTGAGTGTGTTATTGACATCCTTTTACCACAGACATATGTAGTAAATTATTATTCATTGTTTTTTTTAATCATTAAAAAAATCCATGGCTTAACTGAAATGAGATTTCTTCTAACCTCCGGCTTCATTATTGGATAGTAGAATCCAATTAAACATCTGCCCAATGATGATTCCTATGAGGCAGAGGTCAGATATGTCCCCACCCTCCAAGCCTTCTTACTCTGTTCTCACATCAATAATCCCTCTCATGACAGTCCACTTCTCTGCAGGGTTCATTGCTAAATGGCCAGAAAAAAATTCTTAGAGAACAAAGTATTCATGATTATTAGGATTTGTTAGGGAAGTGAATAAGTTACAGATAAGGTTCAGAAATGTTAAAGATACAGTTCTTTTCTCCATAGAGCCTCTTCTCCATCATGCCCTGAGGCACCCCTCTCTTGGTCCTCAGCCTGTCAGTCGATTGGCACCATTGACTCAAGCATTTATCACAAAACTCCTTTCTAATAAAACACCCAAAGAGCATCTCATTTTGATATCTAGCTTTTTGTCCAAAAGCACACACTTTACTCATTCTGTGGGTGAGGAAATCCACTGCTCTATCTCATGTTATTGCACGCCCTGCTTCTGCTACCACAGATTACACCTTCTTCTCACATGGGTCTGGAATGCACTCCATTCATGCCTCTTCTTTCTTGATATCACTGAGATCCTCCCATTCCTGTTTCTGAGATGGCTCACTTTATACCCAGAAGAATGGCAAAACTGACCAATTTCCATGTTAGAGCCCCCCACACCTTAGTTGCATTCCACCAACAGTTACTTGTAGGAATACAGAGACTATGGATAGTAGAGCCATGCCAAGTAATTCACTTGCACCACAACTCAAAACTGAAACTCATTGCCATCAAGTTGGTTATGACTCATAGGACTGTCCCGTGGGTTTCTGATGGGAACACAAAGCCTTATCTCTCTTCCAAGTGTGACTGGTGGTTTTGAACTTTAGACTGTGTGGTAGTAGTCCAGCTCACAATCCACTGTAACACCAGGTTCTATGTGACACAAGTAGACATCAGTAAAATATTAGCCAGGGGCCAAATCCCTTTCATCTGTTGTCCTTAGACCAATTTTTCCTGATACGTGATCATGCTAATTCATGTTCTATTGGGTAAGGTTGCTTTCATGCGATAAGGATAGATTTGATTGCTCTTAGCAGAGGTCATTCAGACAGCCATCCCTAATATATTTACTCTCCGGCCCTTTAAATAAAGTACATTCCATTCACTGCTTTAGAAAACCCAAGTAAGAGATGACTTTGAAATGTGAATTTTTAGCAACAAAGAAAATAGAGTTCAATTTCTTCATTGATTAAAATGACTTACGAAAAAGAAAGCACATCAGTAACATAGACTTTTTCACAATATTTCTAGGTACATCAATAGAGTGACCATTGAGGGAAACATATAAGTAAATGAGGTAGTCAATTGAAGAAACACAAAAAAATTGTAAAATTAATTTGGATATAGTTACTGACACTTGCCCCTCCGATTTGTCAGTTTGTCATACGAGTTGAGTGTGGCTGTAATATTGGAGGCTGTATCATTGGTATTGTAAACACTGTGTTTTTTAACAACATGATGACTATACAATATATCTTTCAAGATAAAATGAACAGGAACTAAATTGAATACTATGGAATGAAACCGTGGAACACCTTAATATTATCAGCCTAAAACAAGGCCGGGGACCGGCTGTGAAAACAGACTATCAATTTCTCTGATATAAGTTTAGACTGAAGTTGAAGAAAATAAAATCAAGTCCACTAAGGTTAAACTATGACTTTTAGTATATCATACCTGAGTTTATAAATCATATCAAGAATGAATTTGATGCAGGGATGCACATGGTAGACAACTGGGGAGGAGGTGGGGAAAGGGAGGAAAATGATGAAAATAAGGAAGAAATGCATAGCGGGGCACGGGGCTCTAACCCACCCAATGGGAGGGTATTGTTTATATCTCCACAGGAAAAGAGGGACCACACGTCAGCCCAGCGCTCCAAAGTGTGAATGCAACATGCCGGCGTGGAGTAGGGAACCAGTGGAGAGGTCTGGGAGGCTGGCCCCAGTCCCAAATACTAAGTGGATGCCTGCCACTACCCCCAGAAGAATTTATTTCAAAGGAGGCACTGAATCCGCAGCTCCAGGAGAGGGACATGTCTGATCGGAGCACAGAGAAGCAGATGACGGGGGAGGAGGAGAGACTGGAGCACATCCTGGCCCACCAGGCCTTGAGGATGATGACCCCAATTAGAGCAGCCAGTCCACA
>NW_022104553.1:11042799-11072522 GCF_000313985.2 Echinops telfairi
TCCTCTGGTCTAGCCAGACTTGCAAGATAGAATTCGAGTCATGGTAGTGGGAGCGGGGAGGAAACCTTTAGGAACTAGAGGAAGGTTTTTAAGGTTTTTAAGAAGACAGTTGCCTAGTGAAACACATGAAAGAGATATGTGCTCATTTAAAATAAAGATGACTGAACAGAATGCAGAATTATCAATCCATATCACATGCAAGTAAAATTTTACTAAAGATGATTTTTAAATGGTTGTAGTAGGACGGTTATAGGAAACGGACAGAAATTTAAGCTGGATTCTGAAGAAGAAATGGAATGAGGGTTATCATTTCTGAGGTAAAATTGATTTTGGCTGAAAGTGGATAATACCAGAAAACACTCTAGAAAATAAAAAACCTGACTGCCAACAAAAATTCCTGAGTTCCGAACAAGATTGCAATACTGAGCATTGAGACACTTACAAAACCGGCACCTGGGAAGCTGCACAATGGTCTAAAGCTGCGCATATACCCCAGGAGGAAAGGAGAGGGAACCACTTATCTAACCATTCCCAATGGGGCAGAGGTATCGGGCTTGGAGAAATTGGTAGGTGAAGATCAGCCAAGTACCCGAAATTTAAAGTGTCTCCTGAAATAACACTTCTGAGTTGGAATCAGCTTGGTGGCAGTTCCTTCTTTCGGTTTTTAATTAGCAAAGCCTGGAGAGCTCACCGATTAGTCACAGCCTGTAACAAACTACTGGCTGACCACTAAGAGATGCTGACCTCAGTATCACTTCTAGGAAGCCAGGCTTAAAATGTTTAAAACTGATACAGCGACTAGTAAGCATAATACAGCCATCTTACTGGGGATGACGTGTCCTTTTTAATATGCTGAGCGAAAAAAATCAGTCACAAGACCACAAATATTGTATGATTCCACTCATACGAAATTTCTAGAATAGGCAAATATTCAGAGACTAAAGTTTACCAGTGGTTGCCATGAGTAAGAGTTGGGGAGGAAAAAGGGAATTATTGCTTTGGAGGTTCTAAAATTACTGGAAGGATGATGAAAAGTTGGGAACTCTTCATGGTGATCGCTGCACAATTTAATGAATATAATTATCATAACTGTATGTGCCAAATGTCGAAATGAAAAATGTCTTGAAATATAATAAAAAAAACACTGAGTTTTTTGTTTTTTTGTTAGTTTTTTCTGACACTGAGTTTTTAAAATTCAGCAGTTACAAACTAAGGAAGAGACCAAGTTTAAAGAAATAGTTCAGACATTAAGCAAGCAAACAAAAACAGCACGTAAACATTTAAGGGAAGAGGAACATGAGAATTCATAGTTGTTTTATATTAATTCATCTATTACCTATGATGCACCTCTCCTTTAAAGCACTGTAATATGTATGAAAAAAGAAGTTTGAAAAATACAGTCTCTCACACAAACAAAACAATTGATGGATATTGGATCTGAAGGAACATGTAGCTTGAATGCAGTAGTAAAAGTCATAAAAATGAGTAGCATAAATACCAAAAGAACCAAATGATACTATGCTTAAAGAATTGTGTGATAGACCAATACTAAGCAATTAGAGAAGAAAATATTTAGAAAGTACAAGGAATAGAAGAGCATAATAAAACAAAATGATAACTCATGATAAGGTCATTGTATCAGATTTATATTCAGTGAAGAAATAATAAGTGAATTTAGTTGGGACACCATGAGTAAAGATGAGCCAATCTTGAGAACAGAAGCAAAAACAGCAAAGTAAATATATAGAACCTGTGAGATCTGTGGAATCATCATGTGTATGAATGTGTACAATCATGTCCCAGAAGAAGACAGAATGGGGTAGAACAAAGATTTACAGATGTCCTAGACAGAAACCCCCAAAGTGTAACGAAGCACATTAGCCAACACATCCAAGAAGCACAAACAACTCCAAGCACAACAAACCAAAAGAGAGTCAGAATACATACTTCACAGTCAAACTGCTGCAGGCAAAGATAAAAGGAACACCTCAAAGGGAGAATGGATTATACATGTAGAAGTTGTTGAATTATCAGATGTTTTTAATGTATATTTTGCCACAAAACATGATTACATGAAAAAAGTAGAATGAGAAAAGTTTCAAATCTTATAAGTTTATGGTAAAATAGTGGATCCCCAAAAGATATGTTCACATTGTAACATTTGCAACTTATCAATATTATCTTACTTAGAAATGTTGTCTTTGCAGGTATAATTAAGTTAGAGATTTTAAGACAGAGATCATTTATAATTATCTGTGTGGGCCCTTAAACCACCAATAATTATTCATGTAAGAGGAACACAGAAAGCCTGAAGGGGAGCAGGCACAAAGGCAGCAAATGATGAGTAGACGTGAAGATGGCGGCAGAGAGTTGAGGATATAACCAGGCATCAAAGTACCAAGCAATCAGAACCGTCACCAGAACCTTGAAGAGTCCATGTCTACTCGGTTTTCAGACTTTTCATCATCAGGAATGTGAAGAATTTCCATATATCTTATTTAAAGCCCCTCTGTAGTGATGTTTTAAGGAGGTCCTAGAAACTAATGTGCAATATAATTAATGGGTCACAACTAATCAAAAAATGAGGCCAGAAGGCAGTTAAAAACATATCCAAACTACTAAAAACAAAACAAAACAAAAAACCCCAGCTTCCCAGATTTTGATATCCAGTAGATAAAATACAGACAACCACAAATAAACAAAGGTTGACAAAATTTGCTTCTAGGACACCTTTTATACTTGATTTATTTTTAAAGAAACCTTTCAGGGTGAAAGGAAGCGATGCCAAACAGTGTATCAAGTCTACACAAAGAGATCAAGAGCATCATTCAAACTAACTGTATTTGTAAATATAAAAACAGTATAGATATATGTTCTACCTCCACCAGGCTCTCCACAGGACAAAAATGTGGCTTTTTACTCACATCGACAGTTACAGTCTTGAAACACACTGGGGCAATTCTCTCTGTTCTATAGGGTCACTATAAGTAGATATTGACTCAATGACAGTGAATTCTGTTTTTAGAGCACTGCGTGAAAAAGAGAGTTAAGTAAAATAACAATTATAAAATGCCATAGTGAGTTCATTATGCAAAAAGAGATATTTTATATATTGATATTAGAAGAAAGCGGATTATAAGCCACTTTCTATATTTAACCTAATTTAAGTTAGCATTAGTTTGAAGTAGATTGTTTTAAGATTCATATTGTAATTCCCAGAATTCTCAGAAAACTATAGTAAAAAGGAAGCAAAGGTGTTTAAATGGCACACTAGGACATATTTCCTGTTTTCCAGAAGAAGGCAGTAAATAACAGGTAAATTTAAACCATTGAATTGTATGGTATGTGAATTATATGCCAATAAAACCATCCAAATAAATGAAAAGTAGTGAATCGAACCCAAACCCCAAACTCTCTGCCGCCGTGCCAGTTCTAATTCATAGAGACCCTGGAGTACAATGGTCCCTTTGGGTTTCCGAGGCTGAGAATCCTGACTGGCAACCGCCTCATCTTTCTCCCTGGGAACAGCTGGTGGGTTTGAATTACTGATCTTGTGATTAGCAGCCTAATGCACTAACCACGATGCCACTAGATCTCCTTAAGTCATGGACAAATGAGTACAAATATGTGTGACATATACAAGAGCAATAGTAAATGGTAAATAAATGTCACCATACAAATTATATTAAATATAAATGAAGTAACATAGTCCCGACATAGAATTCAATTTGATAATAAGGGGAAAAGTCAATTTTTGCTATGTGTAAGAGTTACACTTCAGTTAAGGTATAAATTGTTTTTGAGTAAGAAGCTACAGTGACAGGTTGTATCCCTGGGCTATTTGAGGAAGGGTTGAGTGAGTTCTATGCATGAGAAACATAATATTTGATGAACAGAATGGCAGAAGGTGGATAAATTATAGAAATAATAGTTTGTGTCCTAGACATACAGGTAAACTTTATTTTCCAACTCCTATCACATTAGGTAGAAACATATGACTGAGGACTGGCTACACTCCTCCCACAAAGCATTCTCCTTTGCTGATCTTCATATTTTTTTCTCCCCAAGTTTTGGCTGAAATTGAAAGATACCGATGGAGAAGATTGAGAAACTGCACAATGAATGGAACGCAACCAAAATGACTACATAGGAGTCACTTTCTAAGAATAGCTTATTGAACAGGATTTATCTTGCTAAGTCACTAATATTTGGTGTTTGTTTTGATCATTGACTAGAATTTACATAAATGAAAATATCCGGTATTTTTTAAGAGTAGTAGATTCTCAAGTCTAAAAGAAATATGCTCATTCTACATTTCTTTTACCTGCTTTAATTAACTTG
The DNA here is from genome assembly GCF_000313985.2 of Echinops telfairi. NCBI lineage: Eukaryota > Metazoa > Chordata > Mammalia > Afrosoricida > Tenrecidae > Echinops > Echinops telfairi. The sequence goes on from NW_022104553.1 coordinate 11,047,141, forward strand.
AATGCTGTACAGCTTGGTGAAAAACAGTTGAAAGAAAGAGGGTTTTGAAAGTTGAAATTCTTGCTAAGTTTTCTAGGAAACCATATAGTTTTCTCTCTCAAGCAGTACTTAGCGTGATGTTTTACATAATTTAGGATATATTCTAATGGAGGAGAATGACTATCATCAGAATAATGTCACTTACCAGGGTACAAGAAGGTCTCCTGCCAGTCTGCAAGCCGGAAAAACAATGACATATCATTAGCATCTCCTGGTAATGCTTCTGTCTTCTCCTGACTGGTATTCTGTCTCTATCTCTGTGCAGCTATAGATTTATTTCTATATCCATTTACCCCCTTACAGATGAATGACCATCCTTTTCCTGAACTTGAATATCATAGAGTCTGTGGAAAATAAAAGCCAGGAGAAAAAAACAGGCGAAAGGAAGATAGGTAGACAAGAAGTAAGGAGAGATGGAAACTGGATTGGTTGAGGAATTAAAGTACAAAGCAGGAAGGAGGGCTAATGGAAGAGGGAAGGAAAGGGCAGAAGGCAGGAAGACAAGCAGCCAGGAAGGAAGAAGGAAAGAAAAAAAGATAAGTGTAAGGATGGAAAGCAATCAGAGTTATAGAATAATATTTGGGGAAAAGTAAGATAATCACACAGACATGGCAAAGAAAAGAAGAGGAATGGAAAGAAAGAAAACAGAAGGAAAGCTAAGGAATATGATTAAAATAAAAGAAATTTTCCTAATAATTTCTAAGAAAGAAATCCTAATCTTCAGAAAGCATCTGCTAATACCTTTTACAGATTCTCCTGAATTTATGATACTACACAGGAAACACAGGCAATAGCATACTATGCCTGATCCTTTCTGAAATACGATTTTGAGATGAGTTTTTTCTCTTATCCTTTGTGCATTTTGATCCTATAATATAACTCCTAAGTCACTTACCATTCTGGAATTGAGCCCACCTCTCATCTGAAAGGAAATGCACACGTAAGACTGGGACTCTCAACGACAGAAAGATAAGCAGTAAAGACATGCATTCATGTGGACAGTTTATGTGATAATTATCATCATATTACACCAACCATTGCTCCTTTGTGAATCTTGTATAGAGTTCAATAACATGGTCCTTATTTGATTTTAAGCATGTGATCTTTTAAGACAAGGAACTGATTCTATACACAGTAACCCAAATGCAGAGGAATCTAAAAGGGATCCCAAATAAAAAATAATGTAGAAAATGTGAGGAAAGTCAAGAGAGGGGTGAAATAGGATGATACAGCCTTACCAAGATTTTAACAGTGAAAATAAAATTACCCATTTCCTTTTTCAGTTTTTCTGAAAAGAAAAAAAAAAAGGAAAAACCTATTAGAATTACACAGGAAAATAATTGGGTACATTTCTGGTAAGTGGACCACACAATGACAAGATAGATTATTAAGATAAGAGAAACAAAGACAACTCGTTTTTCTTCTCTAGAATAAATGCTGAAAAATAAAGGGATAAAAGTGCTTTCATTTAATAGACAAATGTTTTTGCAGTTAATTTACAAGAGAACTAGTAATCAAATTTGCCAAAAAATATTGTTCCTTATTGACTGAGAATATTTGCTAGTATTCATAGATATCATCACAAAAAGTGATCATGTTATGTGCCTCTGTGACAGAGAAGCTAAGCTGTATACAGTGTTTCCGATGAGCTAGGTCTTTGTGACGAGCTTCATATAAAAAGTCAACTGAATGCTAGCAAAAGAACCGCGAAGCACTGCTTCCCAGTTTACAGAAGAGTGACGTGAGGCTCAAAGGGCTCAGTAACAGGAGGCATTCATGACCCTGTCTGTTGCACTGTAAAATGGAGACTTCTGCTCGCTCTGCCCTCACTCGTGTCCTGGTGTAGCTGGCTGAGGCTGTCACACGACAGAGAATCGGTCTCATCTTCAAGAGCATGTCTGGTGCACTATTTAAGGAATGTCCTGAGTAAGGAGACTTCCTGAACGTCGGCCTGTGGGCTCCGTCGGCATAAGAAGAACTTAGTCCAGTGCATTCTCATCATAACCAATGTTTCCCCTTGTTAGGATGGGAAAGAAGGGATTATTATTAGGAGAATGAAAATTCTTGAAAATGTCATACAGCAGGAAAAGATAAAGGGAGACTAGAGAAAGTAAATTAATTGTTGAGAGTAGTACAAAGAGGAAAGGGGAAAGTAGTACAAAGAGCAAAGTATACAAATTTGCATGTATAAATTAAAATTGCAAAAAGAAAATTATGCACAAATTTAATTAAAATGAAAGGAATAGAAAAAGGAACAACCCAATCACTGTAGCAACATCACATACAACAAATTGTCATTTTTTGGCATTTCTTCCTGGAGTTGTTCTGAAAAATAAAGAGAGCTATATCGGATGTACTTTCGAGCACAATGAGAAAAGTATTTTTATAGATGTTTTCACCAGAAATATGCATATGTGCACTTCATTAGCCATGTCAAAGTAAAAATATGCATACTTATTTATGTTAAGTGTTTCAGTGACAAATTTATGGTACTCATGATGGCTTTACTTCAAAGAGTATAGGAGATTAAACAACAACAAACCAGTTATATTAATTGTGACTAAAATCTACAATTAATCACTAAAGTCACCCATAGAAATAACATGGCCTTCATCCTCATCATCATTTTCATCCCCACCACCACAACCGGCACTGCATTTCAGCTGTGATTTCTCTCTTTTGGACTATGCCTTCCACACCGCATCACATCTGTCCATTGATGCTGTCTGCGAGTAAGTTATTACGGTGGTATGGAGGAGGATACCTAGATGAGAGCCACGCTTCAGTGATAGTCTGCTCTACCACCATTGCTCATCACAGAGTAATGATTTCATTTCAAATTAATTTACTCCTGTAAACAAAAATGTTCTGCTTTTGCTATCATTTTTGTCCTCCGGAATCATTTGAAAAAATAATCATGAAATGCCAAACAGATTATGGAGCATTTTCTTTGTCCTGTGGACCAATTCCGTGGTTCTTCTTTTTTTAAAAAAAATCATTTTACTGGGGGCTCGTATAGCTCTTATCACAATCCAACCATCCATCCATTGTATCAAGCACTTTTGTAGGTTTGTTGCCATCATCATTTTCAAACCATTTTGTTTTTACTTGAGCCCTTAGCATCAGCTACTCATTTTTTCCTTCCTTCCTCTATACTTCTTCCCTCACAAATATTTGATAAATTATAAGTTATTATTATTTTCATATCTTACATCATCAGCTGTCTCCCTTCACCCATTTTCCTGTTGTCCGTTTCCCTGGGAAGGGGTTATATGTACATCATTGTGATCGGTTCCCCCTTTCTTGCCCACCTCCCCACTACCTTCCTGGTATCACTACTCTCATTATCGGTCCTGAGGGTTTTATCTGTCCTGGATTCCCTGTGTTGTGAGCTCTTATCTGTACCAGTGTTCATGCTCTGGTCTAGCTGGATTTGTAAGGTAGAATTGGGGTCATGATAGTGTATAGATGTGCTTTACACAATTGATCTATGTATTGTGATAAATTGTATGAGCCCCAATAAATTGATTAATTAAAAAAAAGATTTCCAAGGTACTGATCATAAAACATCAAATATATTCTGTGTGTGTATGAAAATAAGATTCTTAGCAAGTTGTTCTTTCAATTTCTCTGCAAAAGACCAATCATTCAGAAATTAATTAAACAGGAAGAAAAGCAAATTTTCACCTCAAGTAACCGAAGTTGATGCAAAATAATGTATTCACGGATTAAGACCATTGTATTCTAGCTTTACATATCAACTAAATTGGAAAAATTTGCTCATTTCCCCTTATGGAGTCTACTTCATTTCTTCTTTTTTTCTTAAACACTAGCACAAAACTTTGAATTAGATTTCAAAACATCTTACATATCTGCTTAAAAACAGCAAAATCTAGGAATTCACAATGGCACAACGCTGTTCACTAGATAAAATTTCTCACACATTTTAAACATTTCTACCTACCTTTGCATAGGTGTGCTGTTCCATGTTATTCCCTGTATACATGGCTTCGCTTTAAACCATTGATTGCAAGATTGACAGCATAATGGGTTCACCTTGGACCTTCACAGTCTTCCAAGAAACCTAGTACACGGCAACATTCTCTCTGGTGCTTATTTACCATGCATTCCTCATTCCAGGGAAATGTCTGCTGCGCTCATTTGGGAAACATTGATTGGATTGTTTGCCTGCCCATTACGGAGGTAGGAGTGTTACTTTGTTTGCCACGTTTGTGATTGATGTGATTCAGTACACCAACTCTGGATTTGTTGGACGGGGTTGATTTGTGGAGAGTGTTCTATGTAAAGTTTTTGCTTAACCCCAAATCTTGGAGATCTTGTTATATTTTCTTGTCAATATTTAATTGTGCCTGCTCTACTATAGAAGCTGATGAGCCTCTTTCAGTTCTATTTCTGTTGGTGGGAAGGGAGAGTCAACGTACATCTGCTTGTATTTTGAGAGTCAGTCGGCACGCAGCATGCCTAGAACAGGTGATTTTTTCCCAAGTGAATGACTGCGGTATCTTGTTCAATATCAGTTAATTGATATTGAGAATGATGATGGCAACAAATGTACATATGTGCTTGACACAGTGGATGTTTGTGTGGATTGTGATAAAAATTGTACGAGTCCCCAATATAATGATTTTTTTAAAAGATGTGTGTTTTAGGTTGATGAAAAGAACCATCTAGTTTTATGTCCTGGCAGATATGCTTAAAAGTGCATGGAGTCATCCCGTTTGAAAGAAAAATGTGAATGAATTTCATTGTTTACTGTTTGATTACCTACTACCATCTCCAATGCTTCCCTTGACTCTCCTTTGTAACTATACTTTAGTGTAAATTGCCTGCGTACCTGAAAATAGTTTGGGTTCATAAACATTCAGTTACTAAAATTCAAAACACACCTTCACTCAAAAACTCTAAAAGCTCATCTCCCAAGGCAAGTTTGCGATCATTCATTTATATACCTTTCCTTAGGTATTAACAGAGTCACTGTCTGGTTAATACATACAAATACATCACAATGATGCATATAATTTATTAGTGCAAGGACATGTTCAATGTAATCAGTTAGTAATGAAGAATGTTTTCTACTCTATATTTCCAAAGTATGCATTTTAATTCACCAAACATATTCTCTGTGTATGAAGGCTATTAAGATATTTACCATAGTCTTCTTTCAGTTTCTCTGCAAAAATACAAATATTCAAAAATTAATTAAACATGAATGAAAACATATTTTCATGTCAAGTAACAGAGGTTGATGCCAAACAATGTATTCACGGGCTAAGACCATTGTACAACCCAACACAGATGAGAATACACTTGCTGTCCTAGAATCAAGGTGTAAATCTACATGCCCGATAAGAATGCAAAGGTAAAAATCCATCTCTGTCTTCATTACATAGGGAAACAAAGACAACAATGAAGACTATTTGGGACAACCAGACATCTATACACTGAGGTCTAAATTGAGGTGGATTTCAATAGCAAACACAAAGGCACCACGGCTTGCTATTGGCATTGACATGGCATTGAATCTTTCATGTTGTCATATTGTCAAAGACTAAGATCTTATCCTCTGTGTCTCTGGCAAGTGCATGAAAAGGAGACAGTTACCATTTGCTCTGACAAATACGGTAAGTGTTCACAGTTGACCACAGTGGAAGGCATGTACATAAAAAAAAAAAGCAGATTTTCAATATGGCTAGTTACATTAGGGCATCTTCCTCTTTGTTACCTAAGATGCTCATCATCATAAGGCTTGGCTTTCCTTACATGTCCTTGTGTATATGGAAACAAGGCCATGCATGGTGCTGATGGCCAATGTGCCTGACTAGTAGATCTTTCAGGGTACAATCATTCTGAGCTACCTCACTAGTCGTCAAATGACCCATTTCTCCAAAATTGAACAGTAGACAATTCTATGGAGGGCAGTTCTCCTCTGACACACAACTACTTGGGATCCAGTGGGTGTTTGGAATCATTAAGTTTATATCTTTCACAAATTCTCATAGGTGTATGCCTTTGTTCTTCAAATAGGTTTAATGCTCCTCACCCTTTCTCTTCTACTTCTGAGACTCCAAGGACTGACGTTGTCACACCATCACATGGAACAATTTCAATGAACTTTTATCATAATGTGATATAGATAGCTAGTGTGTTTGACATGTTTGGAAATCAATTGCAACTTGTCTCTACCTAAGTCAATGAACTCAGTAGACTGTACCTTTGGGTTTCTAAGTCTGTAAACCTTTATAAGAGTAAAACATGTCACCTTTCTCCTTTGGAATACTTTGTGGTTTTTGAACTTCTGACCTGAAGGTTAGCAGTTCAACAAGCGCTTAGCCATCAATAGTGATCCAATGGCTGTGTGGAACCAGAGCCATTGGATCACTAATAATTCAGAATGAAATAGAAGTCAGTGAGATCGTTCATAGAGGTTAGGTTTCTTTTAGAGAACCATGAAAAGCCAAAATGGTTGCCTGCCTCTTATGAGGACCATATGACATGAGCATTTTTGTTGATGTAATCATTTGAGCTAGAACTTAATAATGGCTTGTAGGTACATAGAAGCTAGGCTCAGAAAAATCATGTTAGCAACAAACAAGCCATGTTTCAGTATGCTGTGCTAAGGTCTTTGGCTCATGCAGCACAGAAGGGGTCTCGCAGTTCAATTCCTTTGCATATGAACGAATGCCATCCACTCATCTTTCCTGATGAACTAATGCCAATTTCTTGAGAGATGCGAGTAAATTTCCAGTGCAGTCATCCAGGTTCAGTGCAATTAGATTACATAGGGGAAAAGAGCTAGAGGAAAGTTGTATTTTTCATCTTAGCTATTATATTTTACCATGCACTTTTGCATGCTTCAATTACCTTACTTGGTTTCTTTAAACAGTTTCTCATACTCTCCTAATCATTTGTTCTTCTCTTTCAATATACTCTGCACTGTGTCCCTCTGCTGCCACCAAAATATTTTATGATTTTCACTGGCGTTTGTTTGCTAATAATTTTGTAAATATTTTCATATTCTTGAATAATTTATGACAGTTTTTGAAAATGTATACATGTATATTTTGGAGACTTTGTGGCTCCTTAGGCTGGGAGCATGACATTGTGCAGAAAGTACAAAGTTTAAACATTTTAAGAAATTTAACAGGTGATTGGCTAAATTTGTTGAGATGAACTGGCTCTGGTTTTGTGTTCACTCTGGGGGATGACAAGAAACTCACCTTCAGATTTCCGGGCCAACTCTGAGAAAAGAAATCAGATATACTTTTATGAAAGAAAAGTGTGAATTAAATTCTGATTGATTATTATTTACATATATTTCCACCAGGACTTCTGTGTGGCCTTGTACCCAGGCTTAAAACAGTGAAATGAGCTTCTGTCTTCCATACTCTGAATTAGATATGACTTATAGCCATAGGAAGTGGGATTATAAGAGCAATATGACGATCTCATTGATGTCTGCTGACATCATTCTGTTGAGATGGAGGCATGATATGGATTACTTTATACAGATATTAATGTAGCAATGAATGACCTTGCTGGCTCTGAGAGCGGGACCATTGCTGCTGACAGTGAGTACAGACTACTAGAACAAGAGGGACCACCTCTGGGGATACAGTGCTGACTAAGACTCAGGAGGAGACATAATGCACACTTTCATGGCCCTGTGACCTGGAAACTGGTGGACCTGCCTGAAAAGTGAGAGTGAACATCATCTCCCACAGGTGTAAGCACATTATCTTTGCAATAGCCTCTTCCTGAACTTGCCCTGTGAGTTCCAGCTCCTGGCTCCCTTGGATTCCTGCTGGTCCACGTGTTTCCTCCAGCAGCTGCCAGGAGGTCAGAATGGAGCACCTTCTCCTTGGATCTCCTTTTAGACCCATTTCAAAATTCTGGAGCCTTTACGATTTTCTATCTGCATTAATTTGTATATTGTATAGGAATTTTTGTTTTGTTTTATTTGTTTAAATATCCTGAATATTTTTCTATGTAATAAATTCAGTGTGGGTTATTTTATAGAAATAATAACTGGATTAATGGTGACTTGAGGGGTTATAAGGGGTATGCGCTAATGGGGAGTTGGAAACAATGAGGAATAGAAAGAAGAAAATGCTCAAAATTGAATTTGCTGGAGATTGTGCGACCCTTTTTCTCATGATTGAACTGTGAAATATTCAGTATAAATAATTTGTTTTTCAATCAAACAACTTAAAAATCAAAATAAAAGAAAGAATACATATACACAGTAGAGGAAACAGTACTGCTGAAAATCAGTGCTGTGTACTTCCTATGGATTTCAGTCCTGCTACTCCCTTATGAGCACATTGATGGTACATAGAATTCACCATGAGGGAGATTACGTGTTCACTAGCTTGATATTTCTGTTATATTTATACCATACAACTATGAATTTTTCCAGTTACCTTGAATTACTTCCTGTTTTCTGAGTTTCCTAACCTGGTCTACCTCCTTTTCAACATCCTCCAGTGTGTGTCTCTTCTGACACCAAAATATATGGGGATTTTCACCGAAGTTTCAGTTTGGGAATAATTTTGTAAATATTTTCATATTTTTGAAAAGTTAATGAAAGTTTTCCAAAAATATTATATGCAGTTTTCAAACTATATGCCTTCTAAAGATGGAAACATGACATTATTCTCTAAGAATGAAGGATGTTCACTGTTAGACACTTTAGATAGTGATTGGCACAATTGAACTGAAATGCATTTGCTCTTGTTTGACGTCTTCATTACAGGAGGTCGACGAGAAACTCACCTGCAAAGCTCTGCTTAATCTCTGGAAAAAGAAAATAGAGAATGATTTATGAAGGAAATTTGTAAGTAACTTTTTATTGATTATTGGTTAATTAAAATTTATTCCCAACAATACTGCTGTATAACATTGCTAACAGGCTTATAATGGTGTAATGAGGGTTGTGTCTGTCATAACCTGAATTTGATATGATTTATGTTTGTATGAAATGGGATTAAAACAAAAATAGGTTCGTTTTCTTTATCCTCCACAAATCCATGCAGTTTAGAGTTTGGCCTGGCATGGATGACTTAAGTAGATTCTACTATTATCAATTTATGAACCAGTTAAAAATTCATAGACTTGGATCATAATTCTGCTCCTCCCATCTTCTTTTTTTTCCTAATTTCCTTCCAACTACATCATTTGTATTCATGCGAGGAGGAAAGCATAGCATTCTCTCTGTAAAGCAAATTACAAATATTGGGAGAAATAACCGGGACAAAGTTCTGTTATAGATGAAATTGAAAGAGTTACAAAATAAGTTCCAAAATTGTTTGTCAATCCGGTTGATCCTAATTAATTCTCTGTAAATAAAGGCTCTGAGGGAACCTTTGTGTCTGTAGTGTCTGTCCTTGTTGTAGGTGTTGTGCAGTTGTTTCTCACTCATAAATGACCCTGTGGACAAGCAAACAACACACTGTCCATTCCTGTCCCATTCTCACAGTGACTGCTTGGTTTTAGAAATAACAAGTTACTTGTAGCCTTGTGTTAATGTAAAATGAGGCTTTCTCCAATTACAGCCCTTGTCACGGGGTTAGGGCAAGTCATTCCCCATAATCTTCCCTCATGATCTTCCTTAGAGAAAGTGATTCAGGAAATTTAGGAAGGAAATTATTGAGTTTCCATTAAATTAATTCACCAAGCCTTTTTCTTTCATTTAACAAAACACCCAGAGACCAAACTCCCTGCCAGTGAGTGGAATCCCACTCATTCCAACTCCATAAGGGAGAGTAGATCTGGGCCTTTGAGTTTAGAATACTGTATGTCCTTGTGGGAGTATTAAAGCCTGTCTTTTTCCCAGAGAGAGGCTATTGGTTTTGAACTGCTGACCTTGAGGTAAGAACATGGCATTCCTAAATCAAGGACAGGTTTTCCTTAAGACTTTCTTTTGTAATATGGTGGTTTCCAAGACTGTGTTGTGTTGCAGCAGGTCAAATATGCTCAGCTGACCCCTGCAATGGAGTCTTGAGTTCATCTGCAGGACCTGGAAGGAAAGGGCTGATGATCTACTGTCAAAAGTCAGTCGTTGAAAGCCTTGCAGGAGTAAATGTTCCTTGAAAGGACATGAAAGGACGTGGAAACAAGAAGTTAAAAGAACAAACCAAAGATCGCCATTGTTTCATTCCTTCCTTCTGCCCTAGCTTCTTCCCTTTGTTCCTTCCTGTGTTCTCTGCGTACACAACATTAAATGTTCCAAGAAACTCTTGTTAAACACTTTAAGGATGTTGTAAAGGAAACACACAAAGGTTAGGAAAGTGTTTGGGCCAAGTATGTTCTGGAACATGAATGGTGGATCTGCCTGCGTAGTGAGAGAGAACATCATCTCCCAGAGCTCTAAGCACATCATCTTGCAAAATCCTCTTCAGGAACTTGGCTTGTGAATTCCAGCTGCTGGCTCCCTTGGATTCCTGCTGGTCCACGTGCTTCGTCCAGCAGATGCCAGGAGGTCACAAGGGAACACCTTCTCCTTGGATCTCCATTTTGACCCATTTCTAATTTGTGGAGCTTTTACGTTTTGCTGCTTTCTATTTCATTGTGGTTTCTGACTGCATTAATTTGTACATTGTGTGGGAATTTTGTTTTCTCTTATTTGTTTAAATTTTCTGGATATATTTTTATGTATGAAATCCAGTGTGGGTTAATTTATAGAGATAATAACTGGATTAATGGTGATTTATGGGTTTGAAAATGGGGTGTGCACTAATGAGGGGTTGGAAACAATGAGGAGTAGAAAGAAGAAAATGCTCAAAATTGAATTTGGTGGAGATTGTGTAACCCTTTTTCTCATGATTGACCTGTGAAATAGTAGTCAGTATAAATAAATTGTGTTTCGATCAAACTGCTAACCATCAACATAAAAGAAAGAATAGAGGAAGACATTCACAGTGGAGGAAAACAGTACTGGGGAAAATCAGGGCTGTCTAATTCCTATGGCATGTGGTCCTGCTATACTCCCTTAAGAGCACACTGATGGTACATAGAATTCACCATGAGAGAGATTACGTGTTTACTATCTTGATATTTCTGTTATGTTCATACCACACAACCATGAATCTTTCTAATTACCTTGATTTGCTTCCTCTAAACATGTATTCTGAGCATCCTGACCTGGTCTACATCCTATTCAACATCCTCCAGAGTGTGTGTCTCATCTGACACCAAAATATTTGGGGATTTTCACAGGAGTCTCAGTTTGGGAATAATTTTGTAAATATTTTCATATTCTTGAGAAGTTAGTGAAAGCTTTCCAAAATATTATATGCAATTTTGAAACTCTATGCCTCCTAAAGATGGAGGCATGACTTTGTTCCCTAAGTATGAAGGGTGTACATTTTTAGACACTTTAGATAGTGATTGGCACAATTGAACTGAAATGAATTTACTCTTGTTTTATGTCTTCATTGCAGGAGGTCGACAAGAAACTCACCTTCAAACATCTGCGTTATGTCTGGAAGGAGAAAATAGACAGTGGTTTATGAAGAAGACTTTCAACTAACTCTTCATTGATTCTTGGTTATTTAAAATGTATTCCCTTCAATACTGCTACATGACATTGTTACAGGCTCATAATGGGATAATGAGAGTTGTGTCTGTCATAAATTGAATTTGATGATTTATATTGATATGAAATGCGATTAAATAATAATATGTTGGTTTTCTCTATCCTCCATAATCCATTCAATTTAGAGTTTTGCCTGGCATGGATTACTTTACATAGATACCAGTTAAAAAAAGATAGTCTTGGATCACAATTCCGCTCCTCCCATCTTTTTTTTAATTAACAAGAATTTCATTTCAAAATTAGTAGCAATTTCAGTAAAAGTAAATTATCATGAGGCAAATTAATTTTTTTATAATTTGAGATGTAATGTGCTATACCTTTCAGCCACATAAAAGTGTATTTCATTAGCTATTTTCTCCTAATTTGGATTAAAATAACACTCACCTCTAAACCACCAGGTTTGCTCTGGGAAAAAAAAAGAATACAAATATAAATTATAAAAAATTAGAAAGAAATATATAAGTGAAGTAACAGAAATTCACTTCCTGTCTTCATAAACAAAACTTCTGTCCTAACCCTTCACCAAGACACCGAAAGACTTGCTTTTCCATATCAAAGCACTTATTTCCCTCCAACTACATCATTTGTATTCATGCAAGGAGGAAAACCTAGCATTTTCTCTGAAAAGCAAATTAAAAATATTGGGAGAAATGACCAGGACAAAATTCTATTATAGATGAAATTGAAGGAGCTATAAAATAAGTTCTAAGATTGTTGGTCAACTCGGTTAATCTTATTTAATTCTCTGTAAATAAAGGCTCTGAGGGAACCTTTGTGTTTTTAGTGTCTGTCCTTGTTGTATGAGTTGTGGAGTTGGTTCTGACTCATAAATGACCCTGTGGACAAGCAAACAACAGACTGCTCATTCCTGTCCCATCCTCGCAGTGACTGCTTGGTTTTAGAAATAAGTTAGTTGTAGCCTTGTGTTAATATAGAAGTAGACTTTCTCCAATCACAGCCCTTGTCACTGGGTCAGGGCAAGTCATTCCCCATAGTCTTTCCTCATGATCTTCATTATTAAAAGTGATTGAGGAAATTTAGAAACAAAATTGTTGAGTTTCCATTAAATTAATTCACCAAGCCTTTTTCCTTTATTTAACAAAACACCCCAGAGACCAAACTCCCCACTAGTGAGTGGAATCCCACTCATTCCAGCTCTGTAAGAGAGAGTGGGTCTGGGCCTTTGGGTTCAGAATACCGTATCTCCTTGTGGGAGTATTAAAGTCTGTCTTTTTCCTGCAGAGAGGCTATTGGTTTTGAACTGCTGACCTTCAGGTAAGAACAGTGCATTCCTAAATCAAGGACAGGTTTACCTAAAGACTTTCTTTTGTATTGGGGTGAAGTTTCCAAGACTGCTCTTGTGGTCCTAAAGATCAAATATGCTCAGCTGACCGCTGGAATGGAGTTTTAGGTTCGCCTGCAGCACCTGGTAGGCAAGGGATGGTATTCTACTTCCAATGTCAGTCACTGTAAACCTTGCGGGAGCAAATGTCCATTTAAAGGATATGAGCACTGGAAACAGGAAGTTAAAAGAACAAATAGGAGAACTCCATCTTTTCCTTCCTCCCTCCCTCCCTCCCTCCCTCCCTCCCTTCCTTCCTTCTCTGTGTACATAAAATTAAATATTCAGTAACACTCCTTTTAAACACTTTAAGAATCATGCAAAAGGGACTTAAAAAGGATGGGTATGGTTTGATGATATGATTTGTTCATGAATAAAAAGGGAGACATTTTATGTCCGCTTGCTTAATGTTTCCTGAGCAAAAATGAAGTGTTTATTGAATTGACAAACTCTTTATGCTTCTGTTTAAACTACAATGTAATTTTCATTTCATCTATTATTTATTATGCTCCCTCTTAGCTTGCAGAAGAGATATTCATAAGTTAGATCTTCTGACAAGTCATCCCTTAATGGTCCTGTATATCTCTTCTTTTTTAATTTTACATTCTTTTAATGGGGGCTCTTAGAGCTCTCATTACAATCCATACCTACATCCATTGTGTCACGGTCATTTGTACATATGTTGCCAACATCATTTTCCAAGCATTTTCTTTCTACTTGAACCCTTGATATGAGCTCCTCATTTTCCTCCTGCATCCCCCACCCTCCCTCCCATGAACCCTTGATAACTGGTGGATCAGAAGACTCAATATAGTAAAGATGTCAGTTCTGCCCAAGGCACAATATAAATTTAATGCTTTCCCAATATAAATACCATCATCCTTCAAAGAATTGGAAAAACTGATTATCTACTTCATATGGAGAGGGAAGAAGGCAAGAATTAGCAAAGAACTCCTCAAAAAGGACAAAGGGGGAGGGGTGGCTTGCTTGACCTGACTTTAGCACATACTATATAGCCACAGTGGTCAAAACAGTGTGGTACTGGTATAAGAACAGATACTCAGACCAATGGAAAAGAGCTGAAAACCCAGAAATAAAAACAGCATACAGACAACTGATTTTTGATAAAAGCCCCCAAAATATCTCATGGCAAGCGGATGCTCTCTTCAATAATTGGTGCTTCATCGGTGCTATACTGCACTCTGACTGGTTCATCTCTTCCTTGTGACCCTTCTGTGAGGGATGTTCAATTGTCTTAGATGGGCTTTGGGCCTCCACTCTGCCCTCCCCCTCATTCACACTGAGATGCTTTTTTGTTCTGGGGCTTTGATGGCTGATACCTGATCCCACTGATACCTCATGATCACACAGGCTGGTGTGCTTCTTCCATGTGGATTTTGTTCCTTCTCAGGTAGATGGACGTTTGTTTGTCTTCAAGCCATTAAAACCCAGATGCTTTGGATAGCCTTGTACCATCAGCTTTCTCCACTGCATTTTAATGGTCTTAACCATCACATTAATTAAAATACCTCACCTCTTATGTGGTCTCCCTTATTCACTCTCCAACTTTCACAGGCATGTGGGTAGTTAAAAACACCAAGGTAGCCTTGCTCTTCAGCACTTTAAAGGGGGTCTCCTGCAGCAGATTTGTCAAAGCAATGTATCTTGGGATTTCTTGATTACTGCTTGCATGAATATTGATCACAAATCCAAGCCACATGAGATCCTTGAAAACGTTGATAATTTTGCAGTCATGTTTAGTCCACTGGTCCACCTGTAAGGACTTTAATTTTCTTTACATGGAATTGCAGTCTGGGTCTTTATCTTCATCAGCGATTGCTTCAAGTTCCTCCATTTCTGCAAGCAATGGTGAGTCATCTGCACACACCAGGTGGTTAGCAAGGCTGTCACCCATCCTCTGCTGAGTTCTTCAGTACAGTTTCTGGGATTGTTTGCTCATCAGACAGATTGAAATAGTTACAGTGAAAAGTTACAGCCCTGGTGCACATCTTTCCCGATGTTAAACAAAGCAGTTATCCGTGTTTTGCTTTCTTTTGTTATGTTATGTTAAAAGTAAAATGTTTTGTTTGTTTCTCATGACAGCCTGTTGGTCCATGGTCAGGTCTTTCATTAGAAAAATGAAGAAGCCTGGAATTTCCATTCTTCTCGACATTATCCATAGTTTGTTATGGCATATTCATTCAAATGCATTTGCATAGTAAATAAAAAACAAGAAATGATCTCTTCAGTATCCTCTACTGTCATCCAAAATCCACGTGAATTCAGTATTCATAGGTCATGACAGGTCCCTTTCTGAAACTGCCTTTAATTTCTGGCAACTCCTTGTCAATATACTGCAGTAACCATTGTTGAATTGTGGTCAGAGGAAAAAAAAAGTTTACTTGCATGTGAAACAAATGATATTTGTTCAGAAATGTCTGCATTCTCTTGGGATGGGCATGAAAATGGGCTTCTTGCAGTCAATTTCCCTGACAGCTGTTTTCCAAATGTCTCGGCATAGTCAAGTGAGTGCTCCCAGTACTTCCTCGGCTTTCAGAAACATTTCAGCTGGCATTCTGCCAGGTCCTGGCCTCTTATCATTTCTCAGGTCTTCCATACTGCTTGGACTTTTACTTCTAATACAATCCTTTCTTGATTATTTATATGACAGCTCTTGAAACAATTGAACATAGACCAATTCTTTGTGCTACTGCGACTGTGCTTTTCCCCCATATCCTCTGAAGCTTCCCGCATGTTTTCCAATAGAATCCTTCAACATTGCTATTCAAACTTGATTATTTCCCCTTTGGTTCTTTGAGATATGCTGAGCATGTTTTCCCTCTTTTGCTCTTTAACTACGGGTTTTGCTTTCTAAAGACTCACGGAGACTCTGTGTGTGCCCCAGGGTTGGCCCCATATGGGCCACAGACCTGGAGACCTGCCACCCTCTGTCAAGTTTCCACCAACCTGGGAGCCAAGCTATGCTGCACCCACCACCCTGTGCCGCCCCTGCGCCGTGTTTCCCCTGTCTGCTTTATCACCTTGCAGCTAAGGGAGTCTGAGAGGGCTCCAGCTAGCATCAGACCCATGGACTTGAGTTGGACTGGGCTGGGATGTCTTCTTGATATAAAATAAATCCCTTATAAAAGGTCTATCTTATATGTATGCATGTCACTAGTTTTGTTTCTGTAGTAAACTGAGCTTAACACACATATCTTTGTGGTAGATTTGGCTGGGAGTTGGCAACTCTTCCCCAGACCTATACTGAGAGCTTTCCATCCTACTGTGTTCATTGATATCTATATCACCTGAAACGTGTTTACCTTGGTGACCCTGTTTGTAATTGAACTACCAGGGACATAACTTTCAGCATCACAGAAACATGAAGCCACCACAATGACACAGTGCTGCATATTTTAAACTATACTTCCACCCTCTCCCATAAGTTCTCTATAGAATTTGTTTGATGCTATATGCTCCTTGGTTATTTCATTGACATCCTGTTGATAATGCCTCATACAGTCCCTGTAAGACTTGGTAGAACTGTTTCTTATGGTTTCCAAGCCTGTCAGTCTTTATGGAAATTGACAGACACATATACCCTCCATGTCCTACACACACACACACACACACACACACACACACACACACGTTTTCTATCAACTTGGCTGTTCCAAGGAATCTCTGTGATTTGGCCATGAAGACCTAGCAACATTCTTAATCAGATGATAGCTCTGATTTTAGAACTTGAAAGAAAATGTTTTTGGAGCTGTGGATATAAGTGGATGCTGTACAATAGATACATTGCATTTTTTCAGGTTCTCAATCACACTCTGGCTCACCCTCTGACTTCAACTTCCTTTAACTTGAGCCGTAGGTCAAGAGGCTGGCAGACGCCCATAGTTTTGAGCAATCTCCCATCGTACTTGCTGATGGTGAACTTAGCAGCCCCTCCTGATGCTAGTGAGGAGCAGCCTCCAGCATGCCTCCTGACTCACACACGGACACTCCCTGCTCCTCCAGCAGTGAGCCATTTCTTTGAAGTAGCTCAATATGGATGACTTTACTGGTCTTTCTTGACTAGAAATACAGGCAATCAAAGACAATAAAGATATTGACTTTTGAAAAATGATTCCTTTTTCCTGGAAAATTTATACACTTGTTTATAATATCTGACTATTTGAGATTCAGTAGGATGATCTATATACAGGATCATTTTGTTTTCCATTATAAACAGATTCACATGCTACTTTCTCATAATCATGATGAATTATCATCTCCTTGGAACAGATATTCTTGTCTTATCCTGGATTTTCAGGGGGAAATTCGGTACTCAACCAAAAAGTAAAATGTTCGGTTTAGTGTTTTGAGAGATGTTTCTTAGCATGTTGAGGAGTTCTGTCCTATCTGAAGTTGGTTGAAAATTGTATCTTCAACTAGCTGCTGTTATGCATGGTTATATACTGCTTGTCTCTTATTCTATTAATGAAAATGTGAGCTATAGAACACACTGGCCATAGAAAGCATGACATTTTGGTGCTTATTCTTCAGAGCTGGACCATGCCTGTTGTCAAAGACTCGAGGCTACCAGAAGCAAATGGACCATAATGTAAACTTTCATGGCCTCGTGGTTGTGCCAAGAAAGGCTGGAAAAACGTGGAACTGCCTTGGTCGTGAGAGTGAACACAATCTCTCAGAGGGCTAAGCACAGCCTCCTTGCGAAATCTACATCCAGAACTTGCCCTGTGAATCTTCATAACTCCATCAGCGAATGAAAGCCCATCTCCTGACTTCAGTGGGTTGTTTCAATGAATTTTCAACCTAAAAAAATCAACAACAAAAAGGCAAGAAGGGTTTTATCATCACTATCCCAAGGCGACAGACCCTGGAGAGGCCAGTATCCACAGTATTCATTGGCTTATCGCTGCGTGAATGATGATGGCAGGGAAAGTTGCCTTGGCAGCTGGAGTTTGGGTAAATGACAGAAGTCAGTTGGAGTTTCTACCGAAGCACGTGAAGTGGGAAAAGGATGGGAAAATCTCAAGGGAAATTTTCAGTAAAATTACATGCAGCAATGTAACAAAAGCAAAGAAGACAAACTCACCATTCTGTTCTGGTTGGCTTGCTGGGAAAAAACATTACAGAGAAAGAGAAAGAAGAGAACACCGTCACTTAATTCTATAGATAAAACATCTCAAATTTGACATCCAAGAATACAATTATCTCTTTCCCCTCTTGAATTACTGCTTATGGATTAATTTATAATCCCAGTATTCAAAGATACCATGGAATAAAATTGTTATAGTACACATCATCTGCACCAGTACCCCACAATAATTCCATGCTTCTAATGGGATAGATGCTTTCCTTCTATTTAAGGTCTTGCTGTAATCACATCATTGGAATCTGGAAACTTTGGAATGTGGTAATCTAACTTTGGAAAGGGTTGACAATTTATACAAGAATGATCTGAGGAAGGAATCCTCACTTTTGGAAAATCAGTGATTTTAATCATTGTCTGCTGCACTGCCAAATGAGAATTGACAAGCATTATAGCAGGATGAATCAAGCCCAAGACGAATAGTAAGACCCTAAGTCAGATCACAGAGAATACTGCTATCAGTTCCCTTTCATGGAACTGTCTGGCATATTTAGTTCGGCAGTATCTTGCATTGATGTTATTATTATTTTTTAGAATCACACTTTGAGCACAGAGCCTCTAAATATTTTCTTTCTAAAAATATATTTTAAACAACATCAAAATAGCCATCCATCTAAAAACATTTATGATAGTTTTACTAACATCATCATGAAAAGCCATGTTAATACACTGCAGTAGATAAAGCCATTGTAGATTAGAAAAGATGAGTTTTGAGAACTAGAAAGAGGATCAAAATGGGTGGGGATGGTGCTATTTTCTAAGAATGAATGGGTAAGTGTTCTGGTCCCAGATTGCCCACTACCACATTGCAAGTAAATCCTTTCCAACACTCAGGATGAAAACATAAGGTGGAAAATACAGGGGGCCAGCAAGCTTGGAAAAGGGTTCAATAGCTACATAACCAAAAATCACCAAATAGCAGAGGCTGTCAGAAGGGATGGTAGGAGAGCAGGGAAGGCCCACACGCCCACTGGACACCGGGTGATTGTTCCAGCTCCTGGCTCCCTTGGGTTCCTGCTGGTCTGCATGCTTCCTCCAGCAGATGCCAGGAGGTCAGAATGGAGCTCCTTTTCGGTGATCTCCATTTTGACCCAGTCCAAATTTCTGGAGTTTTAGGTTTTTCTGCTTTCTATTTCATTGTGATTTCTGTCTCCATTAATTTGTAATTTGTGCTGGACTATCTGTTTTGTTTTATTTGTTTCAGTTTTTGAATATTTTTCCTATGTAAGAAATCCAGCGTGGCTTAATTGACAGAGACAATAACTTGATTACTGGTTACTTGGGGGTTGGCAGGGGTTGGGGGGACAAGGGGGAGTTGGAAACAATGAGTACCAGACAGAAGAAAATGTTCTAAAATGGAATTTAGTGGCGATTGTGCAACTCTTTTTCTTATGATTGAACTGTGAAGTAGTAGGAAGTACAAATAAGTTGTGTATCACTCAAACTGCTTAAACACTAATATAAAAGAACAGAGGAAGACATTTACAGTAAAGGGACACATCAGTGGGGACAATCAGTGCTCCCTAATGCCTATGGAGTGCTGTCCCACTGCTCTCTCATAAGCACAGAAGAAATATAGCGTTCACAATAAGGGAGATTGCATATTCATTATCCTGATATTTCTGTCCTATTTATACCACACACCTATGCAGTTTTCTAACTCAGCGGATCCTAACCTGGGCTCCTGCCTTTTCAATCTCCTCTGCAGTGTGTGGCTCTTCTGCCACCAAAATATATTGTTATTTCACAGGAGCTTCAGTTTGCTAAAATTTTTGTAAATATTTTCAAATTCTTTGAAAGTTTCATGAAAGTTTTCCAAAAATGTATATGTATTTTTGAAACTATGTGTCTTCTTAGGATGGGAGCATGTCCTTGTTCAGCAAGTATAAAGCTTAGACTTTTTAGACACTTCAGAAATTGATTGGCAAAATATACCTGGATTGAATTTGCTCTTGTTTGGCGTTTTCATTGTGAAGGGTCACAAGAAACTCACCTTCAGTTATTGGGATCCCCTCTGGGAATAGAAAGGGAACAGTGCTTCATGAGGGAAAATTGGGAACTTATTTTTAATT
Source organism: Echinops telfairi (assembly GCF_000313985.2). NCBI lineage: Eukaryota > Metazoa > Chordata > Mammalia > Afrosoricida > Tenrecidae > Echinops > Echinops telfairi. The sequence goes on from NW_022104553.1 coordinate 11,067,369, forward strand.
GTTTTGTAACGTATCTTCCCATCAATACTTTCGCGTGACGTTGTTCACGGGCTTAAATTGGTGGACAAACTTTGTGTATGCCAATAACTGAATTTGATATGATTTATATTGATAATAACTAGGATTAAAATTGCAATATGATGGTCTTATTTATCCTCCAAACCCATCTGTTTAGAATTTGGCATCACATGGTTAACTTTATACAGATGTTAATACTAGCAATCAATGAGCTTGCTTCTTCTTCAGAGTTGGACCATACTTGAGGCCAAGGAAGACAGGCCAGTTGAACAAGAGGGAACTCCTTTTGTGATGCGGTGCTGACTGAAGCTCAGGGGGAGACATAATGCATACTTTCCGGGCCTGCTGGTTGGGCCAGTCAAGGGCTGGGAAAAGGTGCAACTGCCTGAACATAATCTCCCAGAGAGCCAAGAGGATCTTTGCAAAATCCTCTTCCAGAACTTGCCCCATGAAGTTGTATAAAACCTTCAGCTAAAGAAAGCCCTTTTCCTGAAGTTTATGAGTTGTTTTCATGAATTCTCAAGCCAAGAACTAGAGAAGGGTTTTTGTTTTCATCTCTGACCTATCCCATGGTGAACGGACACTAGAGAGACCAGTGCCCACTGGCTCATCCATGGGTGAATGCTGGTGTGTGGGAAGGCTGCTGTGGCAGCTCGAGTCTGAGTAAATCACAGAAGACAGTCTGAGACTTCTAACGGGTGCAGAAGCGTGTGCAGTGGGAAAGGAATAGGAGCATTTGCAGGGAAGCATTCCACAAAACGACATTCGGTAAACCAAATCATTCCATGAAAAAAACCAAACAATCTCAGTTTTCTGTTCTGGAGCAATTGCTAAAATTATAAAATAAAACTAATAAAAAGAGAAAGAAGACCACTGTTATCACTCACTCCCCTAAATTAAAAAACAAACAAACAAAATCACACTACTTGGCATTCTAGAGTGCAATTATCTACATCTCCTCAGGAGTTACTCTTTATAGATTGTTTAACAATGTCCGGATTCATAGAGAACTCGTTACAGTACACATCATGTTACCAGTGCCACTACCATAATTCACTACTTCTAATGGGATCGCTGTTTTCCTGTTTTAGGGTGTCTTGTAATCATGCCATTGAAAGCTAATAATCGAAAGCCAGTAATGTGGAAGTGGGCCGGCAATTTTCAGAATAATTATGTTAGGAAGCATTCCTGCTTATTGACAAATCAGTGATGTAAATCAATATCAGCTGTCAAGTGGAAATTGACAACCATTATACTATAATGGCTTTGCCCGTAGACAGACTGCTAGGGCTTCAGTCGGATGAGAGAGAATATTGCTATCAGGCCCGTTTTCTAGGGAATTATGAGATGCACTTTGTTGGGCAATGTCTTCTTTTGCTGGTGCTTTTGTTAGAATCAGACATTGAGCGCAGAGGGACTGCAACTACTCTGCCAAGAGCTTTTATTAAAACATATATATGTATATAAATATAAGTCCTTCATCTCAAAATTGTCAAGATAGTTTTATTACCAGGGTGATACAAAATGGTGATAATATACTGCAGTAAATCAGACACATGAGGATTAGAAAAGATGAGTTTACTTTTGTGAGATGTAGAAAAAGGATACAAATACTTTGGGAAATGAACAGGTAGAGCTTCTGTTTCCAAATGATCCACTGACCCCATAACAGGCAAATCCTCTACAAAAACCGGGAAGAAAATATCAACAGAAACACCAGGTGGCCAGCAGTCTTGGAAAACAATACAGGAGCTAAGTAACTGGAAATCGCCAAAAAGGAGAGGCTTTCAGAGGGACAGAAAGAGAGACGAGAAGGCCAGTGTACCGACTGGATTCCTGGTGCGCTGTCCCAGCTGCTGGCTCCCTTGGCTACTGGCCCGATCACGTGCTGACGCCAGCAGATGCAAGGAGATCAGAATGTAACACTTTGTCATTTCATCTGTTTTTAATCTCTTTCCAAAAATTTGTATGGATCCCTGAAACTATGCGCCTCCTTACGATGGGTGCATGACCTTGGTCAGTAAGTATAAAGCGTATACAATTGTAGACACTTCAGAAAGTGATCGGCAAAACTGACCGAAATGAATTTGCGTTTGTTTTGCGTGTTCCTTCTGGAGGAAGACAGAAAACTCACCTTCAAATTTCTGGATCCTCTCTTGGGAAAAAAAAGAGATATTATTTTATGAAATACAGCCATGAAGTAAATCTGATTGATTATTGATTGTTTACATCTATTCCCACCAGGATTTCTATGTGGCATTGTACCCAGGCTTAAAATGTTGGAATGAGCTTTGTGTCTGTCATCCTCTGAATTAGATATGATTTATAGTGATAGTAAATAGGATTAAAATAGCAATATCATAATCTCATTTGTGTATGCTCCACATCATTCTGTTTAGATTTAGGCATGATATGGATTATTTTGTATAGATACTAATATTAGCAATTAATGAACTGGTTTGCTCTTGAGAGTTGTGCCATCTGTCAATGAGTACAGACTGCTAGAACAAGAGGGACCACCTGTTGTCACCAATGCTGACTAAAACGCAGGAGGAGACGTACTGTACACTTTCATGAGGCTGTGTTTGAACCAATTAAGATCTGGAAAATGGTGGACCTGCCTGAGTTGCGACAGTGAACATAATCTCACAGAGGTTTAAGCACATCATCTTTTAAAAATCCACTCTCAGAATTTCCCCTGGGAATTTGTGTATCTCCTTCAGCTAAAGAATGTCATTTTCCTGAAGTTTGTGACCTGTTTTCATATACTCACAGGCAAAGAAACAGAGAAGGGTTTTGCCATGTTTTACCTATCCCATGATGAATGGACACTGGAGAGGTGTCCACTGACTTACCCCTGGGTGGATGCTGATGAGAGGGAAGGTGGTTGTGGCCATGAGAGTCTGTGCTAATAGCAGATGACACGGAGCTTTCTGAAGATGCAGAAGCAGATGGAGTGAGAAAAGAAGGGGAACACACCGTGAAGTGTTCCACAAATTTACCTTAGGTGAGCCAGCGATATCAAAGAACACAAACTCACCTTTCTGTTTCAGAGGGCTTCCTAAAGGAATTAAAAATATATATATATAGGGAAAGAGAAAGAATAAAACCAGATCACTCACATCTATAGATAAAAGAAAGTTCAGGTTGACATTCAAGAGTACAATCACCTACTTCTCACAAATTGCTGTTGATGTTATTATAAGGCCAGTACCCACAGATTATTGGGAACCATATTGTTACAGTACACATGCTATGAACCAGTGCCCTTACAATAATTCACTATGTCTAGCAAGACCTTCTGGTAGTCAGGCCATTGGAAGCTAGTTATGTAAATAAGAAGGTCTCCAATTTTTAGAATGATGATCTGAGGAAGAAATCCTGGTTTTTGGCTAATCAGTGATTTAAATCAATGTTTGCTACACGTCAAATGGAAGTTGACGATCATTACAACAGATGACTGTCTTTTGACAGGATTTTAGGTCCTCAGTCAGATGACAGAGAATATCGCTATCAGTACAATTTTTAGGGAATTGTTTAATGCGTCTTTAGGGAATGTCTTCCATAGCGGTCATTTTGTTGTTGTTGTTGTTGTTGAATCAGACTTTGAGCAGAGACATCGCAACTGATTTGCCAAATCCTTTTTAAAAAATATCAGAATAGCCCTTCTTCTTAGAATTGTCAAGGTAGTTTTATTATCATCGTGATTAAAAATGGTGGGAATATAATGCAGGAGATAAAGCCACTGAAGATTCGAAAGGATGAGTTCACACCTGTGAGCACTTGAAAGAGGATGAAAATTGGGTGGGGATGTTGCTCTTTTGTAAGAATGAGTGGGTTGAGTTTCTGGTCCAGATTGTCCACTGTCCACATCTCAGTAAATCCTCTCCAACACTCAGAATGAAATCATAATGAAGAAGACCCAGGTGGCCAGCAATCTTGGAAAATGACTCAATAGCTAAGTAAACGAAAATCGCCAAATAGCAGAGGCTGTCAGAAGGGACGGTAGGAGAGCTGGGAAGGCCCATGTACCCACTGGGCACCGAGTGCTTGGTTCCAGCTGCTGGCTCCCTTGGGTTCCTGCCGGTCCCGTGTTTCCTCCGGCTGATGCCAGGTCAAAATGTGACACCTTCTTCTTTTATCTCCATTTTAACCCATTTCAAATTTGTTGAGCTGTTTTTCTACTTTCTATTTCATTGTGGGTTTTGTCTGCACTAATTTGTAATTTTTTGTTTTATTTGTTTCATTTTTCCGAATGTCTTTCCACGTAAGAAATCCAGCAGAGGTTAATTTATAGAGATAATAGCTGCAGTGTTACTTGGAGGTTTGGCAAGGAGGTGTGGGGTAATGGGGAATTGGAAATAACGATAATTAGAAAGAAGAAATTGTTCCAAAATTGAATTTGGTGGCAATTTTGCCATTCCTTTCCTTGTGATTGAACTGTGATAAAGTATGAAGTTGCAAATAAATTATGGATCAATAAAACTGCTTAATCACTAAAATAATTGAAAGAATATAGGAAGACATTTCCAGGAGATGACAATCTTAGTTGGGAAAATCAGAGCTCTCTAATTCCTACGGAGTGCTCTCCTGTTACTCTCATACGTGCACATTGAATGTTAAATAACACAGCAGAGAGGGCGACTTCATAGCAACAACCTTGATGTTTTTGTGATATGGACACCCTATAGCTACGCACTCATCAAATGACCTTGCTTGTCCTCCTTTAAATAGTACCTCTTACCCTCACACCGTCTCTGTCTTCCTTTTCAATCTCCTCTGCCGTCTCCCTCCCCTCCACCAAAATAATTTGCGATTTTAAAGAGCTTCAGTTTGCTAATAATTGCATCAATAATTCCATATTCTTGGAAGGGTTTATGGGTATTTTATAAACTTTATATACTTTCAAAATTTTGTTGTTCTTTGATTGTGCGCATGACACGTTGTTACATATAAACCTTAGATAGTTTTAGACACTTAAGAAAGGTCTTGTCAAAATTGAGCTCATGAATTCGCGCTGGTTTTGTGTGGTCTCTTTGGAGGACAAGAAACCCACCCTCCCTTTCCTGGATTCCCCCTTGTGAAAAGAAAATACATGGTGATTTTTTTTTTTTTTTTTTTTTACTCCTGGCCTTT
>NW_022104553.1:11073651-11081507 GCF_000313985.2 Echinops telfairi
TTTAGCTGAGCAAGGTGCTCTTGTACTAGGGGAGTGCGCATGAGGAGGCCCAATGTCCACCTGCCACCCTACTACCAAACCAATAATTAATGCACATGGTGATTTTTTAAGGAAAAGTGTGAACTATGTTCTAATTGGTTATAGGTTATTTATTTATACTCCAGCCAGAACTTCTGTAGGACATTGTTTATCGGCTTACAGTGGTGGAAAGAGCCGTGTGTCTGACAGAAACTGAATTTGAAATTACTTATATTCATATGAACTACAATTGAAATACCAAAATGGCAGTGTTTTTATTCAATTATGTATTTGGTGTATAATTTTGACATGACATGGATTACTTTACAGATACTAACACTGGCATTTTATGAATCATAATCCTTTGCCATTAATTTACTACTTTACCTTCAACTAGTTCCTGTTACACATGACTATATGCTGTTTGTCCCCCATCCCATTGAGAGGAATGTGAGGTACAGAACACAGTTGCCATTGAGAAAAACATGTCCTTCAGATGCTCTTGAGAGCTGGGCCATATGGATGCCACCATCATTTTCAAAGCATTTTCTTTCTACTTGAGCCTTTGATATCAGCTCCTTATTATTTCCCTCCCTCCCCACCCTCCCGCCCTCTTGAACCCTTGATAATTTATAAATTATTGTTATTTTTATGTCTTACATCGTCTGCTGTCTTCCTTCAACCACTTTTCTGTTGTTCATCCCCCAGTGGGGAAGGGGTTATATGTCAATATGTGAATGATTCCCCCTTTCTTCCCCACCTTCCCCTTACCCTCTGGTATCTCTGCTCTCATTATTGGTCCTGAGGGGTCTATCTGGCCTGGATTCCCCATGTCGTGGGCTTTTATGTGTAGCACTGTACACGTTCTGGTCTAGTCAGATTTGTAAGGTAGAATTGAGGTCATGATAGTGGTGCAGAGGAAGCATTAAAAAGCTAGAGAAAAGATGCATGTTTCATCCGTGCTATACTGTGCTCTGACTGGCTCATCTCTCCCTGTGACTCTTCTGTGAGGGGAGTTCCCAGTGTGTATAGATAGGCCTTGGGTCTCGACTTTGCACTCCTCCTCATTCAGATGGATATGATTTTTTATTCTGGGTCTTTGATGCCTGATACCTGATCCCATTGACAATTCGTGACCACACAGGCTGGTGTCCTTCTTCATTGTGGGCCTTGTTGTGTCTCAGCTAGATGGCTGCTTGTTTATCTTCAAGCCTTTAAGTTCCCCGGCACTCTATCTTTGGATAGCCGGGCACCATCTGCTTTGTTCACCACATTTGCTTATGCATCCATTTTGTCTTCAGTGTTTGTGTTGGGAAGGTGAGCATCTCAGAATGCCAGATTGTTAGAACAAAGTGTTCTTGTGTTGAGGGATTACTTGAGCCTAGGCCTAGTGTCCATCTGCTACCTTAATACTTAACATATAAATATAAGTGCATAGATCTATTCCCCTATCATTTTATATATAAATATATTTACATATGTACATGCCAGTATTTAGACCTTTATAAATGTCACTTGCCTCCTAGTTCATTCCTCTATTTCTTTTTGCTTACCTTTTGTCCCACTATTGTGTTAGGCCTTCATTCAGGTTTCAGTAATCCCTCGCTGTTACATTGCCCTTGATTAAGCCCCAATAGGCATCCTACACCCTTCTTTCAATACTTCTTGTTATCATGCCATTGGAAGGTAGCAAACTAAGTGCGAAAGAGCACTACCAATTATAAAACAATGATCTGAAGTAGTCTTGACTATTGGCTAATCAATGATTGCAATCAATGTCTATTAACTGTAAAATGAAAACTGCTGACCATTATAACATGGTGAGTCCATCCTTAGAGTGCTAGGATTTCTGTCAGATGACAGAGACAACAAAGTTATCACTACTCTTCTTAGTGTGATGCACTTCGTTAGGGAAGGCTTGCATAGATGTTATTTATTCATTCATTTATAGAAACAGATTTGAGCACAGAGTCACTGCAATTTCTCTAACAAATACAATTTTTTAAAAAATAGAAAGATAGCCTCTCACCTCAGAACGGTTAGTGTTGTTTTATTATCATAAAGGTGTGAAATGGGGAGCATGTAATACAGTAGACGAAGCTACTGAAGATAAGAAAGGGTGAGTACCCTGCAGTCCAAAGTGGAAAGAGGAGCCAAATGAATCGGGATCCTGTGATTCCCTGAGAGTGAAGAGGCGGGAGTGCGGGGTGAGACGGCCTAGTGCCCTGTGGAAAGTAAGTCCTCTGGGACAATCAGAAGGAAAACATGCAGACAGGACATTTAAATGTCCAGCAACCCTGGAAAATGACTCAGTAGCTAACGAGCCAGAAACCTCAGACAGGCAGAGGCTGCAGAGGGGACAAAGAGAGAGGGCAATGCCAGTGGTGCCAGGAGCCACCTCGGGCTTTGTCCCAGCTGCTGCCTCCCTAGGCTGCTGCTTCTGGTTCTCATGGTCACTCACACATATCCAGCTAGGTTGGTTTCACCACCTTACCATCACTCTCCTTTGTGACCCATTTGAATTTTTATCGAGTTTTCATTTTTTATTCTCTCCAGTGATTGTAGTTTGTCTCTGCTTTATATTTTTATCGTGGTTAGGATTTTTATTTAATTTCCAAATTTTGTTTTTAGTATGTTTCTCTTTATCTGAAATCAAGGGTGTGTTAATATTGAGATAGTAACAGTGCTTTGCGTTGAGTACTACAAGGAAATATATCTTCAAACATGTGTTTGGTGAGGATTGTGCAAATATTTATTATATGATTGAACTAATGAATAGCAGGAATTACAACTAATTATGTATCAATAGATACACTTAAACTATAAAATAAAAAAGATAGAGGAAGACATGTACAATAGAGGAAAACATTAGTTGGGAAAATCGTGCTCTCTGATTCCTATGGCGTGCTGTCCTGTTACTCTCTGTGTGCACATTGAATATACTTAGCATTCACAGAGAGGGCGGCTACATGCTCACTATCTGGATGTTTATGCTTTGTTTGTACCCTATGCCTATGCATTCTTCAAATTACCTTGCTTGTCTGCCTTTAAATATTTCCCCTTCATCTCAGAACCCTCATTTTCTCCCTTTCTAATCACCTCGGTAGTGTACCCTCCACTCCGCTAAAATGTGTTGTGATTTCACAGGAGTTTCAGTTTGCTAATAAATATATGAAAAATTCCATATTGTGTGAAAAGTTCATGGATGTTTTATAAAAATTTATAGTTTTGAAATGTTGTTGCTGCTTCAGATATGTGCATGACATATATTGTTATGTGTCAAGCTTAGTCAGTCAGTATAAATCTTAGACATTTTTTAGACCTTAAGAAAGTGATTGGCAAAATTGACATGGAATAAATTTCCTCTTGTATTTGTTTCCATTGTGGATGACAACAAGAAATCCATTTCTATTAATGAGTTCCTCTCTGGGGGGGAAAATAGTGCTTTATAAAGGAAAATTGCAAACTATATTTTATTTTTTTATATATCCCACAAATAATACTTTATGACATTGTTCACAGGCTTAAAATGGTGGAATGAGCTTTAAGTCTGCCGAAAGTGGAATTTGGTATGATTTATATTGATAAGAAATAGGATTACAATAGCAATATGATGATCTTATTAATGCTCCAAACCATTCTCTTTAGAGTTTGGCAAGGTATGGATTACGTGCTACAGACACTAATATTAGCAATGGAAGATCTCGCCTGTTCTTGAGAGCTGGACCACACTGCGGTCAATGAGTCCAGGCTGCTAGAACCAGAGGGACGTCCTCCTGCGATGATGCAATGCGGACTCAAACTAGGAGGGGGCATAATGTATACTCTCACAGCCTTGTGTTGGGCCAAGAAAGGTCTGGAAAAGGTGGAACTGCTTGAGTAGTGAGAGTGAGCATAATCTCTCAGAGGGCTAATCACATCATCTTTGCAAAATCCTCTTCCAGAACCTGCCCTGTGAATGAATATAAATCCTTCAGCTAAAGAAGCACTTTTCCTGAAGTTTATGAGTCATTTCAATGAATTCTCCAGCTAAGGAACAGACAAGGGGTTTGCTATCTCAGACCTGTCCCATGGTGAATGGCTACCAGAGAGACCAGTGCCCACTGACTTAGCCCTGACAGACTGCTGACGTGTGGGAAGGCTGCTGTGGCAGCTAGAGTCTGGGGACAGAACAGAAGACAGTCTGAGATTTAGAAAGTGTGCAGAATCATGTGGAGTGGGAAAGGAATGTGAACACTTGCAGGGGAGTTTCCCCCAAATTACATTAGTTAAACCAACCAAATCCAAGAAAACAAGCTCACCTTTCTGTACTGGAGGGCTTGCTACAAATAATGAAAATAACAATAATAAATAAAGGGAAAGAAAGCAGACAACTGTATCACTCACTTATAAAAATTAACAAAACCACTATTTGACATTCTAAAGTACAACTATCTATTTCTACTCATGAGCTACTGTTTGTGGATTATTTTGCAATGTAAGGATTAATATTTAACATGAGAAAAAAATGGTATAGCGCACATCATCCTAGCCAGTGCCACTACTTCTAATGGGATAGGTGTGTTCCTATATTTAATGACTTCTTGTAATCAGCCCACTGGAAGCTGATAATCAAACTGTGGAAGACCGCTGCCTGTTTTAGAATAATGCTCCAAGGAGGTAGTCCTGACTACTGGCAAATAAGTGATCTAAATCAATCTACACTATACTTTGAAGGGGACATTGATAACCATTATAAGATAGTCACTCAACCCTTAGACAAACTGCTGGAGTTTCTGTCAGATAAATGAGAATACTGCTATCAGTAATGTATTTTAGGGAATTATATGATACACTTTGTTATGGAATGTCTTGCTTAGATGTTAGTTTTCTGAGAATCAGACGTTGGGTACAGAGGGATATCAACTACTATGTCAACTACAAATATATGTATAGATCAAAATAGACTTACACCTGAGAATTGTCAAGATAGTTTTATTACCACCATGCTGCAAAATGGTGACAATGTACCGCAGTAGGGAAAGCACATGAGTTTACTACTGTGAGATGTAGAAAAAGGATACCGATGGGTTGGGCAAGTGCGATGTCCTAAAAATGAACGGATGGAGGTACTGCTTCCAAAGAGGTCAGGGACCCCATAGCCAGAAAATCCCCTGTAAAAATCGGGACGAAAACATCCACAGACAGAGCAGGTGGCCAGCAATCTTGGAAAATGACTCAGTCACTAAGTCACTGGAATTCGCCAAATGGCAGAGGCTGTCAGCAGGGATAGTCGGCAAGCAAGGAAGGCCATGTGCCCACTAGACACCAAGTACTTGTCCACCTGCTGGCTCCCTTTGCCTCTGGCCAGTCACCTGCTAACTCTGGTTGATTGGAGGACGTTAAAAGGTGACACCTCATCATCTGGTCTCCGCTTTTATCTCTTTCAAATTTGTTCTAGGGTTTCTTCATTCTCTTTTGGACTGTGTTCACTCTATGTTTTGTTTTTAAATTAGTGTTGGACTCTTTGTGCGATTTGCTTTTCTTTTTCTGAAAGTTTTCCTGTATAATAAATGCAGGGTCCGTCATTGAATCGAGATTGTAACAGGGTTAATGGTTACTTGGATGATGGCAAGTGGACTTGGAGTTAATAGGAAGTTAGTAATAACGAACAGAACAAAGAGTAAAATGTTCTAAAATTGAATTTGGCAATGCTTGCACAACTCTTTTTCATATGATTGAACTATTGAGTAGTAGGAAATATAAGCAAACTATGCCAATCAAATGGTTTAAAAAATAAAATAAAAGATAGAATAGAGGAAAATATTGACAATAGAGAGAAAACCTTAGTTTGGAAAATCAGTGGTAAATCCTATGGAGTGCTGTTCTGCTACACTTTACTGAGTACCTTGAACATATTCATGTTCACAAAAAGAGAGATTACATATTCACTGAATCCATTTATCTGTTACATTTTATCATGAACCTATGCATTTTTCAAATTGCCTTGCTTGGCTTCCTTTAAACAGTCCCTCAGAGTCTCCTAAACACTTATTCTTCCTTTTCAGGATCCTCTGCAGCGTGCCCCTCTGCTGCCACCAAAATGTTTTCTGATCGACACAGGAATTTGTTTCCTAAGAATTCAATAAATATTTTCATAATCTTGAATAATTTAGGACGGTTTTCAAATTATAGACACCTATATTTTTGAAACGATGTGGCTCCTTAGGATGGAAGCATGATATTATTAAGTATAAAGTTTAAACATTTTAGGACATTTAAGAAGGGATTGGCAAAATTGAAATGAATTTTCTTTTCGTTTGTGTTTTCATTCTGCAGGACAAAACGAAACTCATCTTCAAAGGTTGGGTCCTCCTTGGCAAAAGGAATTAGATATAATTTTATGAAAGAAAAGTACGAAGTCAATGCTGCTTGGTAATTGATTGTTTACATATATTCCCACCAGCACTTCTGTGTGCTATCAAACCCAGGCTTAAACGGTGGACTGATCTTTGTGTCTGCCATACTCTGAATTACATATGATTTACAGTGTTAGTCATGGGATTAAAATAGCAATATGGTGATCTCTTATGTTCCACATCATTCTGCTTAGATTTAGGCCTGATATGGATTACTTTATACAGACAGTAATATTAGCAATGAATGACCTTGCTTGCTCTTGAGAGCGGGACCATTGCTGTTGACAGTGAGTACAGAGTACTAAACAAGAGGGACCACCTCTGGGGATACAGTGCTGACTAAGACTCAGGAGGAGACATGATGCACACTTTCATGGCCCTGTGTTTGGGAAACTGGTGGATCTGCCTGAAAAGTGAGAGTGAACAGCATCTCCCAGAGGTCTAGGCACATCGTCTTTGCACAATCCAGTTCCAGAACTTCCCCTGTGAATCTGTTTACCTCCTGCAGCTAAAGAAAGTCATTTTCCTGAAGTGGGTGAGTACTTTCAATGCCTTCTCAGCAAAGAAACAGAGAAGGGTTTTGCCATTTTTTACCTATCCCGTGATGAATGCGCACTGGAGAGGCCAATATGCACGGACTTACCCCTGGGTGGATGCTGCTGAGAGGGAAGACGGCCGTGGCTGCTAGAGTCTGCAGTGAATGACAGAGGACACTTGAGCTTGCTGGAGGGACAGACGCGCGTGCGTGAGAAACATAGGCACACTCCGCGAAGTGTTCCACACCGTTCCATTTGGGAAACCAGCCAAATCCGAGAAGACGGACTCACCTTCCTGTTTTGGAATGCTTCTTCCTAAAGGAATTAAAAGAAAAATAATAAGGGGAAAGCGAAGGAACAAAACTAGATCACTCTCATCCACAGATAGAAATCTCAATTTGACGTTCAAGAGTACAGTCATCTACTGTACTTCTCCTCACGACTTGCTGTCGATGGACTACTTTAGAAGGCAGTATTCACAGACTCCGGGAACAATATTGGCATAGTGCACATATTCTAAACTAGCGCCCCTACAACAAGTCAATACGTCTAATGGGATAGGTGTTTTCCAGTTTAAGATCTTGATATCAGGCCATTGGAAGCTAGTAATGGAAATATGGCAGAGGCCTGCCAACTTTTAGAATAATAATCTGAGGATGAAGTCCTGACCTTTGACAAACCCGTGATTTATTTATTTATTTATTTTTTTTGGAATGCAGAGTTTATTTAGAAAAGAGGGTAAAACACCTGATGCAACAGGTAGGGGCCCAAGTGTGTTGCCGCCAAAAGAGTTCTAATGGTTTTGTCAGATATGGGGTACTTGCCCAGTCTTTGGCTTCAGGTTATGGTCAGACCAGTCATGGGTCTGGTCACGTTCTTCAGATACAATCATAAATCTACTCAC
>NW_022104553.1:11083368-11143294 GCF_000313985.2 Echinops telfairi
AGGCTCTTATGAGTTGCTCTGGAGCTGTGCTGTCAAAGCCAATCCCAATTTTATTCGCACACTGTAATTTCTGTACACCCACCTAGATAAGAGAAGTTGGACAAACCCGTGATTTAAATCTATGTTTGCTTCGCTGTCGAAAGGAAGTTGACAATCATTATAAGATAATGACTCTGGGTTTTAACAAAATTTTAGGCCCTCAGTCAGATGACAAAAAATATTGCAATCAGCACCACTTTCAGGGAATTGAGTAATGCACTTTCTAGGGAATGCCTTCCATACATGTCATTTTTGGGGGGGCCCAGAAGTACTCTGTGCAAAATACCCATTTTTTCTACAAATATCAGAATAACCCTTCATCGCAGAATTGTCAAGGTAGTTTTATTATCATCGTGATTAAACATGGTGAGAATCTAATGCAGGAGATAAAGCCACTGAAGATTTGAAAGGATGAGTTCACACCTGTGAGCACTTGAAAGAGGATGAAAATGGATTGGGGTTGCTGCTCTTTTGTAAGAATGAGTGGGTTGAGTTTCTGGTCCAGATTGTCCACTGTCCACATCTCAGTAAATCCTCTCCAACACTCAGCATGAAAACATAAGCAAGAAGACCCAGGTGGCCAGCAATCTTGGAAAATGACTCGATAGCTAAATAACCAAAAATCACCAAATAGCAGAGGCTGTCAGAAGGGACGGTAGGAGAGCCGGGAAGGCCCATGTGCCCACTGGACACCGAGTGCTTGGTTCCAGCTGCTGGCTCCCTTGGGTTTCTGCCGGTCTCTGTGCTTCCTCCGGCTGATACAAGGACGTCAGAATGGAACACCTTCTCCTTGGATCTCCATTTTGACCCATTCCACATTTCTGGAGCTTTTATGATTTTCTGTTTTCTATTTCATTGTGGTTCCTGTCTGCATTAATTTGCACATTGTGTTGGAAATTTGGTTTCATTTTTCTGGGTGTGTTTCTATATAAGAATTCCAGTGTGGGTTAATATGTAGAGATAATAACTGGATTAATACATACTTGGGGGTTTAGCAAGGGGCTGTCATTGGGGAAATAATGAGTACCAGAAAGAAGAAAATGTTATAAAATGAAATATTCTGGTGATTGTTAAACTCTTTTTCTTGTGATCGTACTGTGGAAAGGGAGGAAATATAAATAAATTTTGTATCCACCATACTGCTTAAACAGTAAAATAAAAGGAAAAATAGAGGAAGAATTTCACAGCTAATTTATACACATATATTTCAAACTCTTTGCCTCCTTAGGATGGGAGCATGGCATTGTTCAGTAAGTACGAAGCTTATACATCTTGAGACACTTCAGAAAGTGATTGACAAAATTGAACTAGAATGAACTTGCTCTTGTTTTATGTCTTCATTTAGGAGGGTGCCAAGAAACTCACCTTCATATTCCTGGACTCTCTCTAGAAAAAGAAAATAGACAATGCTTTATGAAGAAAATTTTGACATAACTTTTTATTGCTTTAGTGTTTATATGCAATTTATTCCCATCAATACTGCTGTATGACATTGTTCACGGGCTTAAAATGGTGGAGGGAGCGTTGTGTCTGCTATAAACTAAATTTGATATGATTTATATTGATATGAAATGGGATTAAAATAATAATATGTTCATGTCACTTATCCTCCACAAATCCATTCAGTTTGGAGTTTTGGCCTGGCATTGATTACTTTATGTGGATACTAATACTATCAATTTATGAACCAGGTCAAATGTAGACCTGGTTCATAATTCTTATCTTCACATATTCTCTTTTTCAGAGTAACCAGAATTTCCTTTTAAAATTAGTAGAAATTTCAGGAAAATGAAAGTACCATGAGGCAAATTAATTTTTGTATAATTTGAGGTTTTATGGATTATACTGTCTGGCCATCTTGAAAGTGTTGTTTCATCAGCTATTTTCTGCTATGTGGATTAAAGTAAGACTCACCTTTCACACTTACATTTTGCTCTGGAAAAAAAATAGAGTACAAATATCAATTTCAAATAATTAGAAGCAGATATATAAGTAACAAATTCAATTCCTTTACCCATAATCAAAACTTCTGTTCCAACCCAACACCAAGATACCGAAATACATGCTTTTACATATTCAAGTACTTATTTTTCTCCAAGTACATCATTTGTATTCATGCAAAGAGCAATGCCTAGTGTTTTCTCTGTAAAATGAATTAGAAATATTGGGAGAAATAAACCAATTCTATTTAAAGATGAAATTGAAGGAGTTACAAATTAAGTTTTAAAATGATTGATAAAACCAGGTTAATAATCAGGGAATATTTATTGCCTGTATGTAAAGACTCTGATGGAACCTTTGTGTTTTTAGTGTCAGTCCTTGTTGTAGGTGTTGTGGAGTTGTTTCTGACTCACAAATGGCCCTGTGGACAAGCAAGCAACATACTACCTGTGCCGTCCTCGCAGTGACTGCTTGGTTTCAGTACTAACAAGTTACTTACAGCCCTTTGCTTATGTAAAACTAGGCTTTCTCCAATTATAGCCCTTGTAAGCGGGTTAAGGCAAGTAATCCACTATAATCTTTCTTTATGATAGTCATTATAAAACCACTTATATTGAAGAATGTGATCCACTCTGCCTTCATTCATTGATTTCCAAGCTGTGAAGTGTATACGGGTTGAAGTTCACCTTTTGGCAAGTACAATCAAAGAAATAAAATTTTGTGACGTGCTAATCTCTTTGCACGGTTTGTTGGACAGCCATCAATTCCCCAGAAAAATTCCCTTGGCGTCTCTGTCAAACCTCAGTTGCATGCAAAGGAGAGGATCTCCTTCTGGACTCTTCGGTTCTCTTTCCAGAGAGCTCCTTCGGAGGACAGTCACGGAGGAGTGGTCACTGTGAGCTGGCATTTGGGAAATTGCTATAGCTTTGTTCTTTTGTCTCCAGTTGTCTTGGCCTTATGCAATGCTTTCATCTTCATAAAGCATTAGAAATCATCAGTTGCAAATTTGACAGGAGCTGTATTGATCTCGAATTCAAATTTTTGAGAAACTGGAATTTGAGCAATAGTCTGTCTTAAAAACCATAAAATTAGAATGTAGCTTACTATGTATGTATTTGTAAATTACTGTTAGTCATGTATTGTAATGACTCATCAATGAGACATGCACTTCTTTTGCTAAATTTACACCTAGATATATTAGCATGTTCAATGTTATTGTTCGGGAAATAGATCTTGAATTTCATTTGGGGATAGTGTCTTATCTTGTCCACCTCCATAAGCAGCCTGCTACACTCACTTGGGCGGTTCTATCTCACCGGCCCCTCGGTGCGAGAAAGAGGAGACTGGCTGCAACCCTAAAGACTGTTCATCTTCTGAGGTACGGCCCAGTCTGTGTGGCTCATAGGGACCCCGTAGTGATAGAATGGAACGCTGGCTGGCCCCGCACAATGCTCCCAGTGCCTGGTACGTTTCATCCTGTTGCCCAGCCACTTTGTAAATCGACCTCCTTGAGGGCCTTCCTCTTCCTCTGATCTCCTGCTTTGCCGAGGACTGGTTCCTCCTGAGAACATGTCCAAAGTGCTTGAGACCCCTCTTCCCACCCTACTCCAAGACACACTCATGGCTGAACTTCTTCCCAAACAGGGTGCTTGTTCTCCAACTAGGCTATGGTAATCTTAATAATCTTTACCAACACATTCATTCATATACCTCGACTCTTCTATGGTCTCCCTTATTTACTCTTGAACTTTCACGCACACGCGGTTAAAGACACTAGGGGTTTGGTGAGCAGCGCCTTAGTTCTCAAAGGTAGCTGTCCTCTTCAGCACTTTAAAGGGGGTCCCGCAGCAGATTTGTTTGAGGCAATGAGCAAATCCTTGCATTTCCTGACTACTGTTTGCCTGACCATTGAGCACAAATCCAAGCCACACGGCATACTGGAAACGTTGATAGTTTTGCTCTCATGTTTAGTCCACCGGTGCAGCTGCGAGGACGTTGATTTTCTTTCCATGGAATTGCAGTCCTTTATCATCACCTGCAGTTGCTTCAAGAGTTCCCGCATTTCTGTAAGCAGCGCGGAGTCACCGGCAGACTCCAGGTTGTACCAGCCTGTCACCATCCTCTGCTGAGTTCCTCCTGGAGGCCACCTGCTGGGATTACTTGCTCATCAGACAGATTGAAATCATTGCCGTGAAAAGACACGGCCCTGGCGCACATCTTTCCTGACGTTGACCAGAGCAGCTCTCCTTGTTATGTTATGCTTTGCTTTGTTTCAGGCTGTTGGTTTGTTTCTCATGGATGGCCTGTCAGCCCATGTACAGGTTTTGCATTAGAAAAAAGGAAGAACGCTGGAACTCCCATTCTTCTCAATGTTATCCACATTTTGTTATGAAATAGTCACTCATACTCATTTGCATAGTAAATAAAAAACAAGGAATGATCTTTTCAGTATCCTCTACTGTCATCCAAAATCCACGTGAATTCAGTAATGATAGATTTCATGTCACATCCCTTTCTGAATTTGGCTTGAATTTCTGGCAGCTCCCTGTCAATATACTGCTGCAACCATTGTTGAATTGTTTTTTCAGAAAAAAATTAAGTTCACTTGAATGTGAAACAAATGATATTGTTCAGAAATGTCTGCATTCTCTAGGGGTGGGCATGAAAACGGACTTATTGCAGTCAATTTCCCAAATAGCTGTTTTCCAAATGTCTCGGCATAGTCAAGTGAGTGCTCCCAGTACTTCCTTAGCTTTTAGAAACATTTCAATTGTCATTCTGCCAGTTCCTGGCCTCTTATCATTTCTCAGGTCTTCCATACTGCTTGGACGTTGAGATAGTTTATTGTGCCAGCCTGGCTGATAAACGCAGGTGGGATTGACTGAGGGGTGGAGAGATGGATGGCTTGGTGAGCCTTGCCTTTCTTGTCTCTTGCTCTGTGATCATCGGACCAGTGTGTGGCTGCCTTGCTTGTTCTGTGCCTCAATTTAAAGGCTACACAGCCTGTGGGACGCCTAGCCTGTGGACTGTGTGGCTGTAAGTTGAGGACCCTTTAAGAGTTCTCTGGAGCTGGGGACTGGCGGTTGGTGACCTGCCTTGTGATTGGCTGCTGTGCTGACATAGCCTAGCTCTCTCTACAAATAGAGGAAGATCTGGCATCAGACAGAGACTTGAAGGACTGCTAGTCTCTCAACTTTGTCTCACGGACGTGAGTTGCACTAAGCCATTTATAGTGCTTTCTAATTTAACTGTTTATTTCTTATATTGTATATTTATCTGTATATGATTTAACAGTTCATTTCTCATTATATATCTAATTATCTTTCTAAATAAATATATTATATTATCAGGAATTTGGTTTTATCTCTCTAGAGAACCCTGTCTAACACAGACGTTTACTTCTAATACCATCCCTTCTTGATCATTTATTGGCTGGCTCTTGAAACAATCGAAGATAGACAAATTATTTGTGCTACTCTGGCAAGGTTTTTTCCTCCCCATGTCCTGTGAAGCTTCCCACATGTTTCGGTATATTTCCACTGGAATTCTTCAACATTGCTACTCAAAGCTTGAATTTCTCCCCTTCGGTTCTTTAAGTTTGAGATATGCTGAGCATGTTCTTCCTCGCTTGCTCTTTAACTACAGGTTTTGCTTTCTGAAGACTCATGGAGACGTGTCTGCCCCAGAGTTGGTCCCATATGGGCCACAGACCTGCAGATCTGCCACCCTCTGTCAAGTTTCCACCAACCTGGGAGCCAAGCTATGCTGCACCCACCACCCTGTGCCGCCCCTGCGCCGTGTTTCCCCTGTCTGCTTTATCACCTTGCAGCTAAGGGAGTCTGAGAGGGCTCCAGCTAGCATCAGACCCATGGACTTGAGTTCGACTGGGCTGGGATGTCTTCTTGATATCAAATAAATCCCTTATAAAAGGTCTATCTTATATATATGCATGTCACTAGTTTTGTTTCTGTAGTAAACTGAGCTTAACACACATATCTTTGCTGTGGATTTGGCTGGGAGTTGGCAACTCTTCCCCAGACGTACATTGAGAGCTTTCCATCCTGCTGTGTTCATTGATATCTATATTATCTGAAACGTGTTTACCTTGGTGACTCTGCTTGTAATTAAACTTCCAGGGACATAACTTTCAGCATCACAGCAACATGGAGCCACCACAATGACCCGAACTAATTCACAGTGCTACATATTTTAAACTATATTTCCACCCTTTCCCATAAGTTCTATATAGAATCTGTTTGATGCTATAGTTCCTTGGTTATTTCATTGACAATTTTTCATAATGCCTCATACAGTCCCTGTAAGGCTCGGTAGAACTGTTCCTTATGGTTTCCAAGCCTGTCAATCTTTATGGGAACTGACAGGCACATATATCTTCCATTTCTCACACACACATACACACACACACACACACACACACACACAATGAGTTTATGTTTTCTATCAATTTGGCTGTGACAAGGAATCTCTGTGGTTTGGCCATGAAGACCTGGCAACATTCTAAATTAGATGATTGCCCTGATTTGAAAAGTTGAAAGGAAATTTTTCTGCTGCTGTGGATATAAGTGGATGCGGTAGAATAGATACATTGCATTTTTTCAGGTTCTCAATCACACTCTGGCTCATCCTCTGACTTCAACTTCCTTTAACTTGAGCCATAGGTCAAGAGGCCGGCAGATGCCCATAGTTTTGAGCAATCTCCCGTCGTACTTGCTGATGGTGAGCTCAGCAGCCCCTTCTGATGCTAGTGAGGGGAAGCCTCCAGCATGCCTCCTGACTCACACACGGACACTCCCTGCTCCTCCAACAGTGAGCCATTTCTTTGAAGTAGCTCAATATGGACGACTTTACTGGTCTTCCTTGACTAGCAATATAGTCAATCAAAGACAATAACGCTATTGACTTTGAAAAATGATTTCTTTTTCCAGTAAAATTGTACACTTGTTTATAATATCTAAGTATTTGAGATTCAGTAGGATTTTCTGTGTACAGGATCATTTTGTTTACAATTAAAAACAAATTCACATGCTCCTCTTCCATATTAATGATTAATTATCATCTCTTTGGGGCAGATATCCTTGACTTATCCCTGAGTTTCAGGGGAAAATTCAGTATTCAAACAAAAAGTAAAATGTTTGATTTATTGTTTTCAGGGGTGTTTCTTCACAAGTTGAGTAGTTCTGTCCCATCCCAAGTCGGTGAAACTTCTTATCTTCAACTAGCTGCTGTCATGCATGATTATGTGCTGCTCGTCTCCTATTCTATTAACAACAGTGTGAGATGTAGAACACGTGGCCCTGGGAATCTCGAGGATGCTCGAGCTCTGGGCCACACCTGTTTTCAATGACTAGAGACCACCAGAACCAAACGGACCCTAATGCGAACTGGCATGGCCTCGTGGTTGTGCCAAGAAAGGCCTGGCAAAAATTGGAATTGCCTGGGTCCTGAGAGTGAACACAATCTCCAGGGGCTGAGCACACCCTCTTTGCAAAATCTACTTCCAGAACTTTCCCTGCGAATCTGTACAACTCCATCGCCTAAAGAAAGCCCATCTCCTCTGGGTTGTTTTAATGAATATTCAACCTAAAAGAGCCACCATCACCAAGTACGGACGGGTTTTATCATCACTCTCCCAAGATGATGGAAGCCTGGAGAGGCCAGGATCCCCAGGATCCACTGACTTATCCCTGCCTGAATGCAGGTGAGAGGGAGGGTTGCCTTGGCAGCTGGAATTTGGGTAAATGACGGAAGTCAATCTGAGTTTCTACAGAAGCATGTGGAGTGGGAAAAGGATAGTACAGCCTGCTGGGATGTTTTCAACAAAATTCCATGCAGTAAAGCCACAAAACCAAAGACGACAAACTCACCATTCTGTTCTGGATGGCTTGCTGGGGTGGGGGTGAAGAGAAAGAACAAAACATTGTCACCTAATTCCTGAGATAAAACATCTCAAAGTTGACATCCAAGAATACAATTATCTACTTCCCCTCTTGAATTACAGTTTATGGATTATTTTACAATCCCAGTATTCATGGATGCATGGAATAAAATGGTTGTACTACACATCATATCACCAGTACCCCACAATACTTCACTACATCTAATGAGATAGATGTTCTCCTCTTTAAGGTCTTCCTGGAATTATGTCATTGAAACTGGAAACTTTGGGAGGTGATCATCAGACATCGGAGAGGGTGGATAATTTATACACTAAAGATCTGAAGAAGGAATCCTCGCTTTTGGCGAATCAGTGATTTTAATCAGCATCGACTGCACTGTCAAATGGGAATTGACAAGCGTTACAACAGGAAGACTCAAGCCCAAGACAAACCGATGGACCCTAAGTCAGATCACAGAGAGTACTGCTATCAGTGCCCTTTCTTGGAACTGTCTGGCATATTTAGTTAGGGAGTATCTTGCGTTGATGTTATTATTATTTTTTAGAATCAGACTGAGCACAGAGCCTCTAAATCTGTTCTTTCAAATACTATTTTTTAAAATATGTAAAAATAATCCCCCATCTGAGAATGTTCACGATAGTTTTACTAACACCATCATGAAAAATGGTGTTAATATACTGCAGTAGATAAAGCCATTGGAGATTAGAAAAGATGAGTTTTGAGAGCTAGAAAGAGGATAAAAATGGGTTGGGGGTGGTGCTATTTTCTAAGAATGAATGGGGAGGGGTTCTGGTTCCAGATTGCCGACTGACCACATCACAAGTAAATCCTCTCCGACACTCAGGATGAAAAAACATAAGGAAGAAAAACCAGGTGTCCAGTAAGCTTGCAAAATGACTTAATAGCTAAGTAACCAAAATTCACCAAATGGCAGAGGCTGTCAGAGGGGACAGTAGGAGAGCAGGGAAGGCCCATGCGCCCACTGGACGCTGAATGCTTGGTTCCAGCTCCTGGCTCCCTTGGGTTCCTGCTGGTCCCCGTGCTTCCTCTGGCTGATGTAAGGACATCAGAATGGAACACCTTCTCCTTGGATCTCCATTTTGACCCATTTCAAAATTCTGGAGCCTTTACGATTTTCAGTTTTCTACTTCATTGTGGTCCCTGTCTGCATTAATTTGTATATTGTGTGGGAATTTTTGTTTTGCCTTATTTGTTTAAATTTTCTGGATATTTTTCTAAGTACGAAATCCAGTGTGGATTAATTTATAGAGATAAGAACTGGATGAATGGTAGCATGGGAGTTTGAAAAGGGGGTGAGCACTAATGGGGAGTTGGAGACAATGAGGAGTAGAAAGAAGGAGTTGTTCAAAATTGAATTTGGTGGAGATTGTGCAACCCTTTTTCTCATGATTGAACTGTGAAATAATAGTCAGTATAAATAAATGTGTTTTGATCAAAAGGCTTAAACATCAAAATGAAAGAAAGAATAGAGGGAGACATTTACAGTAGAGGAAAACAGTACTGGGGAATATCAGTGCTGTCTAATCCCTATGGATTACAGTCATGCTACTCCCTTATGAGCACAGCGATGGTACATAGAATTCACCATGAGGGAGATCAAGTGTTCACTGTCTTGATATTTCTGATATATTCATACCATACAACTATGTATTTTCCCAATTACCTTGATTTGCTTCCTCTAAATATGTTTTCTGAGTATGCTAACCTGGTCTACTTCCTTTTCAATATCCTCTATAGTGTGTCCCTCCTCTGACACCCAGATATTTGGGGACTTTCACAGGAGTTTCAGTTTGGTAATAATTTTGTAAATATTTTTATATTCTTGAAAAGCTAATGAGCGCTTTAAAAAATATTATATGTAATTTTGAAACTGTATGTCTCCTAAAGATGGAGGCATGACACTGTTCCCTAAGTATGAAGGGTGTACATAGTTAGATGCTTTAGATAGTGATTGGCAAAGTACAACTGAAATGAATTTGCCCTTGTTTTATGTCTTCGTTGCAGGAGGTCGACAAGAAACTCACCTTCAAGTACCTGCCTCATCTCTGGAAAGAGACAATAGACAGTGGTTTATGAAGGAGACTTTCAACTCTCTATTGATTATTGGTTGATTAAAATTTATTCCCAACAATACTGCTGTATAACATTGCTAACAGGCTTACAGTGGTATAATGAGGGTTGTGTCTGTCATAAACTGAATTTTATATGATTTATGTTGATATGAAATGGGATTAAAGCAATAATATGTTCGTTTTATTATCCTCCACAAATCCATTCAGTTTAGAGTATGGCCTGGCATGGATTACTTTATGTAGATACTAATATTTTCAATTATGAACCAGATAAAAATCATAGATTGGATCATAATTCTTCTCCTACCATTTTTTTTCCTAATTAACAAGAATTTCATTTCAAAATTAGTAGCAATCAGTAAAAGGAAATTACCACGAGGCAAATTAATTTTTGCAGAATTTGAGATGTTATGGGCTATGCTCTCTAGATATCTAAAAGTGTTTTTTATCAGCTATTTTCTCCTTATTTGGATTAAAAGAACACTCACCTTTAAAACTTGAGGATTGTTCTGGGAAAAAAGCATCAAAATAAATTGCAAATAATTAGAAAGAAATATATAAGTGAAGTTACAGAAATTCAATTCCTGTTTTTATAAACAAAACTTCTGTCTTAACCCTTCACCAAGACACTGAAAGACTTGCTTTTCCATATCAAAGTACTTATTTCCCTCCAACTGCATTATTTCTATTCATGCAAGGAGGAAAATCTAGCGTTTTCTCTGAAAAGCAAATTGAAAATATTGTGAGAAATAACCAGGACAAAATTCTACTATAGATGAAATTGCAGGAGTTACAAAATAAGGTCCAAGATTGTTGGTCAACTCAGTGAATCCTACTTAATTCTCTGTAAATAAAGGGACTGAGGGAAACTTTGTGTCTGTAGTGTCTGTCCTTGTTGTAGGAGTTGTGGAGTTGGTTCTGACTCACAAATGACCCTGTGGACAAGCAAACAACACACTGCCCATTCCTGTGCCATCCTCTCACTGACTGCTTGGTCTTAGAAATAACAAGTTACTTATAGCCTTATGTTGATATAAAACTAGACTTGCTCCAGTTATAACCTTTGTAATTGGGTTAGGGAAAATCATTTACCATAATCTTTCCGGATGATTTTCATTATAAAAAGTGATTGAGGAAATTTAGGAAAAATGCCATTGAGTTTTGAATAAATTAATTCACCAAGTCTTTTTCCATCATTAAAAAAAACCCAAACCAACCCCTGAGACCAAACTCCCTGCCAGTGAGTGGAATCCCACTCTTTCCAACTCTGTAAGAGAGAGTGGGTCTGGGCCTTTGGGTTTAGAATACTGTATCTCCTTGTGGGAGTATTAAAGCCTGTCTTTCTCCCACAGAGAGGCTAGTGGTTTTGAACTGCTGACCTTGAGGTAAGAACATTGCATTCATAAATCAAGGATTGGTTTTCCTTAAGACTTTCTATTGTATTGTGATGAAGTTTCCAAGACTGCTCTAGTATTGCAAAAGGTCAAATAGATGCAGGCAGCTGATCACTGCAATGGAGTCTTGAGTTCATCTGCAGGACTGGTAGCAAGGGCTGATGATCTATCTCAAAAGTCAGTCGTTGAAAGCCTTGCAGGAGTGAATGTCCATTGAGAGGACATGAAAGGATATGGAAACAAGAAGTTAAAAGAACAAACAAAAGATCGCCATTGTTTCCTTCCTTCCTTCTGTCCTACCTTCTTCCCTTTGTTCCTTCTTCCTTCCTTCTCTGTATGCAACATTAGACGTTCCATGAAAGTCTTGTCAAACAATTTAAGAATCATGTAAAAGAAACATACAAAGGTTAGGAAAATGTTTGGGACAATTATGTTCTGGAACATGAACGGTGGATCTGCCTGAGGAGTGAGAGAGAACATCATCTCCTGGAGCTCTGAGCACATCATCCTTGAAAAATCCTCTTCCCCAACTTCCCCAGTGAATTCCAGCTGTTGGCTCCATTGGGTTCCTGCTGGTCCCTGTGCTTCCTCTGACTGATGCCCGCAGGTCACAATGGAACACCTTCCCTTCGATCTCCATTTTGACCCATTCCAAATTTCTGGAGCTTTTACATTTTCCTGCTTGCTATTTCATTCCCTGCATCAATTTGCAATTTGTTTTGGATTTTTTTAAAGTTTTATTTGTTTCATTTTTCTGAATGTTTTTCTATGTAAGAAATCCAGCATAGCTTAAGTTATAGGGATAATAACTGGATTAATTATTACTTGGAGGTTTGATAAGAGGATGTGGGAGTAATGGGGAATTGGAATCATTGAGAAATAGAAGAAATTGTTCTAAAATTGAAATGGAAGAGCCACTCTTTTTCTTGTGATTAAACTGTGGTAAAGTATGAAGTACAAATAAATGGTGTATCAATCAAACTGCTAACACTAAAATAAAAGAAAGAATATTGGGAGATCTTTACAGTAGAGGACAATCTTAGTTGGGAAAATCAGAGCTCTCTAATTCCTACGGAGTGCTCTCCTGTTACTCTCAGACGTGCACATTGAATGTTAAATAACAGAAGAGAGGGCGACTTCATAGTCACAACCTCGATATTTTTGTTATATGGACACCCTATAGCTACGCACTCATCAAATGACCTTGCTTGTCCTCCTTTAAATAGTGCCTCTTACTCTCACACCCGTCTCTTGTCTTCCTTTTCAATCTCCTCTCCGGTCTCCCTCCCCTCCACCAAAATAATTTGTGATTTTAAGGAGTTTCAGTTTGCTAATAATTACATCAATAATTCCATATCTGGGAAAAGTTCATGGATGTTTTAAAAAATTATATATTTTCAAAATATTGTCGCTCTTAGGATGTGTGCATGACATATTGTTACATATAAATCTTAGTTTTCAGACATTTAAGAAATGTTTTTGGTGATGATTGTGGAACTCTTTATTATATGCATGAACTAATGAATAACTGGATTTATGAATTAGTTGTGCATCAATAAGATATGCTTAAACGTAAAATAGATACAGAATAGAAGAAACCGTTTCTTGGGAAGATCAGTGCTGTCTAATTCCTATGGAGTGCTGTCCTGTTACTCTCTGTGTGCACGTTGAATATACTTTGCGTTCACAGAGAGGGCGGCTACATGCTCACTATCTGGATATTTATGTTATATTTATACCCTCCACCTTTGCATTCTACAAATTACCTTCTTTGTCTGCCTTTAACTATTTCCCCTTCATCTCAGAACCCCGTTTTCCTCCTTTTTCAATCACCTCGCTAATGTACCATCCACTCCGCTAAAAAGTTTTGTGATTTCACAGGAGTTTCAGTTTGCTAATAAGTACACGAAAAATTCCATGTTATATGTAAAGGTCATGGATTTTTTACAAAAAGTTATATATGGTTTTGAATTTTGTTTCTGCTTCGGGTATGTGCATGACATGTGTTCTTTGTTACATGGTAAGTATAAATCTGAGACATATTTAGACCGAAAGAAAGTGATTGGCAAAATTGAAATGGAATGAATTTCCTATTGTATTTGTTTTCATGGTGGAGGACAACAAGAAACTCATTTCAATTAATGGGTTCCTCTCTAGGGAAAAATGTAGGCAATTTTTTATTAAGGAAAATTGCAAACTATATTTTATTTTTAATCTATAGCCCGTGATTAAATCTGTATGACATTGTTCCCAAGCTTAAAATGGTGGAATGAGCTATAAGTCTTTAAGCTTTAAATCTGCCAAAAACTGAACTTGGTATGATTTATATTGATATGAAAGAGAATTAAAATAGGACTATTATGATCTTATTTATGCTCCAAAGCTTCTGTTTAGAGTTTGGGATGATTTGGATTACTTTCTACAGAGACTAATATTAGCAATTCAAGATCGTGCTTGTTCTTGAGAGCTGGACCACACTGCGGTCAATGAGTCCAGGCTGCTAGAACCAGAGGGACGTCCTCCTGCGATGATGCAATGCGGACTCAAACTAGGAGGTGCATAATGTACACTCTCACGGCTTGTGTTGGGGCCAAGAAAGGCCTGGAAAAGGTGCAACAGCCAGAGTGGTGAGAGTAAACATAATCTCGCAGAGCACTAAGCACATCATCTTTGCAAATTCCTTTTCCAGAACTTACCCTGTGAATTTGTCTAAATCCTTCAGCTAAAGACAGCCCTTTTCCTAAAGTTTATACGTTGTTTCAATGGATTCTCAAGCTAAGAAAAGGAGAAGGGGGTTGTATCTCAGACCTATCCCATGGTGAATGGCTACCAGAGAGACCAGTGCCCACTGACTTAGCCCTGACAGACTGCCGACGTGTGGGAAGGCTGCTGTGGCAGCTAGAGTCTGGGGACAGAGCAGAAGACAGTCTGAGATTTAGAAAGTGTGCAGAATCATGTGGAGTGGGAAAGGCATGTGAACACTTGCAGGGAATATTCCCCAAAGTTACATTAGATAAACCAACCAAATCCAAGAAAACAAGCTCACCTGTCTGTACTGGAGGTCTTCCTACAAATAATAAGAATAACAACAATAATAAATAAAGGGAAAGAAAGCAGACAACTGTATCACTCACGTAAATAGAGTAGCATCCTAGAGTAAATTATCTACTCCTCATGAGCTACTGTTTGTGGAATCTTTTACAATGCAAGGATTAATAGATAACATGAGAAAAAATGTTATAGCGCACATCATCCTAGCCAGTGTCACTACAATAACTCACTACTTCTAATGGGGTAGGTGTTTTCCGATATTTAATGACTTCTGGAAAGCAGGGAGTTGGAAACTGATAATTGAATTATGGAAGAAGGCTGCCAGTTTTAGAATAATCATCTGAGGAAGCAGTCCTGACCATGGGCAAAGCAGTGATCAAAATCAATAAATACTCCACCGTGAAGTGGAAATTTACAGCCATTATAACATGATGACTCAACCCTAAGGCAGTCTGCTAGGGGTCTGTCAGATGAAGGAGAATCCTGCTATCAGTAACGTATTTCAGGGAATTATGGGATGCACTTTTTCAGGGAATGTCGTGCTTAGATGTTAGTTTTGTTATAATCAGACACTGAGTACAGAGGGATATCAACTACCATGTCAACTACATACACACACACATATATACATATATCATATTGTACATATATATAAATGGTCTCGTACTTCAGAATTGTCAAGACCGTTTTCTTACCATGATGATACAAAATGGTGATAATATA
This sequence comes from Echinops telfairi, assembly GCF_000313985.2. Lineage (NCBI taxonomy): Eukaryota > Metazoa > Chordata > Mammalia > Afrosoricida > Tenrecidae > Echinops > Echinops telfairi. The sequence goes on from NW_022104553.1 coordinate 11,098,528, forward strand.
CCGCAGTAGGTAAAGCACATGATGTTGAGCAAAGATGAATTTACTCTTGTGAGATGTAGAAAAGATAACAAATGGTTGGACAAGTGCCATGTCTCACAAATGAATGGATGGAGGCACTGGTTCCAAAGAGGTCCGGGACCCCGTGGCAAGCAAATCCCCTGTGAAAATCAGCACGAAAACATCCTCAGAGCAGGTGGCCCGCAGTCTTGGAAAATGACTCAGTCAGTAAGTCACCGGAATTCGCCAAATGGCAGAGGCTGTCAGGAGGGATAGTCGGCGAGAAGGGAAGGCCATGTGCCCACTAGACACCAAGTCCTTGTCCACCTGCTGGCTCCCTTTGCCTCTGGCCAGTCACGTGCTAACTCTGGTTGATTGGAGGACGTTAAAAGGTGACACCTCATCCTTTGGTCTCTGCTTTTATCTCTTTCAAATTTGTTCTAGGGTTTCTTCATTCTCTCTTTTGGATTGTGCTCACTCTGGGTTGTGGTTTTGTACTAGTGTGGGATTCTTTTGTTTGATTTGGTTTTCTTTTTCTGAATGTTTTTCCTGTATAATAAATGCAGGCTAGGTCAATCAATCGAGATAGTAACAGGATTAACGATTACTTGGAATATGGCAAGTGCACTTGGCGGTTAATGGGGACTTAGTAACAGTGAAGAGAAAACAGAAGAAAATGTTCTAAAATTGAATTTGGGGATGATGGCACAACTCTTTTTCATATGATCAAACTACTCAGTAGTAGGAAACATAAACAGAGTATGTGCCAATCTAACTGTTTAAAAAATAAAGTAAAAGGTAGAAGAGAGGGAAATATTCACCACAGAGAGAACACATTGTTTGGAAGATCAGTGGTGACTCCTATGGAGTGCTGGCCTCCTATATGCTAATGAGTTCGCCGAGGGCATTTGCAATCACAAAGAGGAAATTCCATATTCACCGTCTCGATTTATCTGTTATATCTTACCACGCACCTGTGCGTGCTTCAATGACCTTGCTTGGCTTTTTTAAAAGTTCCTCATAATCTCCTAATCTTTCATTCCTCCTTTTCTATATACTGTGCAGTGTGTCCCTCTGCCGCCGCCGAAATATTTTGATTTTCACCGCCGTTTGTTTGCTAATAATTTTGTACATATTTTCATATTCTTGAATAATTTACGACAGTTAAAAATCTATATATACACGTATATTTTTGAGACTATGTGCCTCCTTATAATGGGAGCATGACACTGTGCAGTAAGTGCAAAGTTTAATCATTTTAAGAAATTTAACAAGTGATTGGCTAAATTCGTTGACATGAATTTGCTTTGGTTTTGTGTTCATTCTGGGGGCTGGCAAGAAACTCACCTTCAGATTTCTGGGTCAACACTGAGAAAAAAAAAGCAGATATACTTTTATGAAAGAAAAGTGTGAATTCAATTCTGATTATTATTTACATATATTTCCACCAGGACTTCTGTGTGACACTGTACCCAGACTTAAAACAGTGAAATGAGCTTCTGTCTTCCACACTCTGAATTAGATATGACTTATAGCCATAGGAAGTGGGATTATAAGAGCAATATGACGATCTCATTGATGTCTGCTGACATCATTCTGTTGAGATGTAGGCATGACATGGATTACTTTACACAGATATTAATGTAGCAATGAATGACCTTGCTGGCTCTGAGAGCGGGACCATTGCTGCTGACAGTGAGTACAGACTACTAGACAAGAGGGACCACCGCTGGGGATACAGTGCTGACTAAGACTCAGGAGGAGACATAATGCACACTTTCATGGCCCTGTGACCTGGAAACTGGTGGATCTGCCTGAAAAGTGAGAGTGAACATCATCTCCCACAGGTGTAAGCACATTATCCTTGCAATAGCCTCTTCCTGAACTTGCCCTGTGAGTTCCAGCTCCTGGCTCCCTTGGATTCCTGCTGGTCCACGTGCCTCCTCCAGCAGCTGCCAGGGGGTAGGAATGGAACACCTTCTCCTTGGATCTCCTTTTAGACCCATTTCAAAATTCTGGAGCCTTCATGATTTTCTGTTTTCTATTTCATTGCGGTTTCGATCTGCATTAATAGTATATTGTGTGGGAATTTTTGCGTGTTTTTTAAATTTCTTAAAATATCCTGAATATTTTTCTATGTAAAAAATGCAGTGTGGGTTAATTTATAGAGATAATACCTGGATTAATGGTGGCTTGGGGGTTTGAAAGGGGGTGTGCACTAATGGGGATTTGGAAGCCATGGGTAGAAAGAAGAAAATGTTGAGTATTGAATTTGGTGGAGAGTATGCGACACTTTTTCTCATAATTGAACTGTGAAATAGTACTCAGCATAAATAAATTGTGTTTCGATCAAAAGGCTTAAACATCAAATTAAAAGAAAGAATAGAGGAAGACGTTCACAGTGGAGGAAAACAGTTCTGAGGAAAATCAGTGCTGTCTAATTCCTGTGGAGGGCAGTCGTGCTACTCCCCTATGAGCACATTGACGGTACATAGAATTCACCATGAGGGAGATTACGTGTTCACTATCTTGATATTTCTGCTATATTTACACCATACAACAATGAATTTTTCCAATTACCTTGATTTGATTTCTCTGAATATGATTTCTGAGTATCAGAACCTGGTCAACGTCCTGTTCAATATCCTCCAGAGTGTGTCCCTCCTCTGACACCCAGATATTTGGGGATTTTCACAGGAGTTTCATTTTGGTAATAATTTGGTAAATATTTTCATATTCTTGAAAATTGATGAAAGTTTTCCAAAAATGTTATATGTAATTTTGAAACTACTTGCCTCCAAAAGATGGAGGCATGAAATTATTCAATAAGTATAAAGGTGTACATTTTTAGACACTTTAAATAGTGATTGGCACAATTGAACTGAAATGCATTTGCTCTTGTTTTACGTCTTCATTACAGGAGAGAGAGAGAAACTCACCTTCAAATCTCTGCTTAATCTCTGGGAAAAGAAAATAGATAGTGGTTTTATGTAGGAAATTTTCAACTAACTTTTTATTGATTATTGGTTAATTGAAATATATTCCCATCAATACTGCTGTATAACATTGCTAACAGGCTTATAATGCCATAATAAGGGTTGTGTCTGTCATAAACTGAATTTGATATGATTTATGTTGATATGAAATGTGATTAAAACAATATAGGTTCGTTTTCTTTATCTTCCACAAATCCATTAAGTTTAGCATTACCCTGGCATGGATTACTTTAGGTGGATACTACAATTAACAATTTATAAACCAGTTAAAAAAGATAGACTTGGATCATAATTCTGCTCCTCCCATCTTATCTTTTTCTAATTAACAAGAATTTCATTTCAAAATTAGTAGCAATTTCAGTAAAAGGAAATTACCATGAGGCAAATTAATTTTTGCAGAATGTGAGATATATGGGCTATACTCTATGGCCATCTAAAAGTAATTTTCATCAGCTATTTTCTCCTCATGTGGATTAAAATAACTCACCTTTAACACTTGAGTATTGCTCTGGAGAAAAAGCACAAATATAAAGTACAAATAATTAGAAACAAATATATAAGTAAAATAACAGAAATCCAATTCCTGTCTTCATAAACAAAACTTCTGTCCTAACCCAACACCAAGACACCGAAAGACTTGCTTTTCCATATCAAAGTACTTATTTCCCTCCAACAGCATTATTTGTATTCATGCAAGGAGGAAAACCTAGCATTTTCTCTGAAAAGCAAATTAAAAATATTGGGAGACATAACCAGGACAAAATTCTATTATACATGAAATTGAAGGAGTTACAAATTAAGTTCCATGATTGTTGGTCAACCCAGTGAATCCTAGTTAATTCTCTGTAGATAGAGGCTCTGAGGGAACATTTGTGTCTGTAGTGTCTGTCCTTGTTGTAGGAGTTGTGGAGTGGTTTCTGACTCACAAATGACCCTGTGGACAAGCAAACAACACACTGCCCATTGCTGTGCCGTCCTCTCAGTGACTGCTTGGTTTTAGTACTGACAAGTTACTCATAGCCCTGTGTTGATATAGAACTAGGCTTTCTCCAATCACAGCCCTTGTCAGTGGGTTAGGGCAAGTCATTCCCCATAGACTTTCTTCATGATCTTCATTATTAAAAGTGATTGAGGAAATGGAGAAACAAAGTTATTGAGTTTCCATTAAATTAATTCACCAAGCCTTTTTCCTTCATTTCACAAAACACCCAGAGACCAAACTCCCTGCCAGTGAGCAGAATCCCACTCATTCCAACTCTGTAAGAGAGAGTGGGTCTGGGCCTTTGGGTTTAGAATACTGTATCTCCTCGTGGGAGTATTAAAGCCTGTCTTTTTCCCACAGAGAGGCTAGTGGTTCTGAACTGCTGACCTTGAGCTAAGAACAATGCATCTAGAAATCAAGGATTGGTTTTCCTTAAGACTTTCTTTTGTATTGGGGTGAAGTTTCAAGACTGCTTTTGTGTTGCAAATGGTCAAATATGCTCAGCTGACCCCTGAAATGGAGTCTTGAGTTCATCTGCTGGACCTGGTAGGAAAGGGCTGATAATCTATCTCAGATGTCAGTCATTGAAAGCCTTGCAGGAGTGAATGTCCATTGAAAGGACATGAAAGGATGTGGAAACAAGAAGTTAAATGAACAAACAAAAGATCACCATTGTTTCCCTCCTTCCTTCTGTCCTACCTTCTTCCCTCGGTTCCTTCCTGTGTTCTCTGTGTGCATAACGTTAAATGTTCCATGAAACTCTTGTTAACCAATTTAAGGATGATGTAAAGGAAACATACAAAGGTTAGGAAAGTGTTTGGGCCAGTTATGTCTGGAACATGAATGGTGGATCTGCCTGAGGAGTGAGAGAGAACATCATCTCTCAGAGGTCTAAGCACATCATCTTGCAAAATCCTCTTCCTGAACTTGGCCTGTGAACTCCAGCTGCTGGCTCCCTTGGATTCCTGCTGGTTCAAGTGCTTCTTCCAGCAGATGCCAGGAGGTCAGAATGGATCACCTTCTCCTTGAATATTCCTTTTGACCCATTCAAAATTTGTGGAGCTTTTACGTTTTCCTGCTTTCTATTTCATTGTGGTTTCTGACTGCATTAATTTGTACATTGTATGTGAATTTTTGTTTTGTCTTATTTGTTTAAATTTCTGGATATTTTTCTATGTGCGAAATCCAGTGTGGGTTAATTTATAGAGATAGTAACTGTATTAATGGTGATTTATGGGTTTGAAAAGGGGGTGTGCACTAATGGGGAGTTGGAAACAATGAGGAGTAGAAAGAAGAAAATGTTCAAAATTGAAATTGGAGAAGATTGTGCGACGCTTTTTCTAATGATTGAACTGTGAAATAGCCATCAGTATAAATAAATTGTGTTTCGATCAAATGGCTTAAACATCAAAATAAGAGAAAGGATAGCAGAAGACGTTCACAGTGGAGGAAAACATTACTGGGGAAAATCAGTGCTGTCTAATTCCTATAGAGGGCAGTCCTGCTACTTCCTCATGAGCACATTGACAGTGCATAGAATTCAGCATGAGGGAGATTATGTGTTCACTATCTTGATATTTCTGTTATATTCATACCATACAACTATGAATTTTTCCAATTACCTTGATTTGCTTCCTCTAAATATGTATTCTGAGTATCCTAACCTGGTCTACTTCCTTTTCAGAGTGTGTGTCTCCTCAGACACCAAAATATTTGGGGATTTTCACGGGAGTTTCAGTTTGGTAATAATTTGGTAAATATTTTCATATTCTTGAAAAATTAAAGAAAGTTCCCAAAAATATTATATGTAATTTTGAAACTATATGCTTCCTAAAGATGGAGGCATGGCATTATTCAATAAGTGTAAAGGTGTACATACTTAGACACTTTAGATAGTGAATGGCACAATTGAACTGAAATGTATTTGCTCTTGTTTTATGTCTTCATTGCAGGAGGTCGACAAGAAACTCACCTTCAAGTATCTGCCTTATCTCTGGAAAAAGAAAATAGACAGTGGTTTATGAAGGAGACTTTCAACTAACTCTTTATTGATTATTGGTTAATTACAATTTATTCCCATCAATGCTGCTATATGACATTGTTTTCAAACTTATGGAATAATGTGAGTGGTGTCTGTCATAAACTGAATTTGATCTGATTTATGTTGATATGAAGTGGGATTGAAACAATAATATGTTCATTTTCTGGCATGGATTAATTTATGTAGATCTTAATATTATCGATTTATGAACCAGTAAAAAAAACACAGACTTGGATCGTAATTCTGCTCCTTCCATCTTCTCATTTTCTAATTAAAAGGAATTTCATTTCAAAATTAATAGCAATTTCAGTAAAAGGAAATTACCACGAGGCAAATTAATTTTCATATAATTTGAAATGTTATGTGCTATACCCTCTGGCCATCTAAAAGTGGTTTTCATTAGTGATTTTCTCCCAATGTGGATTAAAATAACACTCACCTTGAAACCTTGAAGATTGATCTGGGAAAAAAAGAGTACAAAAATAAATTACAAACAAATATATAAGTGAAGTAACAGAAATCCAATTCCTTTCTTCATAAACACAACTTCTGTCCTAACACAACACCATGATACTGCAAGACTTGCTTTTCCAAAATCAAGTACTCATTTCCCTCTAACTGCATCATTTGTATTCATGCACGGGGAAACACCTAGCATTTTCTCTATACAGCAAATTAAAGATATTGGGAGAAATAACCAGGACAAAATTCTATTATAGATGAAGTTGAAGGAGTTACAAAATAAGTTCCAAGATTGTTGGTTAAGCTGGTGAATCCTAATTAATTCCATGTAAATAAAGGCTCTGAGGGAACCTTTGTGTTTGTGTGTCTGTCCTTGTTGTAGGAGTTGTGGAGTTGTTTCTGACTCACAAATGACCCTGTGCACAAGCAAACAACACACTGCCCATTGCTGTGCCCTCCTCTCACTGACTGCTTGGTTTTAGAAATAACAAGATATTTATCTCCTTGTGCTGATATAAACTAGGCTTTCTCCCATTATAAGCCTTGTCACTGGGTTAGGGCAAGTCATTCCCCATAATCTTCCTTCATGATAGGCATTATAAAAAGTGATTGAGGAAATTTAAAATAAAGTAATTGAGTTTTGATTAAATTAATTCACCAAGTCAATTTCCTTCACTTAACAAAAAACCTTCAAAGGTGAAACTCCCTGCCAGTCAGTTGAATCCTACTCATTCCAACTCTATAAGAGAGAGTGGATCTGGCCCTTTCGGTTTAGAATACTGTATGTCCTTGCGGAAGTATTAAAACCTGTCTTTTTCACACAGAGAGGCTAGTGGTTTGAACTGCTGACCTTGAGGTAAGAACATTGCATTCATAAATCAAGGATTGGTTTTCCTTAAGACTTTCTTTTGTATTGGGGTGAAGTTTTCAAGACTGCTCTCATGTTGCAAAAGGTCAAATAGACACACGCAGCTGACCCCTGCAATGGAGTCTTGAGTTCATCTGCAGGACCTGGTAGCAAGGGCTGATAATCTATCTCAAATGTCAGTCGTTGAAAGCCTTGCAGGAGTAAATGTCCATGGAAAGGATATGAAAGGAAATAGAAACAGGAAGTTAAAAGAACAAACCAAAGATCGCCATTGTTTCCTTCCTTCCTTCCGCCCTAGCTTCTTCCCCTTTTCACTTACTTCATTCTCTGTGTGCATAACATTAAATGTTCCATGAAACCCTTTTTAAACAATTTAAGGATGATGTAAAAGAAATCTACAAAGGTTAGGAAAATTTTGGGGCCCATTCTGTTCTGGAAAATGAATGGTGGATCTGCCTGTGTGGTGAGAGAGAACATCATCTCCCAGAGCTCTGAGCACATCATCCTTGCAAAATCTTCTTCCTGAACTTGGCCTGTGAATTTGTATGAGTCCTTCAGCTAAAGAAGGCCCTTTTCGTAAAGGTTTGAATTATTTCACTGAATTCTCAAACTAGGAACTAGATATGGTTATTTTCCTCTCTGATCTATTTCCTTAAGAATTGAATCTGGAGAGGTATCCACTGACTTATTCCTGGGTAAATAATAAGAGGCACGGCTGCTGTGGCAGCTGGAATCTAGATAAATATCAGAAGAATAGCCAAGATTTATAACTGGTGAAGAAGTATATGTAACAGTGGTAAAATAATAAGAAAATATTGTGGGAATGACTCCACAAAATTACATTTGGTAAACCAATATAATCCAAGTTAACAAACTCACCATTTTGTTCTCTAGGGCTTACTGAAACAAATTAAAGAGGCAAAAAAAGAGAAAACTATATCATTTACTTCCATAGAGAAATAATCGCAAAGTTGAAATTTAAGAAGACCATTATCTACTTCCCCAAAGGAATTACTCTTTATGGATTACATTACAATGCCAGTATTCATATTAACATGAAATAAATTTGTTATGAACATCACCTGAGCAAGTGCCTCTACAATAATTCAGTACTTCTAATGAGATAAGTCGTTTTCTATCTTTAAGGACTTCTTGCAGTCATGTTATTGGATGTTAGTAAACTAACTGGGCAGGAAGGTTGCCAATGCACAGAATAATGTACTGAGAAAGAAATCTTGACCATCGCAAATCAATTATTTAAAATAATGTCTGTTATACTGGATTATAGAAATTGACAGTTACAATAACATGACTCTGCCCCTATGACAAACTTCTAGGACTTCAGTCACATGACAAAACATATTTATATTGTTATCATTTTCAGGGGATTGTGCAGGACATTTTGCTAAGGAATATCTCACATGTTATTTTTTAGAATCAGATGTTGAGCACAGAGTCACAACGAATCCTCTGTCAAACACAATTTTTATCAAAATTTAACTTCATCTCATAGTGGCCATAGCTTTATTATCATCATGATGACAAATGTTGAGAAAAATAAATGTAGTAGGTTAAGCTACTGCAAATTAGAAAATATGAGTTTATTGTTAGAAGTAAGAAAAGGAGACAAATGAGTTGGAGTAGAGTGTGTAGAACTTGTGGTTCATAAAGGCACTCCAGCACACTTGCTCGGAAAACACTTCTAAAGGTCAATAAACAGACCTTGAACTATTTAAAGGTTTTTATTTTTTCTGTTGTTTGTTATTGTTGCTTTGTCTTGTTTTTGTGCATATTATTTTCTCTGCACGTCTATCTAGATAAGATAGGTGGGATAAAGCAATCTGGAGGAGAAACCAACTGGACCAATGGTTCCAGGGGGACATGGGAGAGGGGAATGCAGGGGTGGGGGCGGGGATGGGGAAGGAAGTGCCTGTTAACAAACCTAAGGTTACCGGAACAACAAGTGATCTAAAATCGATGGAGAGGAGGGTGTAGTATGTCTGGTAGGGCTTGATTAAGTGCAATGTACCAGAAGGAATTACTGAAACCCAAATGAAGGCTGAACATGATAGGGGGACAAGTGGAAAGCAAAAGAAAATAGAGGCAAGAAGTAGGAAGAAAAAGGGCATTTATACAAGTCTAAATACAGACATGTATATATGTAAATATATTTATATATGATGATGAGGAACTACATCTATGTACATATATTTATAGGTTTAGTATTAAGGTAGCATACGGACACTTGGCCTCTACTCAAGTACTGCTGAAACACAGGAACACTTTGTTTTATTAACCTGGAATTCTCTGATGCTCACCTTCCTGACATGATCAAAGCAGGTACATAAACAATTGTGTGAAGAAAGCTGATGGTGCCCAGCTAGCAAAAGATACAGCGTCTAGGATCTTAAAGGCTTGAAGGTAAACCAGCAGCCTTCTAGCTAAGGAGCAATAATGCCCACATGGAAGAAGCACACCAGCCTGTGTGATCATGAGGGTTCAATAAGATCAGGTATCAGGCATCAAAGACCAAGAATAAAAAGTCATATCATTGTGAATGAGGGGGAGTGCAGACTGGAGTCGCAAAGGTCCTCTGTAGGCAATTGGACATCCCTTTACAGAAGGGTCACAAGAAAGAGATGAGCCAGTCAGGGTGCAGTATAGCACCAATGAAACATACAACTTTCCTCCAGTTCTTTAATGCTTCCCCCCCCCCCCACTACCATGACCCCAATTCTATCTTATAAATCTGGCTAGACGAGAGCATGTACATGGGCACAGATAAGAGATGGAAGCACAGGGAATCCAGGACAGATAGTCCCCTCAGGACCAATATTGAGAGTAGTCATACCAGGATGGTAAGGGGAAAGTGGGGGAAAATAAGGGGAACTGATCGCATTGATCTACCTGTAACCCCCTCCCTGAGAGATGGACAACAGAAAAGTGGGTGAAGGGAGATATTAGTCAGTGTGAGACAAGAAAAAGTAATAGTTTATAAATTATCAAGGATTCATGAGGGAGGGAGGGGGAAAATGAGAAGCAGACAGCAAGGGCTCAAGCAGAAAAAAATGTTTTGAAAATGATGATGGCAATAAACATACAAATGTGCTTGACGCAACAGATGGATATATGGATTGTGATAAGATTTGTACGCGTTCCCAATAAAATGATTTTTTAAATGACCTTCTGACTGCATGTTATGTGAATGCTTTACAACAGTCAGGATGAAACACCGAGAAAGACAACGGAGGGGTCCAGCAATCTGGGGAAACAATGTAACAGCTGCCAGAGGCTGGAGGAGTGGGAGGAATGGGAGAAGGGAAGGGCAAAGGGGCCGCCAGGCACCAAGTGCTTTCTCCAGGCTTCTGGCTCCCTCAGCTGCTGCCTGTTTCACATGGTCTCTCTGACTCTTCACCAATTCACATGTCCTCCTTGCCTGACTCCTGGTGATTCCATGCACCCAGCACTGCCTCCTAAACACCAGCTCCCTTACTTACCAGCTGGTTCCTGGGATTGCCCCAATTCTCTGCTGGATCAAGGCCATGTCTTCACTGGACCCCTGATAGTTTGTACTAGCATCCTGTCTCCCCTCCTGCTCCCCAATTTCCCATGACTTTCTTTCCTGATCTAGCTTTCAAATCCACTCCATGAGCTCACTCTACCCCCAGGTACTGCCCACAATTGCTACACTGATTCTCAGTCCACGTGATCTTCCATCACACATTCTGCACCCAGCTCAATGCCTCACCTTTCTTGTGGCAGCAACCTGGGGTCTAGCCCGTACATACTACAATGTCCCTGGGCCAAAGGATGACCCCAATCAAACATCAATCTTTTCATTTCTTTTTAATTTTTACAGTTTTTATAATTTTAAAAATTAGTACTAGGAGCTGTTAATTTTTATCTCTGTCTCTTTTCAGTTTTCTCCCTTATCTCCCAATTCTCCTTTATTCCTCTCTTTGTTTTGAGGATTTTATCATTCCTCTCCTGTACCACATAAACTCCACACAATCCAGCACCCCAACCTCGACTCACAGTTGCATGAAGAGGCCATGGAAACAGAACATATATCATTTTACACAAATAAAGAGGGGAGAGAGAGTGTGAGAGCCAGCAAACAACCACGAGCAAATGAGCAACACTTGGATTGAAAGAAATTGGCTGAAGATGAAAGAACTTGGAAATATCAGAAAAAGAAGTAAGAAGAATGAGAATTGCTTTTTTAAAGTATGATTTAATAAAATTGATAATCAGATTTTCAACTGAGAAAGGCTCTAAAGAACAAAAACAAAAGAAAAACCGGAACCTTTACTGGAAGGTTTACAAGAAAAACAGGAATGCAAAAGATGAATGCAAAGATAAGAGAATAACACAACGCTGTAAAAGAACAGGCTAATAAGACTGAATAGATGGAAAGCCAAACTAGTGAACTCTAAGACAAGTGTTTCACTGGTAAATTAACAAAGGAAACGAATGAGAAAAATCAAATTCTACAAATAAGAAATGGAATAAATATCATAACACCGAATGATATAAAAATGTATTCCAACAAATTTGAAAATCTAGAAGAAATGAAACATATCTAGTAAATACATTATTTACTTAAATTTGTAGAAAATCTCAAAAGCCTATAACATCAGAATAAATAGATCTAGTCTTAAAAAATTCCAACATCAAGAATTCTGAATCCAGAAAGTTTTATTGGGGAATTCTGTGAAACATTTAGAGAAGACGTAATACCAATTTTACATAACCTATTCCATGAGATACAAATGGATAATACACTACTAAACTCATTTTCTGAAGCAACTATAACTCTGAAAACTAAACAATGCAAAGACATCACCAGAATTAAGAATTATTGCACCAGAAAATCTTTAATAAATATATTTAATAAATATTATATTTAATAAATATAATGCCAAGATCTTAAATAAAATACTAACCTACAGAACTCAATTCAACATAAAATATATACACCAACCAGAGGGATACAGACCAAATATGCAAAGATAGTTTAATATCCGAAAAATAAAGACTAACTCACTTTATAAAAATATAAAGGAGAAGCAGCATATGATTATATGAATTGATACAGAAAAGGCATTTGGTAAAATTCAACATGCACTCAACAAAACAGGTGTCTGGTCGGATCAACATCAGGCTGACTCCTAGCAGTGAGTGACCTTGAATCTCCCCCACCCACGTGCAGACCTGACCAGAGCTGCCTAATGTAACCTGTCAGCAACTTTGCAAGTCCTTCTCCCCCGCCCCCCAGGCCTGTTTTGCTCACAGCCCGTTTTGTTCATGGCTGGCTCTGAACCTGTACCTTTCACATGGTACTTGTACCTTTGCTCAAGCCCTCCCTGCACCCGGCAGGAATACACCCTGAACCAGGAAGACACCTTACATTTCAGAATCCCGGACAAAGCTGTATCTCCCAATCCCTGACTACTTTACCTTACAGGGACTCAGGACAGCCCAGTCACATGTTCCCTGGCCATATAAGTACCACCCCTTTAGCCTTGGGCGCGACTCCCTCGGGCCAGACACAGTGGACTGTGGGACTTTGCCAAGGCTGGGTGTTTCTGCCTGTTTGCTTAAATTCAACTGCTTTGGTCTCTGATGTCTCTCGACAACCTTACATTGGTGCTGAAACCTGGATTAGAGACCCCCCTTGGTGGTCGCTGGCACTGGCCCATCCTGAGGGATTTTCTACAACCGAACCTTGGCAGTTGAGAACCGCACCATCGGTTTCGGACTCAGGTAGGTCCTGCTCCGCCACCTCTCCATCTGAGCCCTTCCTGTCCCATGACCTGGCTGCACCAGGGATGACTTTCCACTCCCGTTTGGGACCCTGTGACCTTGGAGACGTCTCACTAGCAGTGGACCACCTCTGTTTATCCTAGAGTTTCCTCTAACACGAGGGATGCCTTGTCTTGAGGCATAACTCTCCGGGGTGCCGGGGCATCATGGGCAATACCGAGTCCAAAACTAACCCTAAGACCCCCTTGGGCTGTCTCCTCCTAAATTTCTCCAAATTAAAATTTTCCCAAAGCCTCCATAAAAAAAGGCTAGTCTTTCTGTGTACCACTGAGGGGCCTCAGTACCCCTTAGACAATCAGTCTAGGTGAGCCTCTGAGAGCACTTTTAATTTTGGCTTACTGACTTAGAAAATTTTTGAGGCCGTTCAGAAAAATGGTCGGAGGTCCCGCATGTTCAGGCTTATTGGGGTCTCTGAGATTCCCCCGTCTCTATGCGTCCAGTATTCTACCTCACAGGTCCTTTTAGCTAAATCAACTGAAAGCAGCATGGCGGCAAAATCAAAACTTGAAAATAACCCCGACTCTCCCTCCCATACCCTAGAACCATCCTCTGAGCTTACTGAAGAGCCAGACACTCTTGGTCTCCCGCGTGGACCCATTCCTAATCCTCCTCCTCCCTCTCAGCATCCGCCGCCCTATGCACAGCCACTCCCCCTCCCTTCAGCGTCATCAACCTGGGGGGCTGGAGGCTGTGGGGACTCTGAACACAAGCCGGCCCTTTCCACTTCGCTGAGCCATGGGGACCTTAATCCTCACAGTAACAAGTTGCTTCTCAGTACTTTAAAGAGGCCTTGTGCAGCAGCTTTACCTAATACATCTTTTGATGTATTGCCTAATACATCACTGCTTCTTCCATGATCACTAATTGTGGATCCAAGTAAGACAAAAGCCTTGACAACTTCAACTCTTTCTCCATTTATCATGACGTTACTTATTGGTCCGGTTGTGTGGATTTGGATCTTCTTTACACTAATTTGTAATACATATTGAAGGTTACAATCATGGATCTTCATCAGCAAATGTTTCAAGTCCTCCTCACTTTCAGCAAGTGAGATTGTTTTCTGTATAACTGAAGTTGTTAATAAGCTTTCCTCAAGCCCTGATGCCACATTCTTCTTCATATAATCCAGTTTCCATGAGTATTTGCTCAGAATACAGATTGAATCAGTATGGTGAGAGGATGCAATCTTGATGCACCACCTTCCTGATCTTAAACCATCCAGTGTTCCCTGCTTCTTGAAACATTTACAAGCTTCCCATGAGCACAACGAAGTACTCTAAAATCCCCAGTGTTCTCAAAATAATCTATAGTATGTTATGATCCACAGAGTCAATAAAACACAAGCAAACATATTTCCAGTAGAAGCCAAGCAATTGCTGGATATCATCAGCAATGATATGCCTTGTTCCACGTATTCTTCTGAATCAAGCCTGAACCCTGTCAATGGACTGCTGAATGTGTTGTTGAAGGATCTTCAGGAGAATTTTACGTGCATGTGATATCAATGGTGTTTTTCTGTAATTTGAGCATTCTGTTTTCTCACCATTCTTTGGATTGGTACGAATATGGATGTCTTCCAGCCAGTTGGCCAAGTAGCTGTCTTCCAAATTTCCCAACAGTCATGACTTCATACAGTCCAGCCTGTTGAAACATTTCCATTGGTATTCCATCAGTTCCTAAAGTCTTGTTTTTGGCCAAATCTTTCAGTGCAGCTTGAACTTTTTCCTTCAGCACCAGTGGTTCTTGCTCATATGCTGCCTCCTGAAATGATTGAATGGTGACTATTTTGGGGGTAGAGTGACTGTATGTATTTTCCCCATTATCTGTTGATGCTTCCTGCATCATTCAATATTTTGCCCATATAATCTTTCAAGATTGCACGTTGAGGCTAGAACTTTTTCTTCAGCCCTTTCAGTTTCACTTACATTGATCATGTTCTTCCCTTTTGTTTTTCTAATTCTAGATCCTTTCACATTCATTATAATATATGGCTTTGTCTTCCAGCTGCACTTTAAAATGTTCTCTTTAGCTCTTTGGTGTCATCATTTTTTCCATTTGCTCTAGCTACTCTATGATGAAGAGTAAGCGTCATTGGCTTCTGACATCCCCTTTGATATTTTCATTCTTTCCAATCTCTTATTTTCCCCCAAACTATTTTATTACAGATATCATATGATTCCATAGTTTAATCACATCAAGAAGTATTGTAAAGTTGTGACCACACTCAGTTTCAAAACATGCCTTTTGTTCTTGAACTCCTTAACATCAGCTCCTTTTACCCCCACTCTGCACAAGTGTGCCTCCCAGAAACCCTTATTCTACTTGTTGCCTCTATTGGTTATTCAATCCTAGGTTTTACATACTGAAAAACAAATAACAAAAATGCAAGGGGGTCACCCCCAGTGACAAAATACATCTGAGACAAACCCCAATATGGGCAAACAAACAAAAAACAAATACAGAAAATATTGGAAGCCAGATCAGGTCCAGTTGATCAACAGGGGGATCAACTGACAAGGTTTTAACTATTGAAGTCTGGTTTATCCCTTTGACCTTCTATACTCATCTCTCAATGCACTCTGGGAACCAGTATTTTCCCTTTCCTCTATGATGGATACAGGGAGATCACTGGAGGCTTATTTCCTATGTAAATCTCACAACAAATCATGGGCTCCCACTCTCATTTGTAGCCTTCTGCAAAATAGAATCTCACAGTTTAGGCTATGGCATTATTTTCTCCTTCAACTTCAGATTATATGATTTACAATCCTGTGGTCACTGGTGTTGGTAAGCTTCTTCCATGTGGACTCAGTTGACATCTCACTTAGATGGCTGCTTTTTTAGAAACAAGCATTTAAGACGCCAGGTACTATTCTATCTGATAGCTGGGCACCATCTAATTTCTTCACCTCACTTTGCTATGGAACACATATCTTCTGTGTTCCCTTCCTGAGGGCAAGTATCAAGCAGGACCATGAAGCAGGAACTGGGTGTTATTAAATTGAAGATGGGATTTTGTGCAAGACCAAAACTTATTCCTGGATCTATGTTTCTTTTTTTAAAATCTGCCTTCAGCTCCCTTTAGAGACCTCATTGTTAATTTAAGGTAGGTAGTCTTATTGATCATTTCCTTGGGGCATAAAGTTTTCCATTAATAGTCATTGATTAGCACTGGGTACTAATTTTCTTTAGCACTGTTAAGAGATGGATTTGGGGCTAATGTAGACTAACTCCATATGGCAATACCTGAATTATTCTCTTGTACAGAAACAACTGTTTCATGTCTGGATGTTATTTACACAAACAATGGGAGCTGGTTGTCAGGGAAAATTTATAATAATATTCACTGAGAATGTGGGTCACAGGTTTGTCAGAATAATATATGTGTTAATATAGTATATAGGACATTGATGGAGTAATTCAGTGATTTTCTGCGTACTCACAGTTCAACACTCTTGATTTCAACTTCTTTGAACACCATGAATTTCATACTTAAGTCTTCAGGTTACAAGTGTGTTTGAAGTAAAGTCCAGTTCACCTCGTGAAGTTTCCGCATCTGCTATCACGGGTGCAGTCTTTTGAACATGCTGTGCGCCTTGAAGATGCAAATTCAATTCCCCAGTGTTCTATGGCACTTGGCCTGGGTCCTCAGGATGTGCCCCAAACACAGGCCAATGTGGCTTATTCGATGCATACTACCAGGCATACTCCCCCTTTAGTGTCCTTAAACATATTTTTAGTCAATGCCCCCTTTCCCCGGGTCGGTCCTTCCATTTTCCTACCAACAGTCATGCATTTGTGCTCCACCAGACGTGTCTGCCCTTTTTTTTCTCCCTCTCTTGACTTGATTTTCCTATCTGTATCCCTCATCGCTCTAATAGGAATATCTACCTGTCCAGGAGAAAGTCATCATAACTCTTCATGGCAGCTCTCCAATAGTCACCACCCCCTACTCCTCCCTTAATAATTTGATCCCAGCTGAACAGAAGAATTCTCCGGCAAAGTAACCTGCAAGATACATAGCTACAGAGGGTGGTTCATTGGCACCACTTAGGCTCTCTAGTAGGCTGTCTGGCCACACTGGCCTACTGAATGGATGCCCTGCAAGTCTTAGCTAATGCCAGTCCTCTTGCTTCTTCCTAAAACTGTGGTCTCACAGTATTTGTCCTTTGTGATTAACTAACTTCAATCAGCATGATATCCTCCAGGTCCCTTTCTAATGTGAGGTGTTTAACTGCTGTTTTGAAGGGATCTGTAGTATGCCATTGTGTGTAGATTCCAGAGTTTTTTATCCAATTTTCTGCTGATGGATATTTTGGCTGTTTATAATGTCTTGCTATTGGGAACTGTGCTGCAATGAATATGGTGGCGGCCAAATGCCTCTTCATGGTCTGCTCCTTATTTCTTTGGAGTATATGCCCGGTAATGGTATTGCTGGATCATATGGTATTTCCATTGCTCCTGTTTCAGAAATCCCCATATCACTTTGCACCGTGTTTGTATATATTTATAAACCCGCCAGCAATAAAAGAGTTCCAATCTAGCCACACGCTCTCCAGCATTTTTTCCTAGGTGTTTTTTTTTAATTGACTATGGTTAGGGGGGTTAGTTGCTATCTCATGGTTATTTTGCGTTACATTTCCTGAAAGGCTAGTGAACAAGAACATTTCTTCCTGATCGGCAGTGCACATACAGACCCCAACACAACGCCCCAAACCACAAGGGCAACGTAACCATGAGGAGGGATGCATGAAAAGATTGGGCTACAGGGTCGGCTCAACCAAAGGCAAACTGGCCCCCTCCCTAGAAGTATGTGTGACAGAGAACAACAATGAAACCTACAGGTTGGGATGAAGGTTCGGCATATCAGGCCCACCTGGAGGAAAAAGAGAAAGGAATGGACCCCATATTGACACCCCAAACCCGGAGGATGATGTCCCAGCATGGAACTGCTAAGGCCCAGAGATGACTGTAGGGCCTACAACAGCTCATGACATGTTGTCCCCTCACTGGAGCATACTGTGACAGAAGACAATACTGGGGACCCACAGCATGGAGAAAATGTGGTCTGAATCCCCTTCAGTGGGGCAAACCAAGAAGGGAACACAACAGATCAGTAACAGGAGCAAAGCCAGGCTACAAAACCCCGATAGAGCCTCCCAAAATAGACTTCAGGCTAGGAGAGGCAGTTCCCATAATTCCCCCAAAACCAGTCAGTGACCAAACCTGGGAGTATGCATTGTTGCTTTTTTTGCTGTTCTATTTTTTGTTTGTTTGTTTCTGTTTGGTTTTTTGTTTCCTTCTTTTTCTTCTTTTTAATTCTCTTTTTTTTGGGGGGGGGTGTCAATCATTTGTTTTCTCTTTATGTGGTCTATGCCATTATTGTTGGTGTGCTTACTTACACAAGACAGACATGGGGAGCGAGCTCGAGGAGAAAGCAACAGGACCAACAGTCCCTGGGGGACTTGGAGGGAGAGGGGCGGGAGAAAGGTGCAATGATCAAACAGTGCCATAGACAGGAGAACAACTAGGGAATAAAAAACAACAATGAGGTGGCTATAGAGATCCTGGGAATGCTGGCTCAACAGCAACCAAGCTGAAAGGAAGTACTATGAGGCAGAAGTAGTGTGAACATGATGGTGGGGCAGAAGGAAGGTAAAAGGAAACAGAGGCATGATCTAGGAAGCAAAGCTATGGCTAGAGGTATAAGCATAGGGGTGTTTATATATAATGACATTAATCCATAAAAATAGAAGTATGACCTATGTACATATATTTATGTGGCAATACACTGAGGTAGTGGGCAGATTGGGTCCCTGCGTAATACAAGAACACGTTCTTCTAACAATTGGCAATCTGAGATGCTCACCCTCCCCACACAATTGCTGAAGACAAAACGGGTGCATAAGTAAATGTGGTGAAGAAAGCAGATGCTGCCCAGCTACTAAAAGTTATAGCATCTGGAATCTTAAAGACTTCAAGAGAAATGAGCAGCCATCCAGCAGAGCAACAACAAGCCCACATGAAGAAGCACACCAGCCTGTGCGAGCATGAAGTGTCGTCAGGACCAGGTAACAGGCATCAGAAGACCCTTAACAATCAAATAAACAAAACCATATGGTTAAGAAAGAGGGGGATCAGAGCAGAGACCCAAAGCCCATCTTTAGACAATGGGACATCCCCCACAGAGGGGTCACAGGGAAGAGATGAGTCAACAAGGGTGCATAAAGCACCGATGCAACACACAATATTCCTCTGGTCCCTTGAGGCTTCCTCAGCCCCACCACCATGACCCCAGAGATGCCTCTCACTTCGGACTAGACCAGAGCAGGTACACAGCCATAGGTAAGGGACACACGCAACCCAGGAGCAGGAATGGGAAGAGAGATACCAGATGGGAAGAGGGAAGAGGGTAGGAAGGAAAGAAGGGGAAACCGATGGCCACACAACCACACACACTCTTCCAGGGGAAAGAACAACAGAAACCATGGGGGAAGAGAAACACTGGTTGGTGTGAGATATGAAAATAATAATAATTTATAATCGATCAAGGGGTCACGAGGGGAGAGAAACTGTTACCAAGGGCTCAATAGAAAGTAACTGTCTAGAAAAGAATGATGGCAGCATATGTACAAATATGCCTGATGCAATTGATATATGGATTGTAAGAAGCATTGTAAGAGCTCTCTATAAAAATGTTTTGTTTTGTTTTTTAATTTCTTCCTGTGTTTATTCACCATTTGGATCTCATACTGGGTGAATCATCTGTTCAGGTCCTTTGACCCCTTTCTCAGAGGATTATTTCTTTTGCTTTCTTGTTGTAGACTTGTAATATACTGTAGATTTTAGTAATTGGTCCGTTCGATGCACACAAATGTCTTATTTTTTATAGGTCCCATTCGTCTATTTTGTCTTTTATGGTGTTTGCATCCTCTGTTACATATGGTAGTCCGTGTATGCCCTGTACTAGGGAACTTAGATCTGTTCCAATCTTCTCATTAAAGATCCTGACAGTTTGGGGTTTTACATTTAGGTCTTTGACCTGCCTTGAGGTGGTTTTTGTGCATGTAGTCAGATGTGGGTGTTGTTTCATTCTTTTGCAAATGGATATCCAGTTTTTCCAGCACCGTTTATTAAAGAGGGCATGCCTTTCCTATTTAATGCTTATTGGGCCTTTGTCAAAAATCAGTTGTCTGTATGCAAATGCTTTTATTTCTGGGTTTCTGTTCTGATCCATTAGTTTATGTATCTGTGTTGACAATTCTGGCTGTGAATAGGTTTTGAAGTCACATATTGCAAGAATACCTACTTTGCTATTCTTTTTGAGGAGTTTTTGTTTTGCCTATCCTGGGCTTCTTACTTCTCCATATGAAGTTGGTAATTAGTTTTTCCATTTCTTTAAAGGTTGATGCTGGAATTTGGATCAAGATTGTATTGAATTTATAGATTGCTTTAGGTAGTATTGACATTTTTACAATATGCAGACTTCCAATCCAGGAACACTGGCTATTCTGCCATGTGTATAGGTCTCGTTTGTTTTTTTGTAATATTGTCCTGTGGTTTTCTTCGTACGGGTCCTTTGTTTCTCTGGTGAGGTATATTCTTAGGTATTTCAGCTTTTGTGAGGCTATTGTAAATGGCATGTTTTCGTGATGTCTTTTTCTGAATTCTCATCACTATACAGGAATCCAATTGATTTTTGCTTGCTAATCTTGCATCCTGCTACTCCCTCAATTGTTTCTAACAACACTGCTGTAGACACCTTTGGATTCTCTCTATTTAAAATCATATCACTGCAAATAGCAAAAATTTCCCTCCTTTGCCCAGTTGTACTCCCTTGATTTCTTGCTGTTGTGTTATGGTTCTGGCTTGGACTCACAGCATAATGTGCAAAAAGAGTATAGATAAGTGGCATCCTTGTGGAGGTTCCTTATTCAGTGGAAGTGTCTTCAGTTTTCTCCATTGAGTGTAAGATTGGCTATTGAATTTTCAAATATGGCCTTTGTTGTGTTGAAGACTTTCCCTTCTGTTCCTATGTTCTTAAGAGCTTTTACTAAGAATATGTGTTGGATGTTGTCAGATGCTTTTTCTGCCTTAATTGCTATGATCATATAGTTCTTATCCTTTTTCTTGTTTGTGTCAAGGATTACATTAATTGCTTTTCAAAAGTTTAACTATCCCTGCATCCTTGTTATATATCTGACTTGATAATGATGGATTATTTTTGCTTTGATTTTGGATTCAGTTGGCTATGATTTTGTTGAGAAATTTTGCATCTTTGTTCACGAGGCATTTCCGTCTGTAGTTTTCTATCTTTGTGGGGTCTTTGCCTGGTTTTGGTATCAGGGTTATGCTGGATTCATAAAATGAGATTGGGAGTTTGCTGTCCTGTTCTATATTCTGAAACAATTTGATAGAATTGGTGTCAGCTCTTCTCAGAATACTTGGTAGAATTTTCCTGTGAAGTCATCTGGTCCTGGGCTGTTTTCAGTTGGGAGACTCTTGATGACTTTATCTATTTCTTCTTCTGCTGTGGGGCTTCTCAAGTTCTTAATGTCCAGACGCATTAATTTAGGAAGAGAGTGCTTCTCTAGGTATTCGTCCATGCCATCTTGATGATCAAATTTGTTGGAATACAGTATTTCATAATACTGTGTTATTATTCTTTTCATTTCATTTGGATCTGTTGTGACGCCACCTCTTTCAGCCCTGATTCTAAATGTTATCATCTGCTCTTTCTTTTTCCTTTGTTAAGTTTGCTAGCGGTTTGCTGATCCTTTCAAAGAACCAACTTCTTTCTTTGTTGACTTTTCCCATTGTTTTCCAGTTTTCCAGTTCATTTATTTCTGCTCCAATTTTTATGATTTCTTTTCTGTTGATTTCTGGGTGTGCTGGGCTCATGTTTGAGTGTTGCAGTTGTTGATTTTTCTGATCATAAAGAACTTCAGAAAGGTCTGAGCTCTTTTCTATCTTCTTAATGACTTTTTGTTTTCTTCATGAATGATACTCTTGATGTCCTCCCACAGTTCATCAAGTCTAATGTCATTATTGTTCAATGCTTCAAATCTCTTCTTGAGATGTTCATAAAAATCAGTGGATTAGATTCAAGGTTGAATATTGTCTCTGTTGACCTATTTTAATTTTCTTCTGCTTCATCATGAACTTACATATGAGTAATGGATTGTCTATTCCACAGTCAATCCCTTGTCTGGTTGTAGTGATTGATATTGAACTTCTCCACCGTCTCTCCCCACAGGTGTAGTCAATTTGATTTCTGTGTATTCCATTTGGAGAAGTCCATGTGTATAGTCACCTTTAGTGTTGTTGGAAAGGACATTTGCTGAGAACATGTCATAAGTCTTGCAAAACTTATGCAATCTCCAGATTTATTTCTGAAACTAAAGACAGTTTTTTCCAACCGCTGCTCTTTCCTCTGTTTCTCAATTTTGCATTCCAAATGCCAATAGTTATCAATCTATTTTGACTTTGTTTGGTTATTTTGCGAGTGAAGTCATTGGGAGAATTCTTCAATTTCTTCATCACTAGCTTTTATGGATGGTGCATAAATTTGAACAATAGTTGCATCGATTGGATTTCCTTGAAGGAAGACAGATGTAATCCTATCACAGGCAGCATTGTACTTCATGACTGATTTTGTAATGTCCTTTTTTGACAATGAATGCCTTGCTGTTCCTCTTGATTGTGTTATTCGCAGCATAGTAAATCATATGATTTTTAAAATTTTAAGTGGAAATTCCAGCTCATTTCAGCTTATTAATGCCTAAGCGCTCAATCTTTATGTATTTCATTTAATCTTTGACCAATCCCAAATTTCATAGATTTATACTTTGCATGTTCCATGTTGTGATCATTAGCATATTTTCCTGATGTCTTCCTTACTTTGACGCATGCACCATCAGCAAATGAAGATACGGAAGGCTCTACTCTCATAGATTTTATTAAAGTCATGTCACCATCACCATGTTAACTCCCCTCCAATAAATCCACTCCTCTTCAGGCACAATTTGAGTGTCATCCAAGCTGCAGGCCCATCAGCCAGTACTATCTCTGACGATGTTCTGTCTCAACTCAGTAGGCCTTCAGTATGTGACAGTTTCAAAGATACATAGAAGATTTTCAATGGCTCTTTCCTTCGAATTGGGAGTCACGTCTTTCTTTCTTGTTTGATCTTAGTCTGGAAGCCCTGCTGAAAACTATTCCCTTTGGGTGACCTTGATGGGCATCTGAAATTCCAGTGACATAGCATCAACACACAAAGCATCACAATATGACAAATTGAAAAACAAATGGTAGAAAGCAGGCATGGCAATATTAAATTTCAATAAAATAGATTTCAAGGCAAAAAACCATCATGAGAGACAAAACGGGAACTACATAATAATTAAAAGTATAATAGAACTAGAAGACAATACTTTAATATACAGATAAGCACGTGCCCCACCACCAAATATCCTCATTATACATTAAGCAAACACACATTGAAATAAATACCCTGGAAGATATTTGCTCCATTATACATCGGTTCACTATGAGGGGGAAGTGACCCTACAACACTTCACAACCACAATTGCACTGAATAAACAAATAGAAAGTTCAACAACATGTGGGAGACTTAGATATTCCACCATACACAATGGACAAATCATTGGAAGGAGACTGTATAAAGACACAGAAGAACTAAACAGCACAATCAACCAGATTGTCTCTAGACATACACAACAATTAGGTATGTATTTTTCCAGTGCTCATGAAATATTCTCTAAAATAAACCATATGTTTATTTTAAGCAAATCTCAATAAATTAAAAAAATTTTAAATATTGATGTCCTACTGTCCATTTTCTCAGACAACAATCCTGAAAATTTTAAAATAAACAATAGGAAAAAGAAGGACAAAAGGGCAAACGCATGGACACTAAAAAACACACTGCTTAAAAAACATTGTGTAATTCATGACATTAGGACTGGAAATTTAAATTTCCTTGTACAAAAGAGAACAAAAACACAACTTACCAAAATCTTTGGGACACAGCAAAAGTTGTACTCAGAATGTAGAAACTAAACAACATACTACTTAAAAACTACTGGATAATTAATGAAATAAGGAATAAAAATTTTTAATTTCTTGTGACAAATGAGAACAAAACTACAACATACTAAAATTTGGGGGACACCAAAAAAGCAGTACTCAGAAGGCAATCTATAAAAATAAATGCAGACATGAAAAAAAAAAAGAAAAGAAAGGGAGAGAGAGTCCTATCCATAATTGTACCAGAGCCTAAACTGTGAGAATCTGTTTTGAGCAGGCTATGGATGATAACAGTGGGAGCTCAAGAAACATTTCTGGGGTCCACATAAGAATGAAGCATCTGGGGATTTCCCTCTATTCATAAGAGAGGGGTGGGAGGAAAGTGGTTACCAAAGAGAGTTCATTGGGGAGCTGCTGCAGAAGATCAAAATGATAAACGTAACCTGCATAGTTGAGAGCGCCCCTCCTCTGATGCACATTAAGCCTGATCTGGTTTTCAACATGACTTGTATTTTCTATTTTGTTCATTCACGTTAAGATGTATCTCAAATGTGTTATGTCATTGGGGTCACACTCTTAAAGTTTTGTTACATAGTTTTCTGTTTTTCAGTCTATGAAAACCAGGATTCATGAACCTGTCAGAACAGCAAGTAGAATAAAGGTTTGGGGGGGACACGAGGGGGAGGGAGGGGAGCAGGGACAGTGGTGGTGATGGAGGGAAGAGGACATAAAAGGGAACTGATGTCAAGGAGTTCAAGAAGGAAAATAATATTTTGAAATTGTGGAAGTAATTGTACTATACTGCTTGATGTGATTGAACTATGGAATGCTATGATATCTATTAACTCCCACAAAATGGTCTTGGAAGCAAAAAAGAGGAATACAGAACCAAAATCAATATCTTAACCCAACATCTTCAATAACTAGAATAAAAACAGCAAAATAAGCCTTCAACCACCTGGAGAGATAGTAAAGATTAGAATAGAAGTAAATTAATTAGAAAAAATCAACAAAGACAAGAGTTAGTTCTTTTAAAGAGTTAACAACGTTGACAAACAAATAAAATTGGCAAGTCTTTGACAAACCACCGGTAGAAGAAAGGAAAGAGAAGACGCAAATGTCAAGAGTAACATCACAAAAGATCCTAATGAAATAAAAATAATAACAATTACACATTACTACAAAAGACTATAGCCCAATAAATTTTAACCAGAGGAAATAGAAAAAATTCTAGAAAGCACTAAATACACAAATTAACTCAGACTAATATAGTAAACCTCAAGAAATCCATAACACAACAAAAGAAATAGATCAGTTCATTAAAAAACTTCAAACAACCACCAAAACAAAAGACACCCTCCCCCCTTTAAAAAAATGTGACTCCATTGGGTTGAAAGATCTTTGTGTAAAACCCAGAACTATAAAGATCATTAAAAAAATGATACAAACATGAGGGCCTTGTTGTCAGGCCTAGACACACTATCAAATATAACAAAGAAAAGATATACAGTAGAAAACAAAATAGATTGCTGGTATCTACTGAAAATAAGACTTGGATGTGCCTCAAAAGAGTTCATCAAATGAGTAATAAAGAAACTAGAGATTAGGTGCAAAAATTTGACAATGACATAATGAATGGACAAAGAACTAATCCCTAAACATTATAGAAAACTTCAATTTCTGAATAAGAAAAAGACAACCTAATTGAAAAGGGACATAAACATAGTTAACTGAGGATGGCATTCAAATGGCCAATAAAGGCACTGACAGTCAAGTTCAAAAATATAAAAAGTAACAAATGCTGAAGAGGCTCCAGAGAGACTGTAATCCTCATGCACTGCAGGAGAAACTGTAAATATGTAAATATGAAAGCTATGGGCATCATGTCAAATAATTGGGAATAGAAATTCCATATGATCCAACAATGCCTTTACTGAGTTTATGTCTTAAAGTGCGGTATAGCACCAATGAAACATACAACTTTCCTCTAGTTCTTTAATGCTTCCTCTCCTCCCCCCTACTATCCTGACCTTACAAATCTGACTAGACCAGAGCATGTACAGTGCTACAGATAAGAGTCCGCAACACAGGGAATCCAGGACAGATAAACCCCTCAGGACCAATAATGAGAATAGGGTACTAGGAGGGTAAGGTGAAGTTGGGGGTAGAAAGAGGCAATCAATCACATTGATCGACATATAACACACATACACACCCCAGGGGACAAACCACAGAAAAGTGGGTGAAGGGAGACAGCACATGATGTAAGTTATGATGATAATAATAATTATAATTTATCAAGAGTTCATGAGGGAGGGAGGTTGGGGAGGGGAGGAAAAATGAGGAGCTGATATCAAGGGCTCAAATAGAAAGAAAATGCTTTGAAAATGATGATGGCAGCATATGTACAAATGTGCTTGCCACAATGGATGGATGGATGGATTGTGATAAGAGTTGTAAGAACCCCCAATAAAATGATTTAATACTTTAAGAAGAAGAAGTAAAGGGTCATAACAGGGACAGAAAGATGCACCCCAGTGTTCAGTGCAGCATTGTTCGTAATAGCGAGGCGATGGAAACAATCTAAATGCCCATTAGTCGAAGAATGGATAAAGAAATTCCGGTACATGCACACAGTAGAATTCTATGCTTCGTTTACAGACAATGATGAAAACATGAAGCACCTCAGGACATGGAGATCATCACGCTGAGTCAAATTAGTCGGTCGCAGAAGGACGAATATTATGTGGACCACAGTTAGACGGGAAGGACATGTAAACCACAACCAGACTAGACATTCATAGCAGAGTCTCAGGCTTGGAGCCGGCCAAGATGGGAAGGACAATGAGAGACGACGAGGAAACAGGCAGCAGTCTAGTGCTGGACTGCTGACAGTGTCGACGTGGCAGTGAGAGATGGTGGTACTCCACAAGAGGGAGAAGAGGGGACATCAAGGAGTGGGTGAAGGTTAAACCCTTGGGATTTGATTAGTAGCTTAAACTGTTGACTATAAAGCAGATGCTCTGTACTGGAAACCTCTAATGGACAGTAAATATATACTAAAATTATTAATACTTAGATTATTTCCTTATGCATGCATTGTCTCAGTGATCATTCCAAGTTCATATAAGAATAATGTGTATTCTTGTGCTGGGTAGGGTTGTATAAAGGTCTATTAAGTCTTCTCAGTTCATAGAATTATTCCTGCCTCTCCTGCAGTTATTATATCTTGTTCCTGCTATGGTTTGTTGTTACACACATTACTGACTGTGGAGTATTGAAATCTCCAATTATCATTGTAAAAATTGTTGATTCATTTAAATTTGTAATTAAAGAAATTTCTTTGATTTCTACCATAGTGGGCATCTTTGTTTATAATTGTTAAAGCTTGAGTTGATTCACTTACTTATTGTAATTTTTTGATCCTAGGAATAACTTTGGTCTTAAAGTATATTTTATTGGTGTTATGAATTGATACTGTTTAAAAAATATATGTGTTGAAACCCTCCCTCGTATTCTTGAGCGTGTATGCCCATTTTGAAATAGGGTCCTATTTGTTATATTAATAGGTCATATCAGTATAAACTGTGAAAAGAACACCTGTTTTAGTTTTTTGCAGTAGTGTGCTTGTACTGGTCTCATCTGATCTGGAAGGTAGAATTGAGGTCATGATCGTGGGGGGAAGGAAGCACCAAAGAGCTAGAGGAAAGTTGTGTGTTTCATCGGTGCTGTACTGCACCCTGACTGGCTCATCTCTTCCCTGCGACCCCTCTGTGAGGGGATGTCCACTTGTCTACAGATGGGCACTGGGTCTCCCCTCCATGCCCCGCCACCATTCACCTTGGGTATGTTTTTATTCTGGGTCTTAGATGCCCGATACCATGAAACCTCATGATCGCACAGGCTGGGGTGCTTCTTCCACGTGGGCTTTGTTGCTACTGAGCTAGATGGCCGCTTGGGAAAGATCAGTCTAACTCAGCACAGCAATGATGTCCCCATTCCAGGTCCTCTGCTGAATACAGGGCTCTCTCAGGGCGCCCTAGCGTGATCTTTAAATGTCAGACTTTGAATATGTATGTAAATACATGTCTTTCATCCATAAACACCCTCCCTTCTTCCAATTTAGGACGTGAGCAAGAATGGACCCTAGAGCACACAGGTGCCGGAACAATTTTGCCACACGCCTGCACGTTCTTCAAAATGCATTCCTTCATTTTCTTTAAACAGTTCCTCCGTGTCTCCCATCTCTCTTCTCCTTCCTTTTCAGTCCTTTCTCGGACATCTTTTCCCTTTGCCATCGCCTATTTTCTGATTTCACCTAAGATTCGGGTGTCTAGGATTTTTACAAATAATTCCATATTCTTGCAAAAGTTCATGAAAGTTTTTAGAAAGTTTATTTCTTCAAAGCTACGCCTGTGCACATATAATTATATTTTATGGATATGTATACTCTTTCCATATCATCTCTCTTTATGACTAATAAGAATTTCTTTAAAATGATAGAAACAATTTACTAGTAAAGAAAAAGAATTTCAATAAGATGACATTATTATGGGTTCAAACAATATATATATGAGTCAAAATATATACATAAATATACATGAATCAAAATCGCCATACCCTCAGGAAAGCCATGAGTGTTGTTTCTTCAATTATTTTCTCTGTATGTGTGTGAAAATGAAACTCACCTTTGTCTCCTGTGTTTACTTCTGAAAAAAAGTAAAAGAATTTATGAAAAATAAGTGGATGAAGGGAGACGTAGGACAGGGCAAGATATGACAAAATAACAATTTATAAACTATCAAGGGCTCATGAGGGAAGGGGGAGCAAGGAGGGAGGGGAAAAATGAGGACCTAATGCCGGGGATTTAAGTGGAGAGAAAATGTTTTGAGAATGATGAGGGCAATGAATGTACAAATGCGATTTACACAATTGATGTGTGTATGGATTGTGATAAGAGTTGTACGAGCCCCTAATAAAATGATTGAAAAAAATAAGTGGAAGAAAATTTACAAATGAAGTCACAGAAATTCCATTCCTTTACTCCTGATCAAAGTTAGTTTTACAGCCCAATATCAAGAGAACCCAAAGCCTCACTTTCACACACTCTGTACTTGTTTTCTTCTGATTGCCTCGTGTTTATTTGTGCAAAAATGGAAACATACCAATCAGCTCCACCTGTTTCTCTGAAAAACAAATGAGATAAAAATTAGAAATGTTGAAAGAATCAACTGTGACAAAAATATATTAAGGAGTAAATTGAAAGAATTACAAATAGATTGCCTAACTGGAAAATCGATTGGGAAACTCAGGTTAACAATGTTTGGTAGAAGGCAAGGGCACCCCGGGAAGATGTTGCTCACACAGTCTCCTGCCCAGAACTCTCCCTGCCCAAGCCAGAGACCGTCCGTTAGGGATTCAAATTCTGAGGATGCAGGTGGAAGCCCAAAATTCTCTGTACTCTAGTATTTCCCCCCCTGCTTTTTCATCCCCGGACAGCTCAGCAGAGGGAGGCACAATGTCTAGACCCTTGCAGCCCGGTCTCTCTTCGCTCTGCAACCTGCAGCAGTGAGGGACTCTCCTCTCTGGACTGCTCCAGGACCTTCCTCCTCTGGACCTCCACCGAACTGCAACCTTCATTGCACCTGCTGCTCTCATCACCTCCCCTCTGTGACCCCCGGAAGTCCTGCATGGTGGCCAGAGTTCCTGCAGGGGGTGGGGTGGGGGACAGAATCTCCATAGTTTCACCTGGATCACCCAATCCAACCTCCTTCTCCTTGCGAGAGCTCAGCTCCAATGACCACCAGATTGAAACTCCCAGGTAACACGACCAGTCTTACCAAGAAAATATTTGTTTTTTCAACAACACACAAGGAAACTATACACATAGAAGGGAAATATATTAGAGCTGAAATTCTGAGTGCCCAGTTTACAGAAAGCTATAGATGACAGTGAAATCCAAAATTCCATTTACAGAGACCCCATGGGGAATAGGTCTTTTTAAAATAACCTGAAAGGGCCTGCCCACAAGCAGAATTCATCAGAAAGTGAAAGGTTGTAGAAATAAATGAACTTCCAATTGGCTGGAAAAGATCCACATTAGTGCTCATCCCAAAGAAAGGTTGACCCAACAGAATGCCCAAACTATAGAAAGATATCATTGGTTTCACACAAGTATAATTTTGCTCTACATCATCCAACAACAGTTGCAACAGAACATTGACAGGGAACTGCCAGAGTTCAGGCCAAATTCAGAAGAGGACATAGAACAAGGATGTGGAATTTTATTGCTGATGTCTGATGGATGTTGCCTCTAAACAGAGATGTTTACTTAAAGGAAGATGTTTGCTTGTGTTTCATTGAGTATGCCCAAACTATCAATGTGTGCACAACAATAAATTGTGGATAACCTTGACAAGAATAGGAATGCCAGAACACTTCATGGTGCTCATTCTGAATGTGTACATTGATCGAGAGGCAGTTGTACAAACGGAAGAAGGGAATGCTGCCTGGTATAAAATCAGGAAAGCTGTGCATCAGGGTGGTATCCTCTCACCATACTTGTTCAATCTCTATGCTGAGTAAATCTTCAGAGAGTGGATTATAGGAAGAAGAGTTCAGCATCAGTTTGGAGAAAGACTTATGAACCACCTGTGGTATGCAGATGACACAACCTTGCTTGCTGAGAGTAAGGAGGACTTGAAACACTAGGTGATGGAGATCGAGGATTGTAGCCTTCCGTATGGAGTCCACCCAATGGAAGGAATGTCAAAATTCTCCCAACTGCACCATCAGATAACACCATGATAAATGGGGAACGGATTGAAGATGTTCAGGATTTGGCTTGCTTGGGTCCACAATCAATGCTCATGGAATGAGCAGTCACAAGACCAAACGGTGATTAAGTGACTTTGTGCATCCCTGCCATCTTCTTCTGATGCTCCCTACTTCATTCATTATTTTGTCCAATGGAATCCTACAATGTTTAAACTGGAAGTTTGACAGTTCTGCTTCATTTCCTTTTTCTTTTCTTAGCTTAAGATATGCGGAGCATGTTCGTTTACACTTTCTAACGCCAACTCTTTGTGCACTTCATTATGATACCCGACTTTGTCATCTCAAGCTGCCCTTTGAAAATTTCCATTCAGCGTTTTGCTCTGTCAGTTTTTCCATTCACTTTATTTCTTGATGTGGAAAATTTAAATTAAGAAAAATTATGCCAGTAGGAAAATATATCACAGCTTTGTAACAGCAAACAGGCTACACTACCACTTCAAGTATTCAGTTGGTAGAAAGAGGACAAACGCCTTATCAAAATAAGGTGTCCACGTTGGCATGGATTGAGCCTCCAGTGAATCGCCTCTGACCATAGCCCAGCAATGCCAATAGCTTTGCTATCAGACAGACAGCATTGTAAGGTTGATTATGGCAGATAAAGTTAGGTTAAAATGCAGTACTTTATGATGCATTGTAAGGTTGATTATGGCAGATATAGTTAGGTTAAAATGCAGTACTTTATGATTTGATTTCCCTTTGGACCCAATCTGAAATTGTTTCAGTTTTTAATATTTTATGCTTTCTTTGGGAATGAAGTTTTCCAATATTTTGTTTAGTCATGGCAGTTACTTATCATTTGTTTGATTACTTCCTGTTTTTATTTTGTATGATTTTTGATATATGAAGCACAAGATAGGTAGATCTGTAATGATTGTATCTAGATTAATAATCGTCTATGGGCATGGTAAGGGAGAATGGGGGAGCTAATGACAGTAAATACAAGACTAAAATGTGCTGAAATGTATTGTGGTGATAATTGCACCAATTTCCTACTATAATTAAACAACAAAATTTTATGCTATGTGAAATGTATCACAATAAATGTGTAGTTAATAAAAATAGTATGTAAAAAAATTCATTTGCAGAAAAAAAAAATTTTTAAGTGTTACTGGAGCAGAAACACTATATACCATAGAGGCCTAGGCAGAAAGTGATACTTGGTGACAGAGTGACGCCCCTCTTTGCTCTCAGGAGGTCACACCCTAAGGGAGTCACTCTTTAACACCTGAGTCACTGGCTTGACTTGAAAGTCCCTTGTCTTTCCTGTTGGCAAGCGTTTGGTTGAACAAGATTCTGTTATTACAGGGGCTAAGTAAGCAGTTGGACATGTGGTCAAGAAAGACCAATCACTAAAAAAGGATATTACATGATGGTTGGAAGATGGCCACAATCCGAGGAACCCCTCAATGAGATAGACTGCATAACAAGACTGCACAGCAGCTACCACACCAATGGTAGGTACGCCAATGACCGTAAAGCCCACACACGACTGGGCTACACTGTGCTTTGTTATACACGAGGCCATGACTCAATGGCAACTAACACCAAGAATAAGTCATCAACTCTGGGTGGAGGCTTTCATTTCACTAAATTCTATGAAAAACTAAATCTTTTTCACTTGAGTACAATTTTCTTCATTAAGCAGACAACTGTTTTCTCTTTCATTCTTGTCTGGACACAGAAATGTTCCTCCTAAAGCTCCCTGAGGTCCCAGACGGGTGGAGGAAGCTGCCAGCCTGGTGGTACCTGCAAGCTCACAAGCATCTGGTGCCTGTTTTCTCCTCCAGTTTCTTTATCCAGCCAAGGAATCTAGGACAGACATTTACACTGCAGGAAAACTACAGTTGGGCAAACCAGAGCTTGACAATTACTTTATCATGCTCAACAACTATTCTTACAAGCACGCTGAACATGGCTAACATTCGCAAAGAGTGAGTGTGATTATGCACTGTCTTGATATTTTGTTACATTTATACTAAATAGCTATGCATTCTTCAAAAAATCTTGTTTGGTGTCCTTTAAACATTTCCTCCTGGTCTCCTGACTCTCTTCCTCCTTCTTTTCAATCTCCTCTGCAAGGTCTTCCCCTCTGCCAGCCATATATTTTGTGATTTGACATGAGATTCGGCTTGATAATAATTTTGTAAGTAATTCCATATTCTTTGAAAAGTTCATGAAAGTTTTCAGAAAATTATTTTTTTGAAATTACTGTATGTTGCTTCTTCGATGTGAGCAACACGTTGTTTTGTAAATCCGAAACAGACATTTTTTGACACTTGAAAAGTATTTTGGCAAAATTCAGATGTGACTTCTGTGTAATCACATCTTACGCAATTCCTTACCCTGCCCCACCACAAAAAAAATGAGATGGGAGAATTGGCTCCTATTTTGTATTTTGTTTCTCGAGGAAGACAAAACCTTACCTTTAAATTCCCGCATCCCACCTAGGAAAAAATAATAAATATTTTATGAAATGATTTTTAATTCATTACTGTTTACATTTATTCTCCCTTTTCATTCTAAATGACATTGTTCATAGTCTTAATATTTTGGAAGTGTCTGTGTATTTGACATACTCTGAACTCGTTATGATTCATATTGATATCAAATGGGATTAAAACAAAAAATTCAATGCTTTTTAAAAATAATTTCGGGTTGGCATAGATTATTTCATACAGATAATATTATTAGCAATTTATGAATGAGTATTTGCGCATCAAATAATCCAGTGCCATATATGTAGGATTCCTGAAGGGAAAATGTGCCTTATGGATAACACAAGCTTCCTTGCCTCAGAGAGGATGCTTTCTTCATATTTTGTTCTAAGGAACGGATATGAATATCTCTCCGTTTTGAACACTTTCTTTTTTTTCCTGATAAACAGAATTTCATTGAAAAGTTAGAAGCAATTTTCCAATAAAGCAAGATAATTTCAGTAAAATTAAACTACTCTGAGCAAATCAAACTCTACATGCATCTAGGAGGTAAGAGCTGAATTCTCAGGGTATCTAGGATTCTTGTTTCTTTTGTTAATTTCTCTATATGTGGTTGAAAATAACACTCACTTTTCCCACCGCGGTATTCCTCTGAAAAAGAAGAGTGTGAAAATCAATTAATAAGATCAGAAGCAAGTTAACAAAAATTCAATTCCTTTATTCCACGATCAAAACCTTTCTCAAACAAGATGCCCTGAGCCTTGCTTCCACACACTCCAGTACCGATTGTCCTCTAATTAATGTTTGTACTCACGCCGCGATGGAAACCTACCACTTTTATCCATGGTTTTCTCTGAAAAACAAAGTAGATAAATATTAGAAAAAATTTGAGGAAACAACTGAGATGAAATTCTGTTCGAGAAAAATTAAAACTTGCAAATAAGTTAAAGTTTCAAATTTATTTGTGAACCTGAATGAACAATATTTATTCTCTGTAATATTACAGCACTGATAGTTTTGTGTTTACATTGTCTAATGTTAGCTTTTCTCAAGTCTGTTCTGACTTATGATGATCCTATGCCCCCCCAAACCATATGATTCCCTGTCTTGCTCTACCTTCATAATCATTCTTTGTCTTATATACTATTGAATATTGATAATCTTGCATTTCTATTGTACAAAACTAAGTTTTCTTCATTATAATTTTGTAATGGGATCAAAGTGTCTTTTTATTTCTCTGAAAATTATCAAGATAGTCATTGCAAGTATATATAGATTTGTCAAATAAAACTGAATTTCAATTATATTAGTTCACTGAAACCTGAATGCAAAGAAACAAAGTCTGTTTCTTCAGCGTCAAGCTAGCAGGAGTATTGCATCCCCAGAGGCTGGTTCACTGTCTCAATCTTGTGTTCTGGGAAAGTTTGAGAGAGTGCCTCTTTGTCACAGTGGTGGATGCACTCCGCTGCTGACTGAACTGCTGGAAGTCTGCCTCCACTCAGAGGCCTCGGAGAATAAATGGCTGATGATCAAACATCATCTCTTGAAAACCTGGACACCCATGGCGTGGTCGAGAAGAGTTGGGTTGAAGACAGCTGAAACTGCGACAGATGAATATTCAAGGGGAAAAAATCCACCTCCCTGTTCCTTTCTTTCCTCTGACAAACAAACCAAATGAATGTTCAGTAAATCTATATTTGAACATTTTGAAAATAAAGTAAACATGGTTCAAATAGATGATAGTATTAGTGTTTGTGTTAGTTTATGATTGAAAAGAGAAACTTACCTTTCTTGTCCTTAACCTTTCTGAAAAAAGAAATTATTGAAATTATATATTAGTAATTTCTAGAATTGACGATCTCTTCATCCTTTTAAAACTTATTTTTACTACCATATGCTTTCCCGTCTCATCTACTCCTTCTGGGACCATTTGTCTTCAGTTTTCAGAACTTACTTTAGCATTTATCATAAAATATATTTTCTAGAGGCTCATCCTTCAATGGGCATGTTTTTGCATCTATATTTTCTTCAAATCTGCTGCTTTTTCTTTCACTTGCTTACTTAACTATGCCTTTTGAAGTCCAACCGTTTGGAGTATTAAAGTCTACTTTGTCAAATTTCCATTTCATGGATTAGGATTTTGTAATAAAAAAATCTGTACTTAATCCAGAATCTTGTAGATTTTCTAGCATGCGTTCTTGTGAAAATGTTAGAGAACCATTTTTAAAATTTAGGTCTGTGACCCACTCTAACTTCATTGCTGTGTTAACATGGGAAGTGAAGATCTGAACTCATGTTCTGTCTCATAGAACCTTAAACAACAATTTTGGAAAGCTGAGGTTATCACTGAACTGCTGAGAAGACCGTCTCTTTCTGGAAGAATTTCTTTAGCAAGGTTACCAAATATACTTTGAATGGAAATAAGAGGACCAGCGTTTAGAACTTTCTGTTCTGTTCAAGTGATCACTTGGCTCCTCTGGGGATAACTTCAGACTCTCACAAAGCTTTATGGGAGCTTTGAAATTGGGATGAAAGCCTTACAATTTTTCATTTTGTTCCCATAATTGATTGGTCAGACTATGCTATGTTTATAAACGCTTAGAATGAATGAGGATCCTGGAATTTTGAGAGGAGATGTATTAACTTACAATTACATTTTTGCATAAATTGGAAATTTAATCTGTAAATCTACACCCTGCTTAAGCAAATCTAATTGGTTAACAGTCAGCCATTCTAGACAAGAGAAAGACTGAATATACACTGAACAGACAGCTAGAGAAATCTATTGTGTCTAAGAGCTGGGTTCGAAGCATTTCCTTGTGCACAGATGAATCTTGTGCTGGATGGGAGGCGGGTGCTTCAGCTGTCCAATGGTGACTGCTGTTTTGCCAGTAGATTGTGAAGGTCAAGAAGTTCAACACCCATCTCTCACCCACAAGGGAACTAGCAACTCCAGGTCCATTTGGCGTGTTAGAGTCCAGAGATAAGCCACACTCACACACACACAGTAGGAAAGAGTTAAGCCAAAGTTATATTAAAACATAGAATCAGTTCAAAGGAAATGAAGAGGATTCCTCTCTAGCGTTGAGAAGGATGCCTTAAACATAGATAAGACACTTCACTTAGGAGCAAAGTACTTCCCTCCTGAAGAGCTAAGAGATGTTGCTTAAGAAACCCTTCTAGCTTTCAAAAGGCACTTTTAAAAGGGAGGGGACTGCTGCTCTGCATATGGTTAAATAGCTTTCTAATTAGTTACTCTATTCGTCCTTGGGTCTCATTCAATGTTTCTATAAATTTATTTATCTGACCTGTGGCTCTGGGCCAGCTTGTCTCAGAAGGATCTCCCAGCACAGTCCTGCATCAGGATTTTCACTGGGGCATGGCTTCAAGATGAAAGGTTTAACCAAGCCAGTGGTGACAGGGCCTTTTGTTCACAACTTATGTCAGAGGATTCTCCGTTCATCCCTCAGCAGGCAGATCGGAAGTCCCTGTTGTGTCTCCATCACAGACAAGTGGAGATGGCCGACAAAACACCTTGCTGGCTGGAGGAGACTCGGTGTGGACTTGACCGTGCTGCTCACTTCACTCCCCTCTGTTCACCCACCCAGAGCCTTCCGGAGCCAGCCAAGCGTCACTGTGCTGGAGGCTGAATGGGAGTGCTGGGGGCCTTGATCTCTTTATGTGACCAATTTCTCAAAATGGGGAATGGCAATTTTGCTATGTGACTAAAATTAAGTTCTTGTGAATTTAACCGTGTTATTATAAATGTAAGCAATTAAATATATTTCTAATGGCAATGAAAAAAATATATATATATTAATCATTTTATTGGAGGCTTATACAACTCATCACAATCCATACATACATCAACTGTGTAAAGCACACTTGTACATTCATTGCCCTCATCATTCTCAAAACATTTCATTTTCGCTTGGGCTCTTGGAATCAGCTCCTCATTTTTCATTTTTTTCCCTCCCTCCCCACTCCCCCATCCTTCATGAACCCTTGATAATTTATAAATTGGCATTATTTTATTATATCTTACAATGCCCGATGTCTTCCTTCACGCACTTTTTTGTTGTACATCTCCAAGGGAGGAGGTTATATGTAGATGAAAAAAAATCTTTCAACAATGTACACAAGGAGAGAAGAAGAAAATCAAAACGGACCACATAAATACAAACGCAAATATCGCTAGCATAGAGGACATGAGAGACAATGTTTAAGAAAAGCAAAACCAAAACAAAGAACGGAAGGGCAGAGCAAGTATTTCTTACTGGCAATCACCATTGGTAAATTGTTAATAAAGCCCATCAAAGGCACAAAGTGACAATTTGAATTTTAAAATAAGTTCTATCCATGTGTTGCATACAAGAGAAAAAAATTAGGCCCAGAGAGATTGAAGTAAAAGGGACGGGGGGATTCCCATGAAAACATTAAACTAAAGCGAGAGTAGCTATGTTAATATAACACAGACTGGCCTTTAAGTTTTTGTAAGCTATAAAGAGGGATGTGATGCAATGATAATATGATCACCAAGAAGATATGACAATTATAAATAAATATTTACCTAAGCTTCCCTCAAAAAAGCCTATTGCTGTGGAGTTCATTCTGCATCATAGAAACTGTACAGAATAGAGTGTGACTGTTCATAAGGTTTCTGAGTTGATAATCTTATAGAAACTGTCACATCTCTCTTCTATGTAATGCTTCGTATATCTAAACCATTACCCTTTGGATTAGCAAAGAAGTGCTTAACTGCTGCACCATGTGGACATTTTGAATTAAACATCAGAGCATCCAAATATTTGAAGCAAACATTGAATGATTATAAGAAATAAAGAGTTTTATATAAATGCAAAGAGTTTGATATACCACTTACAAGAATGGGTAGAAAATCTAGAAAAAGTATCTGTATAAAAATAGAGTATTTGTGCAATACCACAAAGCAACTAATAAAACACTTACTATAACAACACAATTATTGCTCACTCTCTCTTTGCACTTCCTGGGAGACATTTCACCTGACAAGGCACATGGAACTACACTAGGGCCCTAAGTTGGAGAAGCCACATGGACCTACACTGATGCAACCAGACCTCTGAAACTGAAGAAGCCATGTAGAGACCCCTGCCAGTACTGAGATGTTTCCAATACCACTGCATCAAAGACTTTCTATCCACGGGCTGTAATCCTCTACATTTGGCATCATTTCTGTGTTTCATGAGTCTGAACAGGACTTTATAAATTGGTCTCAGCATATAGGCTAATGTCTGACTTATGGACTTAGATTGGACAGGGTTGGGATGCTCTTCAATGTTCAATTGCTCTTGTATATAAATCTATTTCTTATGCACACACACACCAAAAAACGCACAATTATTATAATAGATAAATTACTATGAAATAATCACTGCTCACAGAACCAGCAATCAAAAGATCAAAGGATACAGTGCATTGGGTAAATCTGCTGCACAAGAGAGCTCTTCAAAATATTGAAAAACAAAGATGTTATTTGGAGGACTAAGGTGTGCCTGACTCAAACCATGGTATTTTCAATTGTCTCATATGAATGTGAAAATTGATCATTGAATAAGGAAGACCAAATAAGAATTGATGGATTTAAATATGGTGCTGGTGATGAATAATGAACATACCATGATATGCCAGAAGAAACAATAAATCTTGGAAGAAGTACTGTCAGACTGCTCCTTGGAAGCACGAATAGTGAGACCAGTCCTGAGAAAAGAACATTGTGTGTAGCATAGTACAGCAGCAATGAAAACAGGTAACCCTTGGTCAGGATGGATGGACACAACGGCTGCAACACCGGGCTCAAACAGAAGAACAATCGTGAGGATGGTGCAGGACTGTGTGTGTGTGTGTGTGTGTGTGTGTGTGTGTGTGTGTTGTGCATAGAGTTGCTAGGAGTCAGACTTTACTCAACAGCACCTCACAACAATACAAAGTGACAAAAAGGAGTCCCTGTGACACAGTGGGGTTATGTGTCACGCTACTAACTAAGAGCCAAGCAATTAAAAAAACACTGACTGCTCCAAAGGAGAAAGACAAGGGTTTCTACTCCTATAAAGAAATAGTATCACTATTACCTAGGGCAGCACCTCTACCTTTACCTATGAGGGTGCTATCAATTAGAATAGACCCACAGGCAGCGGGTTTGTAAAGCGGCGATTCTCAGAAGCCATAGCGTGTAACTACGAGTCAGCATGGCCTTGCTGACAGTGACGCGGGACGCACACAGCAAAGTCCAGCACATCTACAGACCACTCTGCCCGCAACAGCACAATGCATGTGCTGCTGTATTTCAGACACTTCCTCAGGGTCGTTTATATGTTGGTCACAAGACATTCGTTCATGAGTTTTTAAAAGTTTGAAAATATACACACTTTCATATCTAAACATCGTAGAGTTAAATTCAAAATTAATACCATACAGAAAACTGAAAATTCACCCATCTGTGGACAATAATAGCATACAACCAAACAATTAATGAGCCACGAAAGAGGTCAAAAGAGATGTCAAAAAATATTTAGAGCCAAATGGAAACTTATAGAACACATTGAAGAAAGTGATTAGCAGGAAACTGATAGCAGTACATCCTTTTCTTTAAAAAAAAGGAAAATTTCTGAATCAACCAGCTAGCTTTACAACTTGTAGAATTAGAAAATGTACAGAAATTAAGTCTACAGCTACCAGAAGAAGAGAAATAATACAGAGCAGAGAAAAATAGAGAATAGAACCACAATAGAATCCACAAAGCAGATGATGATTCACTGAAAATTAAAAATTGATAACTTAAACTTTAAGTTAAAATCATAAAAGTTCTTAAAAGATAAAAGATAATACAATTCTCCCACATAGGCTAAATAGCCAAAAAATATTGGGAAAAAATGAACAAAATAGGAAAGTTAATGTTCCCTTATTTCTAAACAACTATAAAAAAAGTACAGTAATTTTTAGTCTGCTATTGGTATTATTGAGAGTTCCAATATAAGCGTACAGATCAATGGTGAAGTGATTTTTGACATGGATGCAAAATCCATTTAATGAAGAAACAAACAAACAAAAAACCTCACTGCCACTGAGTGGATTTCAGCTCATGACAACCCTATCGTTTCTTCAAGATTTGCACTGGATGTGTAATGCAGAAAACATGACCTCAGTTCTACCTTACAGATCCTACTAGAGCACAGCATGTACATTGGTACAGATAAGAGCTCTGGACACATGGGATCCAGGACAGACAAATCCCTCAGGAACATACTGGGAATAGCGATACCATGGTGGTAGGGGGAGGTGGACGGAAAGAAAAAAAAGTGGAAAATGATCACAATGTTGAGTATATAACGCCCCTACCCCCCCCACTCCCCACCAGGGGGACGAATAATTGAAATGTGGGTGAAGGGAGACAGCAGATGATGTAAGATACGAAATTGCAATAATAATATATCATCGATCAAGGAAACACAAGGGTAGGAAGATAGGGGAGGGAGGAGAAAAGAGAGAGGCTGATACTAAAGGCTCAAGCAGAAAGAAAATATTTTAAAAACGATGATGGCAACATATGTACAAGTGTGATTGATACAATTGAATTATCAATTGTCATAATATCTGTAAGAGCCCCCAATAAAATCATTAATAAAAAAAGATATTTTTAAAAACTGCATTGGGTCAACTTGTAAAAGAATCAAATTTGGATTTATACATCACAGCATGTACAAAAATTAACCTTAAGTGTATAAATATACACACTTAATGTAAGAACATAAAATCCAAACAAACTTAGAAGAATATAAAACCATACACAGCAGTACTGCTGTTGGATCAAGTGTTTGACAATGGACTAAGTTTCTTGACATGACATCAAAATCATGACAGTGACATATGGATTGGCTCCAGTGCACTGAAAACCTGTGTCACCAGCCAGGGCACCATATAAAAATTACAAATATTTGTACAAAAAAAGCTTTTCCAAAGAAGTGGATTGAAACTATGTTGCTGTTTCATGCCATTGAATCAATTCCAACACCTAGTAATCCTATAAGGCAAAATAGAATTGCTACATAGGGGTTTCTACCCTGTGATCACTAGCATATGGGTTGCATATGGTCAAGAACGATGGTAGTAAAGGAAGAAGTACAAGCAGTACTGAAGAAATCAGTAAAAAACAAGGGTCCAGGAATTGGTTAAATATCCAATGAAATATTTCAACAAACAGATGCAGTGCTGGAAGCACTCACTCATCTATATGAAGAAACTTAGAACACAGGAGCTGGTCAACGGACCTTAAGTGTTTAATACTCATGTCTATTCCAAAGACGGCGACTCAGCAGGATGAGAAAATTATTGGCAAATGTCGCTAATATGACATGCTTAGATTCGATTTAAAATGGTGGCACTGCTACCTAGACAGGGATCTCTCAGAAATGGAAATCAGATTCAGAAGAAGGCCTCAAACAAGAGATATCATTGCTGACATCAGACAGATCATGGTTCAAACCGAGAAGACTGGAAAGTTGTTTTGTTTTATTGCCTATTCAAATAGTCCAATTTTAGATAGCATTGTAAAACAAATGGAATTCAAAAACTCTATTGTATTCACTTGGCATATGTACATAGCTCAATAGTCATCCTTTGAAAAAAACAAGGGATCACAGCCTATTTTAAAACTGAGAAAGGTGGCATAACAGTCGTATCCGATTACTACACTTATGTGAAGTCTATGCTGAGCAAATAAACCAGGAAAATGTATTGTAAGTACATGGCATTAGGGCTCTAGGAGGAATCATTAACAACCTGCAACGCGCAGAGAACACAGACATACTTACGGTAAGGACAAAGATTTGAAGAACTTACTGGTGAAGATGAAATACTGTAGCTTTAAGTGTGGATCACACCATAAGTGATAAAGTGATGTGTAGAGAACACAAAGATTCTCACAAATGGAAATATGATCAATATCATGATAGCATCATTGAGAACATCAGAGTAGAAACAACTGCCCAACTAAACAAAGGAAAAGAATGAGAATAAACAAATTCTATGGATAATAAATAAAACTGGTGATAGATATTACAACAGAAACAAATGAAATTATTTAAAAAAACACGGTATTGTGAAAAATTGTACTCCAACAAACTTTAAATCTATAAAAAATAGATACATTTCTAGAAATGCATTATTTACCTAAATTGCTACTGATTAATGTGGAAAATCTCAGCAAGCCTAGAATATGAGAAGAAATAGACCTAGTCATAAAAAAACACTCCTGAAGTAGACCTAGTTATGATTAAAAAAACACTCCTGATATTCAAGATTCAGGGGCCAGGCGTTTTCCAGGCAGACCAGCCATTGTAAGAATGTTTTGTTGACTGCTGAAAGACCTGCCTCCTTCTCCTCCCATCTGGGAGAACTCCATTAGTGATTGATTGATTTCAGGATGTGGTCATGTGTACCTGGAATCAAGACATTGTAATTCTCTTGTTATTCTTTAATATTGTTCCTTTTGATTATTCTTTAATATGTTTCCTTTTGATGTTGTACCCTGGTTGTTATCATTAATCTTACTATTCTTATTTTGTTAACCAGGATGTCATAATCTATCCTGCTCTTGTGTTTTGTTTTGTTTTGTTTTTGTAACAGATGTACCCTGCTTTGATCTAGAAAATGTAAACATTAACGTTGCTACTTTTGCTTCTGTCACCTTCGTTCATTTCATAGGAAAGCCCCCTGATACATGAGCCAAAGAAGTTTTCAGATTTTGC
The DNA here is from genome assembly GCF_000313985.2 of Echinops telfairi. Classification (NCBI taxonomy): domain Eukaryota; kingdom Metazoa; phylum Chordata; class Mammalia; order Afrosoricida; family Tenrecidae; genus Echinops; species Echinops telfairi. Next base: position 11,141,806 of record NW_022104553.1, read on the forward strand.
CTGTATAAACTCGCTGATAATTTGACTCAGGATTAAGAGAAACACTTGCAGTTTCTCAGTAGCCCAACTGGCAGAGTAAAAGACTCCTGCAAATTGCAAGACATTATAGTAGCTGTAATTTTTTGAACCCACACCCGTTGCACTGGAGGCATCAGTCAAACATTTAGAAAAGAGTTAATATCAACTCTTCATGAACTATTTCACAATATACAAATGTCCAATAATCTACAATATACATTTTATGAACCAACTATAACTTTGATAACTAACTCAGGGAAATAAATCACCAGAATTGAAGATTTTAGACCAATTACTCTCTTGAATATAGATGCCAAGATTTTCAATAAAATCTTAGGCAACAGATTTTCTAAAAGCATCAATAATAATAATAAAAATGATGACAACAATACATCATGAGGAAATGGGATTCTACTAAATGTGCAAAAATGGTTTAATATTAGAAAAAATGTTCAAGGTAATTCACCACAGAAACAAAATGAAGACAACCCATATGATTATATCAAACAATGGAGAAAAAGCATTTGATATACTTCAACAACCATTTCTGATTTTTAAAATCACTCAGTAAAGTAGAAATAGAAAGGAAGTTTCTTAAGACAATAAAGACCGTATATGCAAAATAAATGGCCAACATCTCACTAAATGAAGAGAAAATAAAAACATTGCCCCTTCGAATGGCAATCAGACAAGGTTAACCATTAACACCACTTTAATCTAGCTCTGAAATTTTTAGCTACAGTTACAATACATCAAAAAGATATTAAAGTAATTTGAAGAGATACAGAATAAGCAACATTCTCCTTATTCACACATGATATAAGCCTTCATTTAGAAAACACAAAAGATTCTAACTGATGGAATCAACTGATGGAACACATTGAAAACTTTGGCAGTGTAGCAAGCTGTAAGATTAACATAGAGAAAGCAGTAGGCTTCTTTTATATTAAAGATGATGATACCCAAAAGATATAAAAGGACAATACCATTTATAATAATTACACACACACACCTTCCAGGGTAACAAATAACAGAAACCATGGGGGAAGGGAGACAGTGGTTGGTGTAAGATATGAAAATAATAATAATTTATAAATTATCAAGGGTTCAGAGTAAGGGAGGATGGTGGGTCGGGGTGATGAGGAGCTGATACCAAGGGCTCAAGTAGAAAGAAAATGCTTTGAAAATGATGATGGCTATGAGACATGATGCCCCTGACTGACCGATGGCCCTGCGGGGGACAACACCAGAGACACTGTGTGGGAATTGCACCCGATCTGATCCTGCCACACTGAGGCAAAGCACTGGGGAAGTGCAGCAGAACAGTAGGGGAGGGGAGCAGCAAGATCCCCAGGGAATGATGAGGGTGGACATTGGGGGCAGGGCGTGGTGCCCCAACAGACTGGACTGGAAAACACTCTTAAAGGCCAGCGATCCTTGAACTAACTACAAGCTTTTCTTTCTTGGTATA
>NW_022104553.1:11145836-11149722 GCF_000313985.2 Echinops telfairi
CACAATGGATGGATATATGGATTGTGATAAGAACTGTACGAGCCCCCAATAAAATGATTAAAAAACCCCAAAGATAAGTACCTTACTAATTATGCTAAAAGAAACGTGTGAATAAAAAGCTATTTTTGAAGCTAGTGAACTTTTACAGTTTCAGAGACAGAAGCCATAGACACTCTTCTCATTTTGAACTGGGGCTTGGCAAGTAGAGACTCTTAGTGCTCTCTACTTCCACAGCACAGATATTACTGTATTACTATGTGCACATGTAGCCTAATAAAATCTTTTAAGAAAAAAATACAGGGACAAGGTTAAGGTCCTAATACAAGGCATAAACACAATACTGAACATAAGGAAAAATAGTCACACTAGAAAAGACAAATAAAAGTACAGGGCCTTGTAAAACTACGGCATTTATGCACATCAAATGATTTCATAAAAGAGTTAAAAGAGAACTCACAGGTTTAGAAAGAAAGTTTAGTAATAATATAAAAAAAGGTTTAAAAAATGACACATCAAAATCCATAGAGAAGTACAACATCTTAACAACAAAAATACCTATACCCCAATCAAAAAATGGCACAAGACACGAGTAGACCGTTTTTCAAAGATGACATTCAGGCGGGCAACAACCATATGAAGAACTGTCCAAATTCATTAGCAATAGCAGCAATACAAATTAAAACAAAAATATGATAGCACTGATTTGTTTATTGCAGCAATTTCCATAACGACAAAAACATGGAAACAACCTAAAGCTCTGGTTATAGACAAATGGACAACCGAATGCGGGTACATTCATATAATGAAAGATTATGCATCAATAGAAAATGAAAACTCTCTCTCTTCCTCACACCTCCAAAAAAACCCATTTTATTGGGAGCTAAAGGGTAGATAACATATCATTCCCTAATTTAATCACATCAAGCAGTGTGATTGCTACCACAATCCGTTCCAAAACTTTCTCATCTTTCTTGAACCCCTGGATACCAGCTTCCTTTCACTCCCCGCCCCCACCCCGCCCTTGAGGTCTCCAGAAACCCTAATTCTACTCACTATCATGATAGGTTCACCAATACTAGGTTCCATATACTGAAAAACAGAAAAACATATAACAAAAGTTCAAGGGAGTCTCCCCATCAATGACAAAATACATCTGATAAATCCCAATATAAACAACAACAACAAAAAAACCCACAGAAAAAATTGAAAACTAGATTTGTCCCAATGTGCATCAGAGGGGGGAATCAACTATCAAGGTTTTAACCGTTCAAGTCAGGCTTATCATTTTGGTCTCCTATAAGTCATCTATCCAATACACACTGTTTGGTAACCTGTTTTCCTCATACCTCTATTATTGAGAGATAGCTTACATCTCACTTAGATAGCTGCTTGTTTGGAAACAAGCCTTTAAGAACCCATGTGCGATTTTATCTGATAGCCTGGCACCATCTATTTCTTCCCCACACTTCCTTATCATCTGTGTTCCCTTCCTGAGGGAATTATCACTCAGATCCATGAAGCAAGACCTAATTGTTCTTAAATAAGAGCTAGGATTTAGTGTGAGCCCAAATCCCATTTCTGGATCTATTGACAACTCTCTTCAACATCACAAGACATGGTTAAAAATAGCAAGTATTAAACTTACCAAAGTTAGTTAATCTTATGAAGATACATATTTATTGACATCATTATGATAAAGAAAAAGGAAGGTTTTTGCACAAAAGATCAGACTTTGAGTACACTGAGGAGTCAGCAACAGAAAAGGGCACAGGGAGAGGGGAGGCAAAGGGAATCATCTAGGGATGGAGGGGAACAAAAAGAGAGAGAACACATTTATGATGAGTAATGGGATGCTATTACTGATTTCATTTGTTGTGATGGGCTGTGCCACTACACAGAATGTTTCTTTAAAAGCATAGATAAAATATATTAGACAGATGATTAGATAGATAGATGGATAGATAGATAGATAGATAGATAGATAGATAGATAGATAGATGATAGATAGATAGATGAATGAGAGTGAAGATTCTCAGGGTTAAAAGCACCCCAGATTCCTTACCCCAAGATCCTTACCCCCGAGTGACTAAAAATGGAGAAAAGCAAAACTGAAGCGGAGTCTTTAGTGACATATAAGTTAATTTCTAACCAAAAGTAAAAAGAAGAAGAGATTACATCAGAGAACAGATTGATGTGGTCAAACATTTCATTTTACTCACATTCGCAATCAACCCTTACGGAAGTAGTAGTCAGAAAATCAGAGATGCATTGCATTGGGCATGTCTACATAAAAAAAAAACCTCTTTAAAGTGTTAAAAAGCAAGGATGTCATTTCGAGGCAAAGGTGCACCGAGATAAAAAATGAGGTATTTACAGTTGCCTCACATCCAGGGTAAGGTTGAGAATGACGATGGAGGAGCAGAGGTGAACTGACCTATAGAGAGTTTGGTGCTGGCAAAGAATGCTGAGTCTACCACAGACTACCTGAAAAGCAAGCAAATCCATCTCGGAAGAAGTACGTTTAGAATGGATCTTAGAAGGGAAGATGGCGAGATTTTATCCTATTTACTTTGGGCATGTTATCAGGAGGGACAAGACCTTGAAAAGGGACATTCCACAGGAAAATCCTCAGTAAGATTGACTGAGAGCAGCGCTACAACAGGCTAACACATAGCTATAATTGTGAGGCTGGCATAAGACCTGGCAGTGTTTCATTCTCTTATGCCTGAGGTTATTATGAGTCACAACCAACAAAGCAGTACCAAACAACAGCGGAGCACTGCACTATTAAACCATGAGTGCTCTTTGTGACAATCTGTAGAAGAAACCATTCAAGAAATATATATTGGATAAGGATATAATTTCTAGAATAGAAACGTAACTTTATAAATCCATCTCTCACATAAGGAGCACTGGCTGTACTTTCAGTTATGTGTGGGACTGCTGACCTTGGACTACAGCAGCTTAAACTTATCAGTGGGCCACAGATGAGACTTTCTGCTCCCATAAAGATTTACAATCCCAGAAACCAAATCTAGGGTCATTATGAATTTTAAAAAAATCTAAAATTGAGAAAAACCACCAAGTAAGCAACCTAGTCCAAAGTGATTAAAGTTTTGAATGGACATTTCACTATAAAATATATACAAATATTCAACAAGAAAAATATGAAACGATGTTCGATGCCATTAATTTCTTGAAATTCAAGTCAAAGCCATGATGAAGTAGTGTTTTCGCTTCCTAGGATGGCTATGGTCAGGAAAACGGAACAAAGTCTTTTTGAGGATGAGGGGAAATTGGGATCTTCATCCACCGATGGTGGGATTATAAACTATTACAGTTGCTGTAGTATCTCAGAAATTTGGTTCAACATAGAATTGCCGTATGAACAACAATTTTACTCCTTGGCATATATTATAAAATAATTGATTCAGGAAATCAGAAGAGATCCTTGCACACCAGTGATCTTTCTTGCCAGTGCAATTCACAACAACCAAAATGGGGAAACACATGAATGAATACAACAACAGTTGAATCAACTTTTTAAACATGTTATGTGCATGGGATGAAATATCACTCATTCATAAAAAGACATTAGATTCAGATACATGCTTCCACTTGTATAAACTTTGAAGACATGCTGAGTTAAAAAGCAAAATTCAAAAAGAAAAATACTGTGTGAACTTACATATATCAAATATCTAGAAAAGTGTAATACATAGAGACCACAATTTATTAGTGGATACCAGGGATGGAATAATGGAGAAAAGACAAGTTATTATGTAAAGAATAGCAGCAAGTTTCAGTTAAGATTGAGAGAATTTTGAAACATATTGGTAATGGATAGATGATATAATGAACATGATAAATGTCATTGGATTGTTTA
>NW_022104553.1:11149962-11165186 GCF_000313985.2 Echinops telfairi
TGAGATTTAAAACATAAAGACTATGCCTTTGAATCTCAGGATCTGCAAATATCTCAAACAACAAATGCATGTCCTAGGACAAGAAATTAAATGAAAAGAAGAACAAATTAAATCTGAACTAACCATGAGACATAAAATGAAAAAGACAAGACTATACATAAAAATAATAAAGAGCAGACAGTTGTTTTAAAAAATGCAACACAATTACTTTTGGAACAATTGGCTATCCACATCTACATCCATCTTTCACGTAAGGAGCACTGGCTATACTTTCAGTTATGTGTGCGACCGCTGACCTTGGACTGCAGCAGCTTAAACTTACAGTGGGTCCATAGATGGGACTTTCTGCTCCCATAAAGATTTACAATCCCAGAAACCCTATCTAGGGTCATTATGAATGCATTGGCTGTAGATCTCACATAAAACCATTAACTAGAAATGAGTCATCTATCTAAATATAAAGCCTAAAACGATAAAATTTATCAACGGAAAAGAAGTACAAAATCTTCAAGACAAAAACTCACTGCCATCGAGTGCCTGTTAATTCATGTGGACCCCTGTGGGTGTCTGAGACTGTAATTGTTTCTGGGAGGGGAAGCCAGTCTTTCTCCCTTGGAGCTGCTGGTGGTCCTCAACTGCGGACCATGCAGATCGCAGTCCAGTTCCTGATCTTAGTTGAGGCAAAGATAGAGGACCAAATGCACAATTCACAAAATAGACATCTATAAGATGGCAAAGTACTTATAAAACTGGAGAACTTTTTAAAAAAAACCATTATATTGGGGGCTCGTTCAACTCTTATCACAATCCATACATGCATCTATTTTCGAGCACATTTTTACGTATGCTGCCATCATAATTCTCACAACATTTTCTTTCTACTTGGGCCCTTGGCATCAGCTCCTCATTTTTCCCTACCTCCTTGCTTCCCCTTCCCTAGGGAACCCTTGATAATTTATAAAGTATTATTATTTTGTCTTGTCTTACGCTGTCCAACGACTCCCTTCATCCACTTTTCTGTTGTCCATCCCCCAGGGAAGGATTATATATAGATCCTTGTGATTGGCTCCCCCTTTCCACTCCACCTTCCCCCCTTTAAAAAAAACTGAATAGGTAAATTATTTTGATCACATTTTTTTGTTTCCTATTTCTTTATTGTAAGTTTAGTTTCAGGGGGTGGAGGAAAAGGTTGTGCAAACTAATCTCACATGAAATCACAAGCCCACAAATCACACTAATCTCACATGAAATCCACAGGCCCAAACGCAAAAAATGAAAAAAATGCTTCTATACTCAATTTTACAGATGTACATTCAGTGCTGTATATCTATCCATTCACATGACAGCATGACAGCGTCCAAACTAAGCAATCTCTGCATAAGGTCAGGCTTTCAGATCAATATTAATCTGCACATCTCTTGTATCCATCATGCATTTCTACCAATCATACCAGTCTTTTCAAACGACCGCATCTCTTTCATACTAATCAAATTAATTTTCTATCAAAGTACAGATCTTGTCATACTATATATATAGTAGTTATTCCATGCCTTGATTGAGTACTTCTCAGTCAGGCAATTCACACTGCACTATGAAAGTCCTTCATTTTTATATAGCTGTAAAACATTAAAAAAATTATTCACCATTTAATTTAATATGGCCATTTTAATAGTTTAATACTCTGCTTGATGAATATGAAGTACTTGTGATATTAGCTATTACTACCTTCTCCAAAGTTTTCTTTTTTCATAGCTAATTATGATTATATACTTCACATTTTCATCTTCTCCCAAATGTTCAGACTCTTCACAATTCCTCATATCCTTTCATACAAGTTCCTTTTTGTTTAAATTTCTCTTGAAATGAGTTCCCTAGCACTTAGCAAATGACATCACTCACTTTTTTGGGAAGCCACTCCATGTTATGAAGTTCAGTATATGCTATCATTTTATTTGTTCTTATACGGACACATTTTTGTGTGGTTCATTAGAAATAAAATGATCAAAACCATCATGATCAGAATTGAAATGCAAACGTCCACGCTCATCTTCAATAGCTTCTTCACTGCAGTATGGGCATGTGAAGAACACTGCTCGGAGACACGTTGGTTGGCTCACAGACAAAACCCAGCAGCTCAGACACAGGATCAAGGTCAGGTCTTTGCCAGAGAACAGAGGACTGCCAGCCCACACTCGGCCTTCAGAGAGGGAAGAGGAGCTAATGCTGCGCACACCTTCATCGACCTGACTTATGTCCTAGTACGACAGAAAGTATCTCCCTTCGTCAGTGAAAAAGAGCTGAATTGTTTCATCTCCTTAAGCTCAGTGAGAAGCTGTGGGACCACACATGATCCAGAGTGGGAATGCTCTCTTTTACGTAAATGTTGGCCATATTCAAATCCTTTACCAAAATTTAAATCATGTTTCCGGTTTGTTGTCAAAGCTTAGGTGTTACATATATTCAGAATATTCAAACCTAATAATTTGTGCATCTTAAATGAAGAAAACATAAATGCTAGCACTAGTGATGGCAGAATTTTTTTTTTTCTAATTTGGGCAAAAAAATCCTTAGTCTCTAAATATCTATGGTAGGGGTCAAAGGCCTATCAATTTGGTCACATTGTTTTCATTTTCTCCTACCAGAAAGGGTTAGTAACATGTTTATAATCATATCATTTTTTGGCCTAGTACTGGCTGTGTACCTAAAATATAATCACTAATAACTGGGTGTATACTTCACCCTTAGAGCCTCAAAGTAATGCATATTAAATATATTAACCATTGAATATTAGTAGCATTTCAAAATCCCATAGGAATACAAGTATATCCTTTGGAAGTAATTATTTTGTTGTCTTTTTTACCCCTTATTACAGAGGGCACCAATATTAGTGTTCATTTTCAGTTCTACAAGGTAAGTTTTCATGTGACCAAATGGTAACAATAATATCACCCTTCTTTAGTGCCAATTTATTGTTGTATTTTTAAAATGAATGTCTTTATAATGACAAACAGAAAATGCTAAACTATGAAGAAACCACTGTAGAAGTTTGCACTGTGTCAGTCAGATGAGAAAACACATTCCAATTTTCCTCAGTTGGCGAGAATCTTATTATATCAAAGGAACATGAAGGAAAGGAAAGGAAAAACTATAAGGAGAAAAACCATACTCAAAATTACAGTGTACTGGCAGAATAGAGGCAAGAGGATGAGGTAGGGCAGGAAACAGTTGAAAATGGAAAAGTTAGTTAGCTGAAACTTCTTAGGGGCAGCCAATTAATAGGAAAGTGAAATATGGGTCTACCTGGTTTCACAATAAGAGATTCATTGCCAAATCCTTATTCCTGGGGCCTTCCCTTTCAAAAAGGTTTCTTAGAAGCACTCGATTTATAGATTTACACACACACACACACACACAAATAATACCAGCACTCACAAAAGCGGACTCACCTTTCTTTCTTGTTGATTGGGTTCTACAGAAATGGACAGGCCTTGTCCCCAGCTCAAGATGAAGCTGAGCCTTTCCGAATCCACAGGAAATTCACACCTGTGTTCTGATCTGTGTTGCCAAGGGAATAAAAGATTAGCCAGGAGCAAAGTTCCTGAACCAGAGAAGTTGTGATACATGATTCGAGATAATTGCTCATTGGAATTTATCAAGGAGTAGAGAACTCTGATCCTCATAAGATCATAAAGAAATATTTTGCAGCTATATCATTGCAGTGTATACAAATAATCATATATAGGCACAAAAGTCAATGACAAATGAAAGGTCTTATTTTTGCCTTTCCTAAAACTTTTTCCTCATGTACATCAACCCATCTGAGACGAGTGCTGAAGGGGGGGAACGTTTCTGTTCACTTGCAAATTCACATAGATAAGTAAAACTAAGTCTGGATTATTATAGAGTAAGTAATGATTTTAAACCAAAACTCGCAACCATAAAGTTAATTCTGACTCATAGAGACCCTATAGACAGAGTGGAACTGCCCTGTGTATTACCATGATTATGTTGTTGTTGTTGTTGCTTGTTGTTGTTGTTGTTTTAAAGAGTAGAAAGCCACCTCGTTTCTCCCGAGGGATGACTGTTGTTTTGGAGCTGCCAATCTTCTGGTGAGTAGCCTAGCGTGTAACTCATTACACCACCAGAGTTTCCCCACGATCCTCTAATTTTCACAACACTTAATCTTCTATGCGGAGACTACCTTTGCCATCCAAATGCCGTAATCTTATCCGACCTCAGGTTTGATGACCTTCTCATCTTGGAATGCATGTTGACCTAGACCTGCTTTGAGCTCCTCTGTATCTTACTAGTCCACACAGTGGCCGGGCTCTACAGTGGGTCCTCTGGGCTCCATCGCGACCCTCGTTTCCTCCTATTTGCCTCTTGGATTGCCTGCTTTTGCCAGGCTGGCCTCCTTGTTGATAGATAAACATCATCAAGTAGCTCTTGCTTGCTGCTTACTCTGTTCACTGCCTTGTTTATGCTTCCTCTAGATTGGCTCGTGACCACCTTTGCATCCTCAGGTCTCTGCTCAATCAGACAAGTGAGAACTCACTACATAGTGAGATTCTCTCTGGGCTATCGCGTGCTACCACATCCTTCATTCCTTATGTTCCTTCACAACCGTCCTTCCCCCTCGGTAATTATCAAATATGTTGTCATTATTAATTACTCTGTTAGTCTGGGTAGACTACAGAAGCAAATCCATAGAAACTCATAAGTGTCTAAGAAAAGGTTTACATAGAAGAGCTGTTGAATATTGAGAAAGCATCCCAGCCTAGTCCAGATCAAGTCCTTAAATCCTATCAAGTGCTATTCAGGCTGACAACACACATGTAATGATGCCGAATGCAGGAAGCTCACAAGCCAGTGGGTGGGAAGTCTTGTGAATTCAGTGGCGTTGTAAGCATTTCAGCGCTGGCGGGGATCTCCACTTAGCTTCTCCAGCTTCCAGGGCTATATCAGGGTAGGTCCATGTGGCTTCTCCTCAGGGATGTGTCGCAGGGAGTGAATACAGAGAGAGAGTCTTTCCAGACCCCAAGGAGGAGAAACTCGAATTCCCAGAATTCACAGAAGAAGGCCATGCCTGTAAAGAGGGCTCGTTGGTTAGGATCCGATTGACAGACTGGTCTCCACCCCTTCACTCTCAATCCTCTCAAATCCCAAATTGACATCAGATTATGTACCTACCACAGTTAGCAACAAGTCAGCTCTTCCCCCTAACTGCACATGTAAAATAACCAAAGGAGGCCTGGCCTGTGCTGTCTTCATGATCTTGGATATGTTTGATGTCATTGCTTTAGATACTGTCAATCCATCCCATTTTTGTTGACCTAGAACTTTACCAAACATGATTGACACCCCCTCTTGCTGTTGTTTACCTCAGGATACGTTCAAAGTGAGCAAGACAGTGTTTTACCATATTTGCTTCTCAGTAAAATTCTGACTGTATGGCTGCTAAGACCAATTTGTTTGTTCTTCTGAAGTCCAAGGTTTATTAATATTCTTCACCCTCAGGAGACTGAAAACTTTTCTTTTTTCCCATGTCCAATATACACGAAGTGAATGAAAAGTGATTATAGGAAGTGATTGAGAAAACCATGGTTTGGGTCACATGATTGACATTTTATGTATACATTAGTTATTTTTAAATGTAGGGTGGAGTCTAGCCTGTCAATCAGGTCAAATCCTGATGATGGCTGCTTGTGGGCATGGCCTTCTCATAAGGAAGGTCCTGGAAACCAACTGCCAACTCTCTCTGCCTTCACCTTACTGCTCACTCACCCTAGTTGCTGCCAGAGCCCTGGAGATTCAAGCCTCTGCCATTGGATCCACACGAATTTGCACCCACCAGCCTGTGATCTTCCTGCATTCTGCATCATTGTATGTGGCTGCCTGAGTCTGAGGAGGGACTCATGAACTGGTATCTGACTAATGGATTTGAGTCATCCTAGGCTGGGATGTTTTCTTCATATAAAGCTCTTTCTTCCACATATGCGAGTGTCATTGGATTTGATTCTCTGGTCAACCCAGCCTAAACGTAATCAGCTAAAATTTTGTTGAGATTTTTTGCATCTATGTTCATGAGGGACATTTGTCTATAATTTTCTCTTTTGGGTACTGACTTTGCATGGTTTTGATATTAGGTTTATGCAAAATTTATTAAATGGATTCAGAGGTCTCACATCATTTTGTACATTCAGGGATAGTTTGTGTAGAATTGGTGTCAACTCTTCTCTGAATATTTGGTAGAATTCTTGAATACCAGACTTTTGTTGGGAATTTTTTAATGAAATGATCTTTTTGGGGTGGCGAGGGGGTATAGGCTAAATTTTTCTTCATCAGTCCATGTTAGTTTAGGTAGGTCATGCACCTACAGTATTACATTTAATGTGTTAGAAGGGTTCGCTAGAGAAATAAAACCAGAATGCTAATAATTTTATATATACTTATACAGATAGATGTATAACATAAAAAATAAACAGTTAATTAAAGTATAAAGCAGTACAAATGGCTCAGTGCAACTCACTCCTGTGAGACAGCTGTGAGACACTGGCAGTCTTTCAAGCCTCGAGGACCCCTGGGAAGTCCTCTGTAGAGCAATTCAGGCTATTTGTGCACAGGCAGCAAACAGCAAGGCAGGTCACCAACAGTCAGCCGGATGACAGGGTCTGACAGTCCCCAGCTCAAGAGATGTAAATTCCAATAGTGTGGCGAAGCAGGTCTTGAAGGAACCTCAAATTACAGCGACACAGTCCACGGGTTAGGTGTCCCACAGGTAGTATAACTTGCAAAGTGAGGCATAGAATAAGCAAGGCAGCCACACCCTGGTCCAATGATCAAAGAGCAAGAGACAAGAAAGGTGAGGCTCACCGAGCCATTTATCTCTCCGCCCTTCAATTAATCCCACATGTGTTTATCGGCCAGGTTGGCACAATAAACTAACTACCTCGTACACCTACAGTATTACATTTCTAGGATTTGTCCTTTTGTCCTTGATTTTCAAATTTGTTTAAGTGCAATCCTTATTAGCATTGTGTTATCTTTTTATTTCTGTTGATCTGTTACCTTTTCTGTTTTAAACTTTTTCATGCTATGTGCATCTTCTCTTCTGTTTTCAAATTTGCCACTGGTTTTTCAATTTTATGAAACCATTCGATGAACCAATTTATTTTTTTGTTTTAATTCCCATTGTTTTTCTGTTTTGTATTTCACTTCTATCTGCCTTGATTTCTTCTGTTGATTATTTTGCTCTTCCTTTTGTAACTCTTGGATCTATTGGGTAAAATGTTTATGTGGGTTATTTTTCTATAAACTGCACTCTGAGTGCTTTTTTGTTGTGTACCAAAAGTTTTGGTATGTTGTATCTTTATTCTTTTTATATATAAATAGCAAGACGCTTTGGAATATCACAGTTAAAAAATATTGATCATTGCTTTGTGACCTAAACATCTGGTCTTTTCTGGAGAGTGTTCTGTGTGTACTGGTGAACATTACGTATTATGTTGGGTGGTTGACGAGAGTGTTTTGTATATGGCAAGTTAGCTTATCGGGTTGTTAGTTATTCTGTGTCAATATTGAATTCCTTCCTACCTGCTTTGTCCATCCCCAACTGTGTGGTCTCTCAAAGTCTTCTACCATTATCGGAGAGTTGTATATTGCTCTTATCAATTCTGTAAGAATTTGATTAGTGTATTTTCATGCCTTTTCTTTGGCCAAATATATATTTATTATGCTTATATCCTCTGTTCAATTGATCTTTTCAAATTAGATAATGCCCTTTGTCTCTTCTCCTACATTTTCCCATAAGTTCATTTAATCAGGATTTAATGTTGCCACTCCTGCTCATTTTGATCACCATTAGTTTTATACATTTCTTTTCCATCCTTTTATTTTTGCCTATGTCTCACATGGGTCTCTTTTGAACAATACATTGATGGGTTTTCTTTTCATATTTATTTTCTATCCATGACTAGTGCCTATTCTGCTACTCTCTATCTCTTGACTGTTGAATTCAATCCATTTACTTTAAGATCAATTATTGATTTGTACGAGTGTTTTTCTGCCATTTTGTTGCATTTTTCTTTGTGGTGCTACTGATTTCATGAAATTTTACATGCTGAGTTCACTTTGTTTATGGTTTTTCTTTCCATGTTCTTTATTATTATTGGTTTAGTATTTATTAAGCCTTTGTACTTTACCCCTTTTAAATTTTGATGAGGTCTATTTCTTTTCTTTGAGATTATTTTGCAATCCATCGGTCGCTGAAGACAAATGGGTTCATAAGCAAATGTGGTGAGAAAGCTGATGGAGCCCGGCTATCAAAAGATATAGCGTCTCTGATCTTAAAGGCCTGAAATTAAAGAAATGGCCATCTAGCTGAGAAGCAACAAATCTCACATAAAGAAGCACACCAGCGTGTGAGATCACAAGGTGTCAAAGGGATCAGGTATAAGGCATCATCAGAATAAAAAATTGTATCATTGTGAATCAGGGGAAAGTGCAGAGTGGAGACTCAAAGCCCATTTGTAGGCCACTGGACATCCCCTTACAGAAGGATCTCGGGGAGGAGATGAGCCAGTAAGGGTGCGATGTACCAAGGATGAAACATACAACTTTCCTCTAGTCCCTAAATGCTTCCCTCCACCCACCCCCCCTTCCACCCCACTATCATGATCCCAATTCTACTTACAAATTTGGCTACACCAGAGGATGTACACAGGTCCAGATAGGAACTGGAAACACAGGGAATCCAGGGCGTATGATTCCTTCAGGACCAGTGGTGTAAGCAGTGATACTGGGAGGGTTCAGGGAGGGTGGGTTGGAAAGGGGGAACTGATTAGCATGATCTACATATAACCTCCTCCCTGGGGGATGGACAACAGAAAGCTGGTGAAGGGAGACGTCGGGCAGTGCAAGATATGACAAAATAATAATTTTTAAATTATCAAGGGTTCATGAGGGAGGGGGGAGCAGGGAGGGAGGGGAAATATGAGGAGCTGATGCCAGGGGTTTGGGTGGAGAGCGGATGTTTTGAGAATAATGAGGGCAATGAATGTACAAATGTGCTTTACACAATTGATGTATGTATGGATTGTGATAAGAGTTGTATGAGCCTTAATAAAATGATTAAAATTTTTAAAATGTATTAAAATAAAGGTAGAAGAAATAATACTAGAATAAGAAGTAGAAGAGCTGTTAATATCTGTTTGTTTGGGCTCTAAGCTTTGTCTCTGATGTGTGTGCTAACGTGTGATAACTGATGATGTTTTGAGGGACTAGGAAACAGAAAAAGTAATTTAAAGCAAAAGAGGAAAATAATAAAATAATAATGTTTCATGTCTAGTAACCTGATATTTATGAACCCGTTTTTTGAGACTATAAATCTCTATTCATTAAACGCTAATATTATCACATCCACTGTTCAGATCATACATTCACTGAAACGTGAGTTTAGAAAACTAACTGGTTGAAGCTCAGTTACATGAATTGTATTTTTATTTTTGTTTATTCCATATAGGTACAAATTATATTTAATTTCAAAAGGTGTCAGAAAACAAACTTTTTGCATCATAAGACTATGGATGACAACATAAGGAAGTATTAATTGAGAATATATGTAAGTAACCAATAATCAAGCTTCAAGTGAAGTCGATTGCTCTTACATGAAACTTTGCCATATTGTTTTCGGCAAAACTGAAAGGAGATAAAGGTGAGCTTTCGTATGCAAACAAGACAGAGTGAATGTTTAATTGCAATTCTAAGATATTTATTCTGAAATGATTCCAAATGTTTATTTTAAGTATTTTTGCACATAAAAAATCTTGACATGTACACTTTCAAAATATATGTTTAGAAATAATAAAGAATTTTCCTTAGCATGCCATATTTTAGAAAAATTATTGGTGAATCAATTCTTTGGTGAAATCAAAGATGGCACTCTCAACAGAGGAGGGAGATATGACAAAGGTGGCTGACAAGGATACAACAATAATAATTTTAAAATGAAGGAAAAATACAGAAGGAAATACATGATGGAAGCCCAAGAAGGCCTTGTGTGGAATGGAGAGATAAATACACACAACTACCAGAAACATTAATAGCTCAAACAACTTCAATCTGTCACTCTGAATTCATTTGGAACTTTGAGCATTTCCCATGTGCTACCTAGAAAACAGTTGGATACCACTATAGACAAATTGGAGAATATTGCTTTACAACAATAGCACCTTTCTATAATGAGACATAGATAGATAACTCATAGATAACAAAGATAACACATTCCTCAATGAATGAATTGGTGAGCAAAAGGCCCCATGTGTTCCAGAGCAGACGTGCACTCCACCGTGTTTTAATGGCTGTGGCCTAGGTGGTTAAGCCCCCTTCTGAGGAGGATTCAAGTTGGTAACTGAGTGTTTAATGTATTGTGATGTTGTAAGTAGAACCAATCTATTGCTTCATGCACCCATCTTGATGAACACCAAGTGAGTGCTTAGAACATCTACTTTATAAGCTAATCACTCTCAAAGGTTTACATGTAATATCATGCAATTAACATAACCAATTGTAATGAGAAATCTAGAGAAATGGAGACACATGTAATGGTTGCCATGGGGCAAAGATGAGACTCTAGCAGTCTACTAGGAGAACAATTTGAAAAATACAAAAAAAGCCTAAAAATTGTATGTGGAACCATCAATATAGATAATGGGCATATGATAGGAATTCTAGATGAGAAAAAAACCCAACAAAAGCACAAAGATTAATTGTTAAAGTGTTGTTGAAAGAAAACTTGCCTACTATCATGAAAAATGCATCAAGAGGCTGTTGAAACTCAAACAGAAGGTATTCCAAAGGAAAATCACCACTACATATAATAATAAATTTTACCAAATTTTAGGATAAGAAAGTAAGATAGTTTATTGTGCCAGCCTGGCCAATAAACACAAGTGGGATTAACTGAAGGACAGAGAGATAAATGCCTTGGTGAGTCTCGCCTTTCTTGTCTCTCGCTCTTTGATCATCGGACCAGTGTGCGGCTGCCTTGCTTTTCCTGTGCCTCAATTTAAAGGCTACACTGCCTGTGGGACCCCTAGCCTGTGGACTGTGTCGCTGTAAGTTGAGGTCCCTTTAAGACATCGCTGGAGCTGGGGACTGGCAGTTGGTGACCTGGCTGGCAGTTGGTAACCTGCCTTCTGATTGGCTGCTGTGCTGACATAGCCTAGCTCTCTCTATAAATAGAGGAAGATCTGGCAGCAGATTGGACTGGAAGGACTGCTAGTCTCTCACGGCAGTGAGTTGAATTGAGCGATTTGAAGTGCTTTATAATTTAACTGTTTCTTTCTTGTATTATATATTTAACTGTATATGATTTAACAGTTCATTCCTTGTTATATATCTAATTATCTTTATAAATAAATATATTAAATTATCAGCAGTTTGGTTTTATCTCTCTAGAGAACCCTGTCTAACACAGAAACAAATCCCGAGGGCAATGTGAAAAAGAAAGAAAGCATGAAAGAGAGAAAATTAAAAAGGAGAACAACTAAGACTAAGTTTGAGTGTCTCTGCCAAAACCATGCAGGCAAAGAGGCAATAGAATGGCATATATAAAATTCTAAAAGAAAAAAAAACACGCCAATCAAGAAGATGATACCCACCTATCTGGCCCTAAAATATGCTGATAAAATTAGGACACTTCAAGATGGGTGAAAATTAAAAGAATTAAAATAATCAGATAAACCTTACAAAAGATACTCAGGGGAGTTCTTTGGACCTGGAATCAACAACAGCAGAGGACAACCTGAGATTAACATACCTGTCAACACAACCCCACATTCAGCCCAAATACAAAAGTATCCAAAGCAAAACAAACCTTCGTGATTGAAAATAGGGAATCAAAAATATTAATGCCTAACATAGACAATTGTGAAATAGACGGAAAAGGGTAGATATAGAAGTGCCAAATGAAAAAGAAGTCAAGTAGATGTCAAGGTAATACAAGCTTCTTTAATGGGGGAGAGGGGGTAGGATTGACGGATTACAAAATAATCTCAAAGAAAAGAAACAGACCTTATTAAAATTTAAAAGGGGGAAAGTACAAAGGTTTAATAAATACTAAATCAATAATAATAAAGAACATGGAAAGAAAACCCATAAACAAAATGAAGTCAGCATGTAAAATTTCATGGAACCAGTAGCACCACAAAGAAAAATGCAACAAAATGGCAGAAATACACTCAGACAAATCAATAATTGATCTTAAAGTAAATGGATTGAATTCAACAGTCAAGAGATAGAGAGTAGCAGAATAGGTACTAGTCACAGAGAGAATATAGATATGAAAAGAAGACCCATCAATGTACTATTCAAAAGTGACCCATGTGAGACACAGACAAAAATAATAAGATGGAAAAGGAATGTATAAACTGATGGTGATCAAAATGAGTAAGTGTGGCAACATTAATTCCTGATAAAATGAATTTATGGCAAAATGTAGGAGAAGAGACAAAGAAGGGCATTATCTAATTTGAAAAGATCAATTGAACAGAGGATATAAGCATAATAAGTATCTATATGGCCGAAGAAAAGACTTCGAAATACTTTAATGAAATTCTTACAGAATTGATAAGAGCAGTAGACAACTCTCCGATAATGGTAGAAGACTTTAAGAGACCACCATTGAGGATGGACAAAGCAGGTAGGAAGGAATTCAACACTAACACAGAATAATTAAACAACCCGATAAGCTAACTTGGCATAAACAAAACACTTTAGTCAACCATCCAACATAATACATAATGTTCTCTAGTACACATAGAACATTCTCCAGAAGAGACCAGATGTTTAGGTCACAAAGCAATGATCAATATTTTTTTAATTGTGGTATTCCAAAGCATCTTGTTAGTCATATATAGTAAGAATAAAAATACAGCATATCAAAGCTTTTGGTACACAACAAATAAGCACTCAGAGTGCAGTTTATAGAAAGAGAACCTACATAAACATTTTACCCAATAGATCCAAGAGTTACAAAAGGAAGAGCAAAAAAACCAACAGAAAAAAAAAAAAAAAGAAATCAAGGCAGATAGAAGTGAAATACAAAACAGAAAAACAATGGGAATTAAAACAAAAAAATAAATTGGTTCTTCGAATGGTTTCATAAAATTGAAAAACCAGTGGCAAACTTGAAAATGGAAAAGAAGATGCACATAGCATGAATAAGTTTAAAAATAGAAAAGGTAACATTCAACTGAAATAAAAAGATAACACAATGCTAATAAAGATTGCACTTAAACAAATTTGAAAATCGAGGACAAAAGGACAAATCCTAGAAATGTAATACTGTAGGTGCATGAGGTAGTTAGTTTATTGTGCCAACCTGGCCGATAAACACATATGGGATTAATTGAAGGGCGGAGAGATAAATGGCTCGATGAGCCTTGCCTTTCTTGTCTCTTGCTCTTTGAACATCCGATCAGGGTGTGGCTGCCTTGCTTATTCTATGCCTCACTTTGCAAGTTATACTACCTGTGGGACACCTAACCCGTGGACTGTGTCGCTGGAGTTAGAGGTTCCTTCAAGACCTGCTTCACCACACTATTGGAATTTACATCTCTTGAGCTGGGGACTGTCAGATCCTGTCATCTAGCTGACTGTTGGTGACCTGCCTTGCTGTTTGCTGCCTGTTCCCAGATAGCCTGAATTGCTCTACAGAGGACTACCCGGCGGCCCTCAAGACTTGAAGGACTGCCAGTGTCTCACCACTGTCTCACGGGAGTGAGTTGCACTGAGCCATTTGTACTGCTTTATACTTTAATTAACTGTTTCTTTCTTATGTTATACATCTATCGGTGTAAATATATATAAAATTATTAGCATTCTGGTTTTGTTTCTCTAGCGAAGCCTTCTAACACATTAAATGTAATACTGTAGGTGTGCTTGGACTTCAGAAGAACAAACAAATTGGTCTTAGCAGCCATACAGTCAGAATTTTACTGAGAAGCAAATATGGTAAAACTCTATCTTGCTCACTTTGAATGTATCCTGAGGTAAACAACAGCAAGAGGGGATGTCAATCATGTTTGGTAAAGTTCTAGGTCAACAAAAATGGGATGGATTGACAGTATCTAAAGCAATGACATCAAACATATCCAAGACCATGGAGACGGCACAGGCCAAGCCACCTTTGGTTATTTTACACGTGCAGTTAGGGGAAGAGCTGACTTGTTGCTAACTGTGGTAGGTACATAATCTGATGTCAATTTGGGACTTGAGAGGATTAAGAGTGAAGGGGTGGAGACCAGCTGTCAATCAGATCATAACCAACGAGCCCTCTTTACAGACATGGCCTTCTTCTGCGAATTCCGGGAATTCGAGTTTCTCCTCCTTGGAGTCGGGAAAGACTCTCTGTATTCACTCCCTGCGACACATCCCTGAGGAGAAGCCACATGGACCTACCCTGATATAGCCCTGGAAGCTGGAGAAGCTAAGTGGAGATCCCCGCCAGCACTGAAACGCTTACAACGCCACTGAATTCACAAGACTTCCCACCCACTGGCTTGTGAGCTTCCTGTATTCGGCGTCATCACATGTGTGTTGTGAGCCCGAAGAGCACTTGATAGGACTTAAGGACTTGATCTGGACTAGGCTGGGATGCTTTCTCAATATTCAACCGCTCTTCTATGTAAACCTTTTCTTAGACACTTATGAGTTTCTATGGATTTGCGTCTGTAGTCTACCCAGACTAACAGAGTAATTAATAATGACAACATATTTGATAAGTACCGAGGGGGAAGTACGGTTGTGAAGGAACATAAGGAATGAAGGATGTGGTAGCACGCGATAGCCCAGAGAGAATCTCACTATGTAGTGAGTTCTCACTTGTCTGATTGAGCAGAGACCTGAGGATGCAAAGGTGGTCACGAGCCAATCTAGAGGAAGCATAAACAAGGCAGTGAACAG
Source organism: Echinops telfairi (assembly GCF_000313985.2). Taxonomy (NCBI): domain Eukaryota; kingdom Metazoa; phylum Chordata; class Mammalia; order Afrosoricida; family Tenrecidae; genus Echinops; species Echinops telfairi. The sequence goes on from NW_022104553.1 coordinate 11,164,927, forward strand.
AGTAAGCAGCAAGCAAGAGCTACTTGATGATGTTTATCTATCAACAAGGAGGCCAGCCTGGCAAAAGCAGGCAATCCAAGAGGCAAATAGGAGGAAACGAGGGTCGCGATGGAGCCCAGAGGACCCACTGAAGAGCCCGGCCACTGTGTGGACTAGTAAGACACAGAGGAGCTCAAAGCAGGTCTAGGTCAACATGCATTCCAAGATGAGAAGGTCATCAAACCTGAGGTCGGATAAGATTACGGCATTTGGATGGCAAA
>NW_022104553.1:11167950-11188069 GCF_000313985.2 Echinops telfairi
AAAGAGATGCGGTCGTTTGAAAAGACTGGTATGATTGGTAGAAATGCATGATGGATACAAGAGATGTGCAGATTAATATTGATCTGAAAGCCTGACCTTATGCAGAGATTGCTTAGTTTGGACGCTGTCATGCTGTCATGTGAATGGATAGATATACAGCACTGAATGTACATCTGTAAAATTGAGTATAGAAGCATTTTTTTCATTTTTTGCGTTTGGGCCTGTGGATTTCATGTGAGATTAGTGTGATTTGTGGGCTTGTGATTTCATGTGAGATTAGTTTGCACAACCTTTTCCTCCACCCCCTGAAACTAAACTTACAATAAAGAAATAGGAAACAAAAAAAATGTGATCAAAATAATTTACCTATTCAGTTTTTTTTTAAAGGGGGGAGGGTGGAGTGGAAAGGGGGAGCCAATCACAAGGATCTACATGTAATCCTTCCCTGGGGGATGGACAACAGAAAAGTGGATGAAGGGAGTCGTTGGACCGCGTAAGACAAGACGAAATAATAATACTTTATAAATTATCAAGGGTTCCCTAGGGAAGGGGAAGCAAGGAGGTAGGGAAAAATGAGGAGCTGATGCCAAGGGCCCAAGTAGAAAGAAAATGTTGTGAGAATTATGATGGCAACATACGTAAAAATGTGCTCGAAAATAGATGTATGTATGGATTGTGATAAGAGTTGAATGAGCCCCCAATATAATGGTTTTTTTAAAAAAGTTCTCCAGTTTTATAAGTACTTTGCCATCTTATAGATGTCTATTTTGTGAATTGTGCATTTGGTCCTCTATCTTTGCCTCAACTAAGATCAGGAACTGGACTGCGATCTGCATGGTCCGCAGTTGAGGACCACCAGCAGCTCCAAGGGAGAAAGACTGGCTTCCACTCCCAGAAACAATTACAGTCTCAGACACCCACAGGGGTCCACATGAATTAACGTGCACTCGATGGCAGTGAGTTTTTGTCTTGAAGATTTTGTACTTCTTTTCCGTTGATAAGTTTTATCGTTTTAGGCTTTATATTTAGATAGATGACTCATTTCTAGTTAATGATTTTATGTGAGATCTACAGCCAATGCATTCATAATGACCCTAGATAGGGTTTCTGGGATTGTAAATCTTTATGGGAGCAGAAAGTCCCATCTATGGACCCACTGTAAGTTTAAGCTGCTGCAGTCCAAGGTCAGCAGTCGCACACATAACTGAAAGTACAGCCAGTGCTCCTTACGTGAAAGATGGATGTAGATGCGGATAGCCAATTGTTCCAAAAGTAATTGTGTTGCATTTTTTAAAACAACTGTCTGCTCTTTATTATTTTTATGTATAGTCTTGTCTTTTTCATTTTATGTCTCATGGTTAGTTCAGATTTAATTTGTTCTTCTTTTCATTTAATTTCTTGTCCTAGGACATGCATTTGTTGTTTGAGATATTTGCAGATCCTGAGATTCAAAGGCATAGTCTTTATGTTTTAAATCTCACTGGCATTTACATATAATATATAATCATCTATTTGTTCCTTACAACAAGATTTCATATTCAGTTTGAAATATATTTCTTTTCATTGGATTTTCTAAGGCTCACGATCATAAGAATTTGGTTGCAAGAATGTGTTTGGCAAAGAGTTTTTGAAAGGCATCTGATTATAAGGTAGTGAGTAAGTATAGGTGTCACTGAGTTATTATCCTCTGAATCCAACTTCAAATATATCATCTGCTTTGTATTTTTAATGTGAAAATATTAAAACATTTTCCATTTCAAACTTTTCATATAAACAATCCAATGACATTTATCATGTTCATTATATCATCTATCCATTACCAATATGTTTCAAAATTCTCTCAATCTTAACTGAAACTTGCTGCTATTCTTTACATAATAACTTGTCTTTTCTCCATTATTCCATCCCTGGTATCCACTAATAAATTGTGGTCTCTATGTATTACACTTTTCTAGATATTTGATATATGTAAGTTCACACAGTATTTTTCTTTTTGAATTTTGCTTTTTAACTCAGCATGTCTTCAAAGTTTATACAAGTAGAAGCATGTATCTGAATCTAATGTCTTTTTATGAATGAGTGATATTTCATCCCATGCACATAAAAAATTTTTAAAAAGTTGATTCAACTGTTGTATTCATTCATGTGTTTCCCCATTTTGGTTGTTGTGAATTGCACTGGCAAGAAAGATCACTGGTGTGCAAGGATCTCTTCTGATTTCCTGAATCAATTATTTTATAATATATGCCAAGGAGTAAAATTGTTGTTCATACGGCAATTCTATGTTGAACCAAATTTCTGAGATACTACAGCAACTGTAATAGTTTATAATCCCACCATCGGTGGATGAAGATCCCAATTTCCCCACATCCTCAAAAAGACTTTGTTCCATTTTCCTGACCATAGCCATCCTAGGAAGTGAAAACCACTACTTCATCATGGCTTTGACTTGAATTTCAAGAAATTAATGGCATCGAACATCGTTTCATATTTTTCTTGTTGAATATTTGTATATATTTTATAGTGAAATGTCCATTCAAAACTTTAATCAATTTGGACTAGGTTGCTTACTTGGTGGTTTTTCACAATTTTAGATTTTTTAAAAATTCATAATGACCCTAGATTTGGTTTCTGGGATTGTAAATCTTTATGGGAGCAGAAAATCCCATCTGTGGCCCACTGATAAGTTTAAGCTGCTGTAGTCCAAGGTCAGCAGTCCCACACATAACTGAAAGTACAGCCAGTGCTCCTTATGTGAGAGATGGATTTATAAAGTTACGTTTCTATTCTAGAAATTATATCCTTATCCAATATATATTTCTTGAATGGTTTCTTCTACAGATTGTCACAAAGAGCACTCATGGTTTAATAGTGCAGTGCTCCGCTGTTGTTTGGTACTGCTTTGTTGGTTGTGACTCATAATAACCTCAGGCATAAGAGAATGAAACACTGCCAGGTCTTATGCCAGCCTCACAATTATAGCTATGTGTTAGCCTGTTGTAGCGCTGCTCTCAGTCAATCTTACTGAGGATTTTCCTGTGGAATGTCCCTTTTCAAGGTCTTGTCCCTCCTGATAACATGCCCAAAGTAAATAGGATAAAATCTCGCCATCTTCCCTTCTAAGATCCATTCTAAACGTACTTCTTCCGAGATGGATTTGCTTGCTTTTCAGGTAGTCTGTGGTAGACTCAGCATTCTTTGCCAGCACCAAACTCTCTATAGGTCAGTTCACCTCTGCTCCTCCATCGTCATTCTCAACCTTACCCTGGATGTGAGGCAACTGTAAATACCTCATTTTTTATCTCGGTGCACCTTTGCCTCGAAATGACATCCTTGCTTTTTAACACTTTAAAGAGGTTTTTTTTTTATGTAGACATGCCCAATGCAATGCATCTCTGATTTTCTGACTACTACTTCCGTAAGGGTTGATTGCGAATGTGAGTAAAATGAAATGTTTGACCACATCAATCTGTTCTCTGATGTAATCTCTTCTTCTTTTTACTTTTGGTTAGAAATTAACTTATATGTCACTAAAGACTCCGCTTCAGTTTTGCTTTTCTCCATTTTTAGTCACTCGGGGGTAAGGATCTTGGGGTAAGGAATCTGGGGTGCTTTTAACCCTGAGAATCTTCACTCTCATTCATCTATCTATCTATCATCTATCTATCTATCTATCTATCTATCTATCTATCTATCTATCCATCTATCTATCTAATCATCTGTCTAATATATTTTATCTATGCTTTTAAAGAAACATTCTGTGTAGTGGCACAGCCCATCACAACAAATGAAATCAGTAATAGCATCCCATTACTCATCATAAATGTGTTCTCTCTCTTTTTGTTCCCCTCCATCCCTAGATGATTCCCTTTGCCTCCCCTCTCCCTGTGCCCTTTTCTGTTGCTGACTCCTCAGTGTACTCAAAGTCTGATCTTTTGTGCAAAAACCTTCCTTTTTCTTGATCATATTGATGTCAATAAATATGTATCTTCATAAGATTAACTAACGTTGCTAAGTTTAATACTTGTTATATTTGACCATGTCTTGTGATGTTGAAGAGAGTTGTCAATAGATCCAGAAATGGGATTTGGGCTCACACTCAATCCTAGCTCTTATTTAAGAACAATTAGGTCTTGCTTCATGGACCTGAGTGATATTTCCCTCAGGAAGGGAACACAGATGATAAGGAAGTGTGGGGAAGAAATAGATGGTGCCAGGCTATCAGATAAAATCGCACATGGGTTCTTAAAGGCTTGTTTCCAAACAAGCAGCCATCTAAGTGAGATGTAAACTATGTCCACATGGAAGAAACACACCAACAGCCATGAGCAAAGGATTATAAATCATATAATCTAAAGTCAAAGGAGGGAATTGTATTAGAGCCTAACCTGTGGAAATCTGCTTTGCAAAAGGCTGTGAATGACAATGGGAGCCCAACACATTTGTGTGTTCTACATAGGATGGAAGCCTCTGGTGATTTCCCGCTATCAATAATAGAGGTATGGGGGAAACGGGTTATCAAACAGAGAGTGTATTGCATATCATGTATAGGAGACCAAAATTATAAACTTGAGTTGAACGGTTAAAAGCTTGATAGTTGATTCCCCCCTCTGATGCACCTTGGGACAAATCTAGTTTTCAAAATTTTCTGTGGTTTTTGTTGTTGTTGTTGTTTATATTGGGATTTATCAGCTGTATTTTGTCATTGATGGGGAGACTCTCTTGAACTTTTGTTATGTCTTTCTTTTTTTCAGTAAGTGGAACCTAGTATTAGTGAACCTATCATGATAGTGAGTAGAATTAGGGTTTCTGGAGAGCTCAAGGGCGGGGCGGGGGCGGGCAGTGAAAGGAAGCTGGTATCCAGGGGTTCAAGAAGGATGAGAATGTTTTGGAACGGATTGTGGTAGCAATCACACTGCTTGATGTGATTAAATTAGGGAATGATACACTATCTGAATTAGCTCCCGATAAAATGGGTTTTTTGGAGGTGTGAGGAAGGAAGTTTTCATTTTTTATTTATGCATAATATTCCATTTTATGAATGTACCCAAATTCGGTTGTCCATTTGTCTATAACCAGAGCTTTAGTTGTTTCCATGGTTTTGTCATTATGGAAATTGCTGCAATAAACAAACCGGTGCTATCATATTTTTGTTTTAATTTGTATTGCTGCTATTGCTAATGAATTTGAACAGTTCTTCATATGGTTGTTGCCCGCCTGAATGTCATCTTTGAAAAACGGTCTACTCGTGTCTTGTGCCATTTTTTGATTGGGGTGTAGGTATTTTTGTTGTTAAGATGTTGTACATTTCTATGGATTTTGATGTGTCATTTTTTAAATCATTTTTTATATTATTACTAAACATTCTTTCTAAACCTGTGAGTTCTCTTTTTTTTTTTTTTGTTTTTTTTTGTTTTTTTTTGTTTGGCTTCTTTCTTTATTTTTTTTACAAACCCTTGTGTCGAGGGCTGACTTTCAACCTGTGAGTTCTCTTTTAACTCTTTTATGAAATCATTTGATGTGCATAAATGCCGTATTTTTACAAGGCCCCGTAATTTTATTTGTCTTTTCTAGTGTGACTATTTTTCCTTATGTTCAGTATTGTGTTTATGCCTTGTATTAGGACCTTAACCTTGTCCCTATATTTTTTTCTTAAAAGATTTTATTAGGCTACATGTGCACATAGTAACACAGTAATATCTGTGCTGTGAAAACTCTTTTATGAAAGCAAGCACTAAGAGTCTCTACTTGCCAAGCCCTAGTTCAAAATGAGGAGTCTCTATGGCTTCTGTCTCTGAAACTGCAAAAGTTCACTAGCTTCAAAAATAGCTTTTTATTCACACGTTTCTTTTAGCATAATTAGTAAGGTACTTATCTTTATTTTTTTTTTAAATCATTTTATTGGGGGCTCATACAGTTCTTATCACAATCCATCCATCCATCCATTGTGTCAAGCACATCTGTACATTTGTTGCCATCATCATTCTCAAAACATTTGCCTTCTACTTTAGCCCTTAATATCAGCTGCTCATTTCCCCCCTCCCTCGCCACTCCCTCCTCCCTCATGAACCCTTCATAATTCACAAATTATTATTATTTTGTCATATGTTACACTGTCCAATGTCTCCCCCTGCCCTCTTCTCTGCTGTCCATCCCCCAGAGAGGAGGCTATTCATAGATTCTTGTAATCAGTCCCCCTATCCAACACACATTCCCTCCACCCTTCAGACATCGCCACTCACCACTGGTCCAGAAGGAGTCATCTGTCCTGGATTCCCTGTGTTTGCAGTTGCTATCTGTACCAATGTACATCCTCTGGTCTAATCAGATTTGTAAGGTAGAATTTGGATCATGATAATGTGGGGGAGGAAGCACTTAACAACTAGAGGAAAGTTATATTTTTCATCATTGCTACCCTCTACCCTGACTGGCTCATCTCCTCCCCACAACCCTTCAACAAGCGGGTGTCCTGTTGCCTACCAATGGGCTTTGAGTCTCCACTCTGCATTCACCCACATCTGCAATGATATGATTTTTTTTTGTTCCTTGATACCTTATCCCTTCGACAGCTCATGGTCCCTATATTTTTGTTGATTACCTTTACGGTTGTGTGGTTCATATTTAGGTCTTTGATCCACTTTGAGTTTGTGATTGTATACGCTGTGAGGTGGGGGTCCCATGTCATTCTTTCGCAGTTGAAGCTATAGTTTTTTCAGTACCATTTAGTGAAAAGGTTATCTCTTCCCTACTTACTGAGATTTTGTCCCCTATCAAAATTTACGTGTAAATACATAGTTGGTTGTACTTCTGGGTTCTCAAAACTAATCCATTGATCTTCATATCCATTGTACAGCAGGCTGTTTAAATTACTGGGCTATACAATAGGTTTTAGAGTATGGGATTGAATGGTTTCCTACTTTGCTTTTTTTGTAATTCATTTTATTGGGGGCTCGTACAACTCTTATCACAATCCATCCATCCATCCATTGTGTCAAGCACATCTGTACATATGTTGCCATCATCATTCTCAAAACATTTTCTTTCTACTTGAGCCCTTAGCATCAGCTCCTCATTGCCCCCCTCCCACCCTCCCTTACTCTGAACCCTTGATAATTTATAAATTATTATTATTTTCATATCTTACACTGACCACCATCTCCCTTCCCCCATGGTTTCTGTTGTTTGTTGCCCTGGAAGGTGTGTATGTGTAATTATTATAAATGGTATTGTCCTTTTATATCTTTTTGGTATCATCATCTTTAATATAAAAGAAGCCTACTGCTTTCTCTATGTTAATCTTACAGCTTGCTACACTGCCAAAGTTTTCGATGTGTTCCATCAGTTGATTCCATCAGTTAGAATCTTTTGTGTTTTCTAAATGAAGGCTTATATCATGTGTGAATAGGGAGAATTTTGCTTATTCTGTATCTTTTCAAATTACTTTAATATCTTTTTGATGTGTTATAACTGTAGCTAAAAACTCCAGAACTAAAGTGGTGCTAATGGTTAACCTTGTCTGATTGCCATTCGAAGGGGGAATGTTCTTATTTTCTCTTCATTAAGTGAGATGTTGGCCATTGATTTTGCATATATGGTCTTTATTGTCTTAAGAAACTTCCTTTCTATTTCTACTTTACTGAGTGATTTTTTAAAGTCAGAAATGGTTGTTGAAGTATATCAAATGCTTTTTCTCCATTGTTTGATATAATCATATGGCTTGCCTTCATTTTGTTTCTGTGGTGAATTACCTTGACCGTTTTTTCTAATATTAAACCATTTTTGCATATTTGGTAGAATCCCATTTCCTCGTGATGTATTGTTATCATCATTTTAATTATTATTATTGATGCTTTTAGGAAATCTCTTGCCTAGGATTTTATTGAAAATCTTGGCATCTATATTCAAGAGAATAATTGGTTTAAAATCTTCAATTCTGGTGATTTATTTTCCTGAGTTAGTTATCAAATTATAGGTGCTTCATAAAATGTATATTGTAGATTACTGAACATTTGTACATTGTGAAAGAGCTCATGAGGAGTTGATATTAACTCTTTCCTAAATGTTTGATTGATGTCTCCAGTGAAGCGGTTGTGGGTTCAAATAAATTACAGCTACTATAATGTCTAGCAATTTGCAGGAGTCTTTTACTCAGCCAGCTAGGCTACTGAGAAACTGAAAGCGTTTCTCTTAATCCTGAGTCAAATTATCAGCGAGTTTATAAAGGAAAAATCTGCAAACTTATTTGGCTCATTTATCAGGGGCTTTCCTATGAAATGAATGAAGGTGACAGAAGCAAAAATAGCAACTTTAATGTTTACATTCTTTAGATCAAAGCAGGGTACATCTGTTACAAAAACAAAACAAACAAAACAAAACAGCAGGATTGATTATGACATCCTGGTTAACAAAATAAGAATAGTAAGATTAATGATAACATCCTGGATACAACATCTAAAAAGAACATATTAAAGAATACTCAAAAGGAACAATATTAAAGAATGACAAGGGAATTACAATGTCTTGGTTCCAGGTACACATGACTCCATCCTGAAATCAATCAATCACTAATCACTGGGAGCTCTCCCAGTGGGAGGGGAAAGGAGGCAGGTCTTTCAGCAGTCAACAACACGGTCTTACAATGGCTGGTCTGCCTGGAAACCACCTGGCCCCTGACTTTTGAACGTCGGTAGGGTTTGTTTATTATGACTAGGTCTAGTTCGGGAGTTTTAAGTGTTTTTACTGACTAGGTCGATTTCTTCTCAGATTCTAGGCTTGCTGAGATTTTCTACATTAATCGGTAGCAATTGAGGTAAATAATGCATTTCTAGAAATGTATCGAATTCTTATAGATTTAAAGTTTGTTGGAGTATACTTTTTCACAATACGGTGTTTTAAAAAATAGTTTCATTTGTTTCTGTTGTAATATCTATCACCAATTTTACTTATTATCCGTAGAATTTGTTTATTCTCATTCTTTTCCTTTGTTTAATTGGGCAGTTGTTTCTACTCTGATGTTCTCAATGATGCTATCATGATGTTAATCATATTTCCATTTGTGGGAATTTTTGTGTTCTTTACATTTTGCTGTGATCCATACTGAAAGCTATAGTATTTCATCTTCATCAGTAAGTTCTTCCTTATCAGTAAGTATGTCTGTGTTCTCTGCGCATTGTGCTTTTTAATGATTCCTCCTAGAACCCTAATGCCATGCACTTCTTACAATACATTTTCCTGGTTTATTTGTGCAGCATAGACTTCACATAAGTGTAGTAATTGGATACGACTATTATGCCACCTTTCTCAGTTTTAAAATAGGCTGTAAACCCTTGTTCTTTTCAAAGGATGACTATTGATCTATGTACATATTCTAGGTGAATACAATACAGTGTTTTGAATTCCATTTTTTATAATGCTATCTAAAGTTGAATTCTTTTGACTAGGCAATAAAACACAAACAACTTTCCAGTGTTCTCTGTTTGAACCATGATCTATCTGATGTCAGCAATGATATCTCTTGTTTGAGGCCTTCTTCTGAATCTGATTTCCATTTCTGAGAGATCCCTGTCTAGGTAGCAGTGCCACCATTTAAAAACTACTTTAAGCATGTCATATTAGTGATATTTGCCAATAATTTTCTCATCCTGCTGAGTCACCGTCTTTGGAATAGACATGAGTATTAAACTCTTAAGGTGCGTTGACCAGCTCCTGTGTTCTAAGTTTTTTGATATAGATGAGTGAGTGCTTCTAGCACTGCATCTGTTTGTTGAAATATTTCATTGGATATTTAACCAATCCCTGGACCCTTGTTTTTCACAGATTTCTTCAGTACTGCTTCTACTTCTTCCTTTACTACCATCGTTCTTGATCATATGCCGCCCATATGCTAGAGATCACAGGTTAGAAATCCTTATGTAGCCCCAGAATCCATCGTTTGTCTTCCCTCGGGACCTCCTTGCTCTGCTTCCCTGCTGCTCCATTGCATGCCCCTAGTGTTTTGCCTCCACTAGACTCGTCCGGAAAATGCTCCTAAAGGTCAACAAACAGACCTTGATCTACTAACAGACTTTTTTTTCTTCTTTTCTTTTTCTTTCAGCCTATCTGTTTGTTTGTTTTTTCCTTTTTTCTCTTTTTCTAAATTTTGTATGTCAGTGGCTTTTTTGCTTGTTAGCCTGTCAGTGCTGCTGCCGTCGTCGCCATGTTCTTATGTGCCACTTTGGCGCTGTGCTCTCAAAGCTATCCCCAATTTTATTCAGACATTAATATATCTGCACATCCACCTTGATAAGAGAGGCTGGACAAAAAAAATGTGAGAAGAAAATAAATGGACCAATGGCCCCGGAGGGACATGGGAGTGTGGGAGGTATGGGAAGGGAGGAGGGATGGCCAATCTAGGGACAAGGGAACAACAAATGGGAGGACTGGTAGGGAGTGACCAAGGGCAAGGTAACTGAGAGGAATTACCAAAACCAGAATGAAGGTTGAACATGGTAGTGGGACAGGAGGAAAGCGTAAAGAAACAGAGGAAAGGAGTAGGAGGCAAAGGGCATACATAGAAGCCTAAATATGGACATGTACATATGTAAATATATTTCAGATTATGGGGGAAACAGACCTAGGTGCAAATAATTATAGGTTTGGTAGTAGGGTGGCAGGTGGACATTGGGCCTCCTCATGCGCATTCCCTTAATACAAGAGCACCTTGATCAGCTAAATGGTCATTTCATGATACCTACCTTCCCAACATGATTGCTGAAGACAGACATGTGCATAAGTAAATGTGATGAAGAAAGCTGATGGTGACCGGCTATCAAGAGATATAGCATCTGGGGTCTTAAAGGCTTGTAGGCAAAGAAGCAGCCATCTAGCTCGGAAACTACAAAGCCCACAGACAAGAAGCACACGAGCTTGTGCGAACAAGAGGTGTTGAAGGGATCAGGTAGCAGACACCAAAGAACAAAAACCATCATTGTGTGATCACCTTCCCCACATAAACACTGAAGATGAATGTGTGCATAAGTAAGTGTGGTGAAGAAGACTGATGGTGCCCGGCTATCGAGACCTACAGCAACTGGGGACTTAAAGGCTTGAAAGTAAACAAGCGGCCATCTAGCCCAGAAGCAACAAAGCCCACATGGAAGCAGCACACCAACATGTGTGATCATGAAGGGCCGAAGGGACCAGGCTTCAAACACCAAAGGCTGGGGGAGAGCGGCAGGGGCGAATTATATCATCGTCAATGAGGGTGGCACGTGATGGGGATCCAATGCCCATCTCTAGACAACTGGACATACCTTGCAGAGTGGTAGTGGGGAGATGAGTCACTTAGGGTTCAGTATAGCAATAATGAAACCCACAACCGTTCTCTAGTTCTTAAACACTTCCTCCCCCCAACTACCATGACCCCAATTCTGCCTTGCAAACCTGGTTAGACCAGAGGATGCACAGTGGTACAGATGGGAATTGCAAACGCAGGGAATCTAGGACAGATGAACCCCTCAGGACCAGCGGTGAGAGTGGTGATACCAGGATGGAAGGTGGGATAGAAAGGGGGAACTCTCACAAGGATCTACATATAACCTCCTCTCTGGGGGATGGGCAGCAGAGGGGTGGGTGAAGGGAGATCCCGGGCAGTGTAAGATAAGATATAATAATAATTTATAAATTATTAAGGGTTCAATGGGGGAGGGGGGAGTTGGAAGGGAGGGTCAGGAGAAAAAAAATGAGCTGATTCCGGGAACCCAAGAGGCAAGCGAATTTTGGGAATGATGAGGGCAACAAATGTATAGGTGTGCTTTACACAATTGATCTATGTATTGTGATGAATTGTATGAGCCCCAATAAAATGATTAAAAAAAAAAAAAGAAATACCTTTGTAGCAATTCTATTTTGCCTTGTAGGATTACTATGTGTTGGAATTGATTCAATGGCATGAAATAGCAACATAATTTCAATCTATGTCTTTGGAAGAGCTTTTTTTGGAAAAAAGTTTGTAATTTTTATATGGAGTCCTGGCTGGTGACACAGCTTTTCAGTGCACTGGTGCCAATTCAGATGTCACTGTCATGATTTTGGTGTTATATCAATAAACTTAGTCCATTGTCAAAAACTTGATTCAACAGCAGTACTGCTCTGTATGGTTTTATATTATTTTAAGTGTGTTTGGATTTTATGTTCTTACATTAAGTGTGTATATTTATACATTTAAGGTTAATTTTTGTACATGCTGCGAAGTATAAATCCAAATTTGATTCTTTTACATGTGGACACAAGTTGACCCAATGCAATTTTTTTAAAGTGTCTTTTTTTATTAATCATTTTATTGGGGGCTCTTACAGATATTATGACAATCGTTAATTCAGTTGCATCAAGCCTACTTGTACATATGTTGCCATCATCTTTTTAAAACATTTTCTTTCTGCTTGAGCCCTTAGTATCAGCTCCTCTCTTTTCTCCTCCCTCCCCTATCCTCCCACCCTTGTGATTCCTTGATCAATTATATATTATTATTGCTATTTCATATCTTACACCGTCTGCTGTCTCCCTTCACCCACATTTCAACTATTCGTCCCCTGGTGGGGAGGGGGAGGCATTATATATCCAACATTGTGGTCATTTCCCACTTTCTCTTTTCCCCCCACCTCCGCCTGCCATCATGGTATCACTACTCCCAGTATGTTCCTGAGGGATTTGTCTCTCCTGGATTCCATGTGTCCAGAGCTCTTATCTGTACCAATGTACATGCTCCAGTCTCATAGGATCTGTAAGGTAGAACTGAGGTCATGTTTTCTGCATTACAAATCCAATGCAAATCTTGAAGAAACGATAGGGTTGTCATGAGCTGAAATCCACTCAGTGTCAGTGAGGTTTTTTGTGTGTTTGTTTCTTCATTAAATGGATTTTGCATCCATGGCAAAAATCACTTCACCATTGATCTGTACGCTTATATTGGAACTCTCAATAATACCAATATCAGACTAAAAATTACTGTACTTATTTATAGTTGTTTAGAAATAAGGGAACACTAACCTTCCTATTTTGTTCTTTTTTTTTTTTCTCAAGATTTTTTTGGCTATTTAGCCTATGTGGGAGAATTGTATTTTCTTTTATCTTTTAAGAACTTTTATGATTTTAACTTAAAGTTTAAGTTATCATATTTTAATTTTCAGTGAATCATCATTTGCTTTGTGGATTCTATTGTGATTCTATTCTCTATTTTTCTCTGATCTGTATTATTTTTGTTCTTCTTGTAGCTGTAGACTTAATTTCTGTACATTTTCTAATTCTACAAGTTGTAAAGCTAGCTGGTTGATTCAGAAACTTTCCTTTTTTTTTTTTAAAGAAAAGGATGTACTGCTATCAGTTTCCTGCGAATCACTTTCTTCAATGTATTCTATAAGTTTCCATTTGGCTCTAAATATTCTATGACATCTCTTTTGACCTCTTTCGTGGCTCATTAGTTGTTTGGTTGTATGCTATTATTGTCCACAGATGGGTGAATTTTCAGTTTTCTGTATGATATTAATTTTGAATTTAACTCTACGATGTTTAGATATGAAAGTGCGTATATTTTCAAACTTTTAAAAACTCATGAACGCATGTCTTGTGATCAACATAAAACGACCCTGAGGAAGTGTCTGAAATGCAGCAGCACGTGCATTGTGCTGTTGCGGGCAGAGTGGTCTGTAGATGTGCTGGACTTCGCTGTGTGCGTCTCTGTCACTGTCAGCAAGTCCGTGCTGACTCGTAGTTACACGCTATGGCTTCTGAGAATCGCCGCTTTACAAACCCACTGCCTGTGAGTCTATTCTAATTGATAGCACCCTCGTAGGTAAAGGTAGAGGTGCTGCCTGTAGGTAACAGTGATAGTATTTCTTTATAGGAGTAGAAACCCTTGTCTTTCTCCTTTGGAGCAGTCAGTGTTTTTTTAATTGCTTGGCTCTTAGTTAGGGTGACACATAACCCCACTGTGTCACGGGGACTCCTTTTTGTCGCTTTGTATTGTTGTGAGGTGCTGTTGAGTAAAGTCTGACTCCTAGCAACTCTATGCACAACACACACACACACACACACACACACACACACACACAGTCCTGCACCATCCTCACGATTGTTCTTCTGTTTGAGCCCGGTGTTGCAGCCGTTGTGTCCATCCATCCTGACCAAGGGTTACCTGTTTTCATTGCTGCTGTACTATCCTAAGCACAATATCCTTTGCTCGGGACTGGTCTCACTGTTCGTGCTTCCAAGGAGCATTCTGACAGTACTTCTTCCAAGATACATTGTTTCTTCTGGCAGCTCATGGTACGTTCATTATTCATCACCAGCACCATATTTAAATCCATCAATTCTTATTTGGTCTTCCTTATTCAATGGTCAAGTTTCACATGCATATGAGACAATTGAAAATACCACAGTTTGAGTCAGGCGCACCTTAGTCCTCCAAATAGCATCTCTGTTTCTCAACATTTTAAAGAGCTCTTGTGCAGCAGATTTACCCAATGCACTGTATCCTTTGATCTTCTGATTGCTGCTTCTGTGAGCAGTGATTATTTTATAGTAATTTATTTATTATAATAATTGTGGGGTTTGGGGTGTGTGTGTGTATAAGAGATTTATATAAAAGAGCAATTGAACATTGAAGAGCATCCCAACCCTGTCCACTCCAAGTCCATAAGTCTGATATTACCCCATATGTCTGTAACCAATCTATAAAGCCCTCTTCAGACTCATGAAACACAGAAATGATGCCAAATGTAGAATATTACAGGCCAGTATCTAGAAAGTCTTTGAATCCAGTGGTAAAGGAAACATCTCAGCGCTGGCAGGGGTCTTTATGTGGCTTCTCAGGCTTGAGAGGTCTGGTTGCATCAGTGTAGGTCCATGAGGCTTCTCCAATTTAGGGCACTAGTGTAGTTCCATGTGTCTTGTCAGCTGCAACGTCTCCCAGGGAGTGCAAAGAGAGAGCTAGAAATAATTGTGTTCTTATAGTAATTGTTTTATTAGTTTATTTGTGGTATTGCACAAATACTCTATTTTTATACAGATATTTTTTCTAGATTTTCTACCCATTATTATAAGTGGTATATCAAACTCTTTGCATTTATATAAAACTATTTATTTCTTATAAACATTCAATGTTCACTTCAAATATTTGGATGCTCTGATCTTTAGTTCAAAATGTCCACATGGTGCAGCAGTTAAGCAATTCTTTGCTAATCCAAAGGGTAATGGTTTAAATATACGAAGCATTACATAGAAGAGAGATGTGACAGTTTCTATAAGATTATAACCTCAGAAACCTTACAAACAGTTACACTCTATTCTATATGGTTTCTATGACGCAGAATGAACTCAACGGCAATAGGCTTTTTTGAGGGAAGTTTAGGTAAATATTTATTTATAATTGTTATATCTTCTTGATGATCATTTTCTCATTGCATCACATTCCTCTTTATAGCTTACAAAAACTTAAAGGCCAGTCTGTGTTATATTAACAAAGCTACTCTCTCTTTAGTTTAATGTTTTCATGGGAATCCCTCCCGTCCCTTTTACTTCAATCTCTCTGGGCCTAACATGTGTCTCTTGTATGCAGCACATGGATAGAACCTATTTTAAAATTCAAACTGCCACTTTTTGCCTTTGGGGAACTTTATTAACAATTTACTGATGGTGATTGTCAGTAAGAAATACTTGCTTGCCCTTCTGTTCTTTGTTTTGGTTTTGGTTTTCTTAAACATTGTCTCTCATGTCCTCTATGCTACCGATATTTGCGTTTGTATTTATGTGGTCCGTTTTGATTTTCTTCTTCTCTCCTTGTGTACATTTGTGAAAGATTTTTTTTCTTCTACATATAACCTCCTCCCTTAGAGATGCACAACAGAAAAGTGCGTGAAGGAAGACATCGGGCATTGTAAGATATAATAAAATAATGCCAATTTATAAATTATCAAGGGTTCATGAAGGATGGGGGAGTGGGGAGGGAGGGAAAAAAATGAAAAATGAGTAGCTGATTCCAAGAGCCCAAGCGAAAACAAAATGTTTTGAGAATGATGAGGGCAACGAATGTACAAGTGTGCTTTACACAATTGACGTATGTATGAATTGTGATGAGTTGTATAAGCCCCCAATAAAATGATTAATATATTTTTTTTCATTGCCATTAGAAATATATTTAATTGCTTACATTTATAATAACAGTGTTAAATTCACAAGAACTTAATTTTAGTCACATAGCAAAGTTGCTATTCCCCATTTTGAGAAATTGGCCACATAAAGAGATCAAGGCCCCCAGCACTCCCATTCGGCCTCCAGCACAGTGACGCTTGGCTGGCTCCGGAAGGCTCTGGGTGGGTGAACAGAGGGGAGTGAAGTGAGCGGCACGGTCAAGTCCACACCGAGTCTCCTCCAGCCAGCAAGGTGCTTTGTCGGCCATCTCCACTTGTCTGTGATGGAGACACCACAGGGGCTTCCGATCTGCCTGCTGAGGGATGAACGGAGAATCCTCTGACAGAAGTTGTGAACAAAAGACCCTGTCACCACTGGCTTGGTTAAACCTTTCATCTTGAAGCCATGCCCCAGTGAAAATCCTGATGCAGGACTGTGCTGGGAGATACTTCTGAGACAAGCTGGCCCAGAGCCACAGATCAGATAAATAAATTTATAGAAACATTGCATGAGACCCAAGGACGAATAGAGTAACTAATTAGAAAGTTATTTATCCATATGCAGAGCAGAAATCCCTTCCCTTTTAAAAGTGCCTTTTGAAAACTAGATGTGTTTCTTAAGCAATATCTCTTAGCTCTTCATGGGGGAAGTACTTTTCTCCTGAGTGAAGTGTCTTATCTATGTTTAAGGCGTCCTTCTCAACGCTAGAGAGGAATCCTCTTCATTTCCTTTGAACTGATTCTATGTTTTAATATAACTTTGGCTTAACTCTTTCCTACTGTGTGTGTGTGTGAGTGTGGCTTATCTCTGGACTCTAACACACCATATGGACCTGGAGTTGCTAGTTCCCTTGTGGGTGAGAGATGGGTGTTGAACTTCTTGACCTTCACAATCTACTGGCAAAACAGCAGTCACCATTGGACAGCTGAAGCACCCGCCTCCCATCCAGCACAAGATTCATCTGTGCACAAGGAAATGCTTCAAACCCAGCTCTTAGACACAATAGATTTCTCTAGCTGTCTGTTCAGTGTATATTCCGTCTTTCTCTTGTCTAGAATGGCTGCCTGTTAACCAATTAGCTTTGCTTAAGCAGGGTGTAGATTTACAGATTAAATTTCCAATTTGTGCAAAAATGTAATTGTAAGTTAATACATCTCCTCTCAAAATTCCAGGATCCTCATTCATTCTAAGTGTTTATAAACATAGCATCGTCTGCCCAATCAATTATGGGAGCAAAATGAAAAATTGTAAGGCTTTCATCCCAATTTCAAAGCTCCCATAAAGCTCCACTTATCGTGAGAGTCTGAAGTTATCCCCAGAGGAGCCAAGTGATCACTTGAACAGAACAGAAAGTTCTAAACGCTGGTCCTCTTATTTCCATTCAAAGTATATTTGGTAACCTTGCTAAAGAAATTCTTCCAGAAAGAGACGGTCTTCTCAGCAGTTCAGGGATAACCTCAGCTTTCCAAAATTGTTGTTTAAGGTTCTATGAGACAAAACATGAGTTTAGATCTTCATTTCCCATGTTAACACAGCAATGAAGTTAGAGTGGGTCACAGACCTAAATTTTAAAAATGGTTGTCTAACATTTTCACAAGAACGCATGCTAGAAAATCTACAAGATTCTGGATTAAGTACAGATGTTTTTACTACAAAATCTTAATCCATGAAATGAAAATTTGACCAAGTAGACTTCATCAATACTCCTAGCAGTTGGAATTCAAAAGGCACAATTAAATAAGTAAGTCAAAGAAAAAGCAACAGATTTGAAGAAAATATATATGCAAAAACATGCCCATTGAAGGATGAGCCTCTAGAAAATATGTTTTATGATAAATGCTAAAGTAAGTTCTGAAAACTGAAGACAAATGGTCCCAGAAGGAGTAGATGAGACGGGAAAGCATATGGTAGTAAAAATAAGTTTTAAAAGGATGAAGAGATCGTCAATTCTAGAAATTACTAATATATAATTTCAATAATTTCTTTTTTCAGAAAGGTTAAGGACAAGAAAGGTAAGTTTCTCTTTTCAATCATAAAGCAACACAAACACTAATACTATCATCTATTTGAACCATGTTTAGTTTATTTTCAAAATGTTCAAATATAAATGAACATTCATTTAGTTTGTTTGTCAGAGGAAAGAAAGGAACAGGGAGATAGATTTTTTTCCCCTTGAATATTCATCTGTCGCAGTTTCAGCTGCCTTCAACCCAACTCTTCTTCTAGACCACACCATGGGTGTTAGGATTTTCAACAGCTGATATTTTGATCATCAGCCATTTATTCTCCGAGGCCTCTGAGTGGAGGCAGACTTCCAGCAGTTCAGTCAGCAGCGGAGTGCATCCACCACTGTGACAAAGAGGCACTCTCTCAAACTTTCCCAGAACACAAGATTGAGACAGTGAACCAGCCTCTGGGGACATGGATGCGATACTCCTGCTAGCTTGACGCTGAAGAAACAGACTTTGTTTCTTTGAATTTTGGTTTCAGTGAACTACTATAATTGAAATGCAGGCTTCTTTGATAATTGGATTTCCATTCCACAAATATATATATAATTTGCAATGACTTGCTTATTTTCAGGGAAACAAAAAGAAAATTTAGGTTTTTCACCTTGATCCTATTACAAAAATGTAATGAAGAAAACAGTTTTGTATAATAGAAATGCAAGATTATCAATATTCTATAGTATTTAAGACAAAAATATGATTATGAAGATGGAGCAGGACAGGAAGCATATGGTTTGGGGGCATAGGATCATCATACGAGGAAAGCTAACGCTAGACAATGCAAACACAAAACTATCAGTAAAAAAACAAAAACAAACAAACAAACAAAAACTATCAGTGCTGTAATATTACAAAGAACAAATACTGTTCATTCAGGTTCACAAATAAATTTGAAACTTCAACTTAGTTGCAAGTTTTAATTTCTCTCTAGTAGAATTTTGTATCAGTAGTTTCCTCAATTTTTTCTAATATTTATCTACTTTGCTTTTCAGAGAAAACCATGGATAAGAGTGGTAGGTTTCCATCGTGGCATGAGTACAAACATTAATTAGAGGACAATCGGTACTGGAGTGTGTGGAAGCAAGGCTCAGGGCATCTTGTTTGTGAAAGGTTTTGATCGTGGAATGAAGGAATTGAATTCCTGTTAACTTGCTTCTGCTCTTATTAATTGATTTTCACACTCTTCTTTTGCAGAGGAATACCGCGGTGGGAAAAGTGAGTGTTATTGTCAACCACATATAGAGAAAATAACTACAGAAACAAGAATTCTAGATAACCTGAGAATTCAGCTCTTAATATCTCGAAGTATGTAGAATTTGATTTGCCTAGAGTAATTTAATTTTACTGAAGTTATTTTACTCTATTGGAAAATTGCTTCTAACTTTTCAATGAAATTCTGTTGATCAGAAAAAAAGAAAGTATACAAAACAGATAATCATATCTGTTCCTTAGAACAAAATATAATGAAGGTGAAATAGGTTTCTCCCTGAAGCAAGAAAGCTTGTGTTATCCATAAGGCATATATTTCTTTCAGGAATCCTAAATATATGGCACTAGATTATTTGATGTGGAAATATTCATTCATAAATTGCTAATAATATTATCTTATATGAAATAATCTATGCCATACCAAAATTATTTTAAAAAATCATTGAATTTTTTGTTTTAACCCCATGTGATATCAATATAAATCATAACAAGTTCAGAGTAGGTCAGACCCACAGACACTTCCAAAATATTAAGACTATGAACAATGTCATATATAACGAAAAGTGAGAATACATGCAAATAATAAATAAAAAATCATTTCATAGTGTCACTTAATAAAATATTTATTACTTTTTCCTAGGCGGGATATGGGAATTTAAAGGTAAGTTTTTGTCTTTTTCCAGAAATGAAATACAAAATAAGAGCCAATTATCCTATCTCAATTTGGGGGGGGGGGG
>NW_022104553.1:11188169-11209600 GCF_000313985.2 Echinops telfairi
GAGTAAGGAATTGTGTGAGATGTGATTACACATCGCAATTTTGCCAAAATATTTTTTCAAGTGTCAAAAAATGTCTGTTTTTGATTTACAAAACAATGTGATACTCACATCAAAGAAGCAACATAATTTCAAAAAATAATTTCTGAAAACTTTCATGGACTTTTCAAAGAATATAGAATTAATTACAAAATCATTATCAAGCTGAATCTCATGTAAAATCACAAAATATATGACTGGCAGAGGGGAAATCCTTGCAGAGGAGATTGAAAAGAATGAGGAAGAGAGGCAGGAGACCAGGAGGAAATGTTTCAAGGACACCAAACAAGATTTTTCAAAGAATGCATAGCTATGTAGTATAAATGTAACAAAAATATCAAGACAGTGCATAAGCACACTCACTCTTTGCGAATGTTAACCATGTTCAGTGTGCTTGTAAGAATAGTTGTTGAGCACAATAAAGTAATTGTAAAGCTCTGGTTTGCCTAACTACAGTTTTTCTGTAGTGTAAGATGTCTGTTCTAGATTCCACGTTGGCATGCATGTAGTCTAGATTCCATCTGTACACATAGAGTGTACAGATCACTAAGGGGGATATCCAGAGGGTACGGCCAGAGTCGAGCTAGATTCAGAAGAAGACGTGGTCTGAGAAATACCTTTGCTGGGCTGTTCCAGATTGATCTTTTTGAAAGCAGAGAGTAATACCGATGAAACACACAACTTTCTATTCTTTGGGGTTTGTTTCACCCCACTATCATGACCTCAATTCTACCTTACAAGGTGGATGAGACTAGAGCATGCACACTACTACAGATAAGAGCTTGCAACACAGGGAATCCAGGATAGATAAACCCTTCAGGGCCAACAAGGAGAGTGGAGATACCATGAGGATTAGGGGAGGGTGGGGGGATAAAGGGAGAACTGATTACTAGGATCAACTTAGAACCCCCTCCCAGGGGGATGAATAACAGAAAAGTGGGTGAGGGGCAACAGAGGACGATGTAAGATATGAAAATAATAATCTATAACTTATCAATGGTTCGTTGGGGAGGGTGCATAGGGGGAGGGATAAGGAAGAAATGGGGAGCTGATATCAGGGGCTCAAGTGGGAAGAGAATGCTTTGAAAATGATGATGGTTGCAAATGTGCAAATGTGCTTGGCGCACTGGAGGAATGTATGGATTTTGATAAAAGATGTAAGAGCCCCCAATAAAAGTAGGGAGTGGAAAAAAGCAGAAAATACCAGAGAGTATTGACGAATAATATTTATTTTAACAAATGGAATAATTCTCACCTACTTTGTCAGGTTGAATTTGATGAAACATGCAATTAAGATTAAGTAACAATTATTGTCAATTAGATTGCAGAAGTTGAAAATCAATGGAAAAGAGACGCTTATTGCCATTGTGTCATCTTTGACTCATTATGACTGTACAGGTCATAATTGAACTGTCTTTTTGGATTTCTGAAATTTGGAATCTTTTTGAAAGCACATGGATTCATCTATATTTCGTGTAGCAGTTGATTTTTGAAATTCTGACTTTGTGTTAAGTGGGCAATCCCCTGTGTCACTTAGTGTTCCTTAAAAGGAAAGTGAATAATAGGAAAATCTGACTCCAGTGACAGAAGGAAGCTGGAGATCACATTATAGAATTTTGCAAGTCTTCAACACAACAAAGGCCATATTTGAAAATTCAATAGCCAATCTTACACTCAATGGAGAAAACTGAAGACACTTCCACTGAATAAGGAAACTCCGCAAGGATGCCACTTATCTTTACTCTTATTGCACATTCTGCTGTGAGTCCAAGCCAGAACCATAGCACAACAGCAAGAAATCAAGGGAATACAACTGGGCAAAGAAGGGAAATGTTTGCTATTTGCAGTGATATGATTTTAAAAAGAGAGAATCCAAAGGTGTCTACAGCAGCACTGTTGGAAACAATTGAGGGAGTAGCAGGATGCAAGATTAGCAAGCAAAAATCAATTGGATTCCTGTATAGTGATGAGAATTCAGAAAAAGACAACATGAAAACATGCCATTAACAATAGCCTCAAAAAAACCACACAAAACAATAGCCTCACAAAAGCTGAAATACCTAAGAATAAACCTCATCAGAGAAACAAAGGACCTGTACAAAGAAAACCACAGGACAATATTACAAAAAAGCAAAAGAGACCTATACACATGGCAGAATATCCAGTGTTCCTGGACTAGAAGACTCAATATTATAAAAATGTCAATACTACCTAAAGCAATCTATAAATTCAATGCAATCTTGATCTAAATTCCAACATCAATCTTTAATGAAATGGAAAAACTAATTACCAAGTTCATACGGAGAAGTAAGAAGGCCAAGATAGACAAAGAATTCCTCAAAAAGAATATCAAAGTAGGTATTCTTGCAATATCTGACTTCAAAACCTATTCACAGCCAGAATTGTCAACACGGATACATAAACTAATGGATCAGAACACAAACCCAGAAATAAAAGCATCTGCATATAGACAGCTGATTTTTGACAAAGGCCCAATGAGCATTAAATGGGAAGGTGATGCCCTCTTTGATAAACGGTGCTGGAAAAACTGGATATCCATTTGCGACAGAATGCAACAAGACCCACATCTGACTACATGCACAAGAACCACCTCAAGGCAGGTCAAAGACCTAAATGTAAAACCCCAAACTGTCAGGATCTTTAATGAGAAAATTGGAACAGATCTAAGTTCCCTAGTACAGGGCATACACGGACTACCATATGTAACAGAGGATGCAAACACCATAAAAGACAAAATAGACGAATGGGACCTATAAAAAATAAGACATTTGTGTGCATCGAACGGACCAATTACTAAAATCTACAGTATATTACAAGTCTACAACAAGAAAGCAAAAGAAATAATCCTCTGAGAAAGGGGTCAAAGGACCTGAACAGATGATTCACCCAGTATGAGATCCAAATGGTGAATAAACACAGGAAGAAATTAAAAAACAAAACAAAACATTTTTATAGAGAGCTCTTACAATGCTTCTTACAATCCATATATCAATTGCATCAGGCATATTTGTACATATGCTGCCATCATTCTTTTCTAGACAGTTACTTTCTATTGAGCCCTTGGTAACAGTTTCTCTCCCCTCGTGACCCCTTGATCGATTATAAATTATTATTATTTTCATATCTCACACCAACCAGTGTTTCTCTTCCCCCATGGTTTCTGTTGTTCTTTCCCCTGGAAGAGTGTGTGTGGTTGTGTGGCCATCGGTTTCCCCTTCTTTCCTTCCTACCCTCTTCCCTCTTCCCATCTGGTATCTCTCTTCCCATTCCTGCTCCTGGGTTGCGTGTGTCCCTTACCTATGGCTGTGTACCTGCTCTGGTCTAGTCCGAAGTGAGAGGCATCTCTGGGGTCATGGTGGTGGGGCTGAGGAAGCCTCAAGGGACCAGAGGAATATTGTGTGTTGCATCGGTGCTTTATGCACCCTTGTTGACTCATCTCTTCCCTGTGACCCCTCTGTGGGGGATGTCCCATTGTCTAAAGATGGGCTTTGGGTCTCTGCTCTGATCCCCCTCTTTCTTAACCATATGGTTTTGTTTATTTGATTGTTAAGGGTCTTCTGATGCCTGTTACCTGGTCCTGACGACACTTCATGCTCGCACAGGCTGGTGTGCTTCTTCATGTGGGCTTGTTGTTGCTCTGCTGGATGGCTGCTCATTTCTCTTGAAGTCTTTAAGATTCCAGATGCTATAACTTTTAGTAGCTGGGCAGCATCTGCTTTCTTCACCACATTTACTTATGCACCCGTTTTGTCTTCAGCAATTGTGTGGGGAGGGTGAGCATCTCAGATTGCCAATTGTTAGAAGAACGTGTTCTTGTATTACGCAGGGACCCAATCTGCCCACTACCTCAGTGTATTGCCACATAAATATATGTACATAGGTCATACTTCTATTTTTATGGATTAATGTCATTATATATAAACACCCCTATGCTTATACCTCTAGCCATAGCTTTGCTTCCTAGATCATGCCTCTGTTTCCTTTTACCTTCCTTCTGCCCCACCATCATGTTCACACTACTTCTGCCTCATAGTACTTCCTTTCAGCTTGGTTGCTGTTGAGCCAGCATTCCCAGGATCTCTATAGCCACCTCATTGTTGTTTTTTATTCCCTAGTTGTTCTCCTGTCTATGGCACTGTTTGATCATTGCACCTTTCTCCCGCCCCTCTCCCTCCAAGTCCCCCAGGGACTGTTGGTCCTGTTGCTTTCTCCTCGAGCTCGCTCCCCATGTCTGTCTTGTGTAAGTAAGCACACCAACAATAATGGCATAGACCACATAAAGAGAAAACAAATGATTGACACCCCCCCCCAAAAAAAAGAGAATTAAAAAGAAGAAAAAGAAGGAAACAAAAAACCAAACAGAAACAAACAAACAAAAAATAGAACAGCAAAAAAAGCAACAATGCATACTCCCAGGTTTGGTCACTGACTGGTTTTGGGGGAATTATGGGAACTGCCTCTCCTAGCCTGAAGTCTATTTTGGGAGGCTCTATCGGGGTTTTGTAGCCTGGCTTTGCTCCTGTTACTGATCTGTTGTGTTCCCTTCTTGGTTTGCCCCACTGAAGGGGATTCAGACCACATTTTCTCCATGCTGTGGGTCCCCAGTATTGTCTTCTGTCACAGTATGCTCCAGTGAGGGGACAACATGTCATGAGCTGTTGTAGGCCCTACAGTCATCTCTGGGCCTTAGCAGTTCCATGCTGGGACATCATCCTCCGGGTTTGGGGTGTCAATATGGGGTCCATTCCTTTCTCTTTTTCCTCCAGGTGGGCCTGATATGCCGAACCTTCATCCCAACCTGTAGGTTTCATTGTTGTTCTCTGTCACACATACTTCTAGGGAGGGGGCCAGTTTGCCTTTGGTTGAGCCGACCCTGTAGCCCAATCTTTTCATGCATCCCTCCTCATGGTTACGTTGCCCTTGTGGTTTGGGGCGTTGTGTTGGGGTCTGTATGTGCACTGCCGATCAGGAAGAAATGTTCTTGTTCACTAGCCTTTCAGGAAATGTAACGCAAAATAACCATGAGATAGCAACTAACCCCCCTAACCATAGTCAATTAAAAAAAAACACCTAGGAAAAAATGCTGGAGAGCGTGTGGCTAGATTGGAACTCTTTTATTGCTGGCGGGTTTATAAATATATACAAACACGGTGCAAAGTGATATGGGGATTTCTGAAACAGGAGCAATGGAAATACCATATGATCCAGCAATACCATTACCGGGCATATACTCCAAAGAAATAAGGAGCAGACCATGAAGAGGCATTTGGCCGCCACCATATTCATTGCAGCACAGTTCCCAATAGCAAGACATTATAAACAGCCAAAATATCCATCAGCAGAAAATTGGATAAAAAACTCTGGAATCTACACACAATGGCATACTACAGATCCCTTCAAAACAGCAGTTAAACACCTCACATTAGAAAGGGACCTGGAGGATATCATGCTGATTGAAGTTAGTTAATCACAAAGGACAAATACTGTGAGACCACAGTTTTAGGAAGAAGCAAGAGGACTGGCATTAGCTAAGACTTGCAGGGCATCCATTCAGTAGGCCAGTGTGGCCAGACAGCCTACTAGAGAGCCTAAGTGGTGCCAATGAACCACCCTCTGTAGCTATGTATCTTGCAGGTTACTTTGCCGGAGAATTCTTCTGTTCAGCTGGGATCAAATTATTAAGGGAGGAGTAGGGGGTGGTGACTATTGGAGAGCTGCCATGAAGAGTTATGATGACTTTCTCCTGGACAGGTAGATATTCCTATTAGAGCGATGAGGGATACAGATAGGAAAATCAAGTCAAGAGAGGGAGAAAAAAAAGGGCAGACACGTCTGGTGGAGCACAAATGCATGACTGTTGGTAGGAAAATGGAAGGACCGACCCGGGGAAAGGGGGCATTGACTAAAAATATGTTTAAGGACACTAAAGGGGGAGTATGCCTGGTAGTATGCATCGAATAAGCCACATTGGCCTGTGTTTGGGGCACATCCTGAGGACCCAGGCCAAGTGCCATAGAACACTGGGGAATTGAATTTGCATCTTCAAGGCGCACAGCATGTTCAAAAGACTGCACCCGTGATAGCAGATGCGGAAACTTCACGAGGTGAACTGGACTTTACTTCAAACACACTTGTAACCTGAAGACTTAAGTATGAAATTCATGGTGTTCAAAGAAGTTGAAATCAAGAGTGTTGAACTGTGAGTACGCAGAAAATCACTGAATTACTCCATCAATGTCCTATATACTATATTAACACATATATTATTCTGACAAACCTGTGACCCACATTCTCAGTGAATATTATTATAAATTTTCCCTGACAACCAGCTCCCATTGTTTGTGTAAATAACATCCAGACATGAAACAGTTGTTTCTGTACAAGAGAATAATTCAGGTATTGCCATATGGAGTTAGTCTACATTAGCCCCAAATCCATCTCTTAACAGTGCTAAAGAAAATTAGTACCCAGTGCTAATCAATGACTATTAATGGAAAACTTTATGCCCCAAGGAAATGATCAATAAGACTACCTACCTTAAATTAACAATGAGGTCTCTAAAGGGAGCTGAAGGCAGATTTTAAAAAAAGAAACATAGATCCAGGAATAAGTTTTGGTCTTGCACAAAATCCCATCTTCAATTTAATAACACCCAGTTCCTGCTTCATGGTCCTGCTTGATACTTGCCCTCAGGAAGGGAACACAGAAGATATGTGTTCCATAGCAAAGTGAGGTGAAGAAATTAGATGGTGCCCAGCTATCAGATAGAATAGTACCTGGCGTCTTAAATGCTTGTTTCTAAAAAAGCAGCCATCTAAGTGAGATGTCAACTGAGTCCACATGGAAGAAGCTTACCAACACCAGTGACCACAGGATTGTAAATCATATAATCTGAAGTTGAAGGAGAAAATAATGCCATAGCCTAAACTGTGAGATTCTATTTTGCAGAAGGCTACAAATGAGAGTGGGAGCCCATGATTTGTTGTGAGATTTACATAGGAAATAAGCCTCCAGTGATCTCCCTGTATCCATCATAGAGGAAAGGGAAAATACTGGTTCCCAGAGTGCATTGAGAGATGAGTATAGAAGGTCAAAGGGATAAACCAGACTTCAATAGTTAAAACCTTGTCAGTTGATCCCCCTGTTGATCAACTGGACCTGATCTGGCTTCCAATATTTTCTGTATTTGTTTTTTGTTTGTTTGCCCATATTGGGGTTTGTCTCAGATGTATTTTGTCACTGGGGGTGACCCCCTTGCATTTTTGTTATTTGTTTTTCAGTATGTAAAACCTAGGATTGAATAACCAATAGAGGCAACAAGTAGAATAAGGGTTTCTGGGAGGCACACTTGTGCAGAGTGGGGGTAAAAGGAGCTGATGTTAAGGAGTTCAAGAACAAAAGGCATGTTTTGAAACTGAGTGTGGTCACAACTTTACAATACTTCTTGATGTGATTAAACTATGGAATCATATGATATCTGTAATAAAATAGTTTGGGGGAAAATAAGAGATTGGAAAGAATGAAAATATCAAAGGGGATGTCAGAAGCCAATGACGCTTACTCTTCATCATAGAGTAGCTAGAGCAAATGGAAAAAATGATGACACCAAAGAGCTAAAGAGAACATTTTAAAGTGCAGCTGGAAGACAAAGCCATATATTATAATGAATGTGAAAGGATCTAGAATTAGAAAAACAAAAGGGAAGAACATGATCAATGTAAGTGAAACTGAAAGGACTGAAGAAAAAGTTCTAGCCTCAGGTTGCAATCTTGAAAGATTATATGAGCAAAATATTGAATGATGCAGGAAGCATCAACAGATAATGGGAAAAATACATACAGTCACTCTATCCCAAAAATAGTCGCCATTCAATCATTTCAGGAGGCAGCATATGAGCAAGAACCACTGACGCTGAAGGAAAAAGTTCAAGCTGCACTGAAAGATTTGGCCAAAAACAAGACTTTAGGAACTGACGGAATACCAATGGGAATGTTTCAACAGGCTGGACTGCATGAAGTCCTCTTTCGTAAGGGGATGTCCCATTGCCTACAGAGGGGCTTTGGGTTCTCCGTCATTCCCAATGATATGATTTTTTGTTCTTTGACGCCTGATACCTGATCCCTTTCACACCTTGTGATCACACAGGCCAGTGTGCTTCTTCCACGTTAGCTTTGTTGCTTCTGAGCTAGATGGTCACTTGTTTACCTTCAAGCATTTAAGAACCCGGACACTTTATCTTTTGATAGTGGGGCACCATCAGCTTTCTTCACCACATGTTCTTAAGCACCCATTTGTCTTCAGCAATCTTGTCAGGAAGGTGAGCATCATGGAATGCCATTTTAATTGAACAAAGTGTTTCTTGCATTGAGGTAATACTTGAGTAGAGGCCCAATGTCCATCTGCTACCTTAATACTAAACCTATAAATATATGCACATAAATATCTTTCTCCATTATCATACATAAATATATTTACACATGTACGTGCCTGTATTGAGACCTCTATAAATGCCCTTTGCCTCCTAGTTCTTTCTTCTATTTCCTTTTACTTTCCTTCTGTCCCACAATCATGCTCAGCCTTCATTTGAGTTTCAGGAATTCCTTTCGGTTACATTGCCCTTGATAAAACCCTACCAGGCCTCTTAGACCTTCCTGGCCAATGATTTTGGATCACTTGTTGTTCCCTTGTCCCTGGGATGTTAACACCACACCCTTTCCCCCACCTCCCCCTCTCCCATGTACCCCCAGAACCATCGGTCATATTGTTTTCTCCTCGAGATTATTTATCCAGCCTATCTTATCTAGATAGACCTGCATAGAAATGCAGAAAAGCAAGACAGATCAAAACAAAGCAACAAAAGAAAACAGAACAACAACATAAAAAATCCAATGACAACAAAAAGAAAAGTTTGTAAATAGTTCGTCTGCTCGCTGCCCTTTAGGAGTGTTTTCTGGTGGAGTCTGATGGGGTGCTGCACCATGGCTCTAATTCTATTTTCAGTACTCCCTTGGGACTTCCCTGCTCTGCTCCGCTTGCTGTTCTGTTGATTGCAATTGGAGTTTTGCCTCGATGTGGTGGGGTCATACCAGGCACAGTTCCCACACTCTGTCTCCAGTGCTGTTCCCTGTAGGACTATGGGTCAGTAAGGGATGCGGTGTCTCATAGTGGGGTTGGCTATGTGGCCCTCTCTGTGCATTGGCTGCTCTGAACAGGAAAATCGCCTTCAAGTATTGGTGGGCTGTTTCTAAATATTTTAAATTTATATTTGTACTCTTTTATTCCAGATCAATCCTTGTGGTTGAAAGGTGAGTGTTATTTTAATCCACATTAGGAGAAAATAGCTGATGAAAATCACTTTTAGATGGGCGGAGTATATAGCACATAACATCTCAAATTATACAAAAATTAATTTGCCTCATGGTAATTGCCTTTTACTGAAATTGATACTAATTTTGATATGAAATTCTTGTTAATTAGAAAAAGAGAAGATGGGAGGAGTAGAATTACGATACAAACCTATCTTTTTTTTAACTGGTTCATAAATTGATAATATTAGTATCTACATAAAGTAAGCCATGCCAGACCAAACTCTAAACTGAATGGATTTATGGAGGATAAAGAAAATGAACATATTATTGTTTTAATCCCATTTCATATCAACATACATCATATCAAATTCAGGTTATGACAGACACCACTCTCATTATCCCATAATAAGCTTGTAAACAATGTCATATAGCAGTATTGACGGAAATAAATTGTAAATAACCAATAATAAATAAAGTTAGTTGAAAGTCTCCTTAACTGACCTCCACCCTGGGGGACAGACAACCGAAAAGTGGGTGAAGGGAGATGTCGGACAGGGCAAGATATGACAAAATACCCATTCATAAACTATCAAGGGCTCATGAGGGAGGGGGAAGCGGGGAGGGAGGGGAAAAATGAGGACCTAATGTCGGGGGTTTAAGTGGAGAGAAAATGTTTTGAGAAACGATGTACAAATGCGCTTTACACAATTGATGTGTGTATGGATTGGGATAACAGTTGTATGAGCCCCTAATAAAATGTTAAAAAAACAAACAAACAAAAACCACTGTCTATTTTCTCTTTCCAGAGATGAGGCAGATGCTTGAAGGTGAGCTTCTCATCGACCTCCTGCAAACAAGACATAAAACGAGCAAATTCATTTCAGTTCAATTGTGCCAATCACTATCTAAAGCATCTAACAATGTACACCCTTCATACTTAGGGAACAATGTCATGCCTCCATCTTTAGGAGGCATATAGTTTCAAAATTACATATCATCTTTTGGGAAAACTTTCATTAACTTTTCAATATGAAAATATTTACCAAATTATTACCAAACTGAAACTCCTGTGAAAATCCCCAAATATTTCGGTGTCTGAGGAGACACACACTCTGGGGGATATTGAACAGGACGTCGACCAGGTCAGGATGCTCAGAAAACATATTTAGAGGAAGCAAATCAAGGTAATTGGAAAAATTCGTAGTTGTATGAATATAACAGAAATATCAAGACAGTGAACACGTAATCTCCCTCATGGTGAATTCTATGTACCATCAGTGTGCTCATAAGAGAGTAGCAGGGCTGCACTCCATAGGAATTAGACAGCACTGATTTTCCCCAGAACTGTTTTCCTCCACTGTGAACGTCTCCCTCTATTCTTTCTTTCATTTTGATGTTTAGCAGTCTGATCAAAACACAATTTATTTATACTGACTACCATTTCACAGTTCAATCATGAGAAAAAGGGTTGCACAAGCTCCACCAA
This sequence comes from Echinops telfairi, assembly GCF_000313985.2. Taxonomy (NCBI): domain Eukaryota; kingdom Metazoa; phylum Chordata; class Mammalia; order Afrosoricida; family Tenrecidae; genus Echinops; species Echinops telfairi. Next base: position 11,199,021 of record NW_022104553.1, read on the forward strand.
ATTCAATTTTGAACATTTTCTTCTTTGTACTCCTCATTGTTTCCAACTCCCCATTAGTGCACACCCCCTTTTCAAATCCGTAAATTACCATTAATCCAGTTATTATCTCTATAAATTAACCCACACTGGATTTCGTACAAAGAAAAATATCCAGAATATTTAAACAAATAAGACAAAACAGAAATTCCCACATAATGCACAAATTAATGCAGACAGGAACCGCAATGAAACAGAAGACAGGAAGAAGTAAAAGCTCCAGAAATTTGGAATGGGTGGAAAGGGAGATCCAAGGAGAAGGTGATCCATTGTGACCTCCTGGCATCTGCTGGGGGAAGCACAGGGACCAGCAAGAACCGAATGGAGCCAGCAGCTGGAATTCACAGGCAAGTTCGGGAAGAGGATTTTGCAAGATGATGTGCTCAGAGCTCCGGGAGATGATGTTCTCTCTCACTCCTCAGGCAGATCCACCATTCAGGTTCCAGAACATACTTGGCCCAAACACTTTCCTAACCTTTGTATGTTTCCTTTACATCATCCTTAAATTGGTTAACAGGAGTTTCATGGAACATTTAACGTTATGCACACAGAGAACACAGGAAGGAACCGAGGGAAGAAGGTCTGACAGAAGGAAGGAGGGAAACAATGGTGATCTTTTGTTTGTTCTTTTGACTTCTTGTTTCCACATCCTTTCATGTCCTCTCAATGGACATTCACTCCTGCAAGGCTTTCAGTGACTGACATCTGAGATAGATCATCAGCCCTTTCCTACCAGTCCTGCACATGAACTCAAGACTCCATTGCAGGGGTCAGCTGAGCATATTTGACCTTCTGCAACACAGAAGCAGTCTTGGAAACTTCACCCCAGTACTAAAGAAAGTCTTAAGGAAAACCAATCCTTGATTTATGAATGCCATGTTCTCACCTCAAGGTCAGCAGTTCAAAACCAATAGCCTCTCTGTGGGAAGGGAAAAAGACAGGCTTTAATACTCCCACAAGGACATACAGTATTATAAACCCAAAGGCCCAGACCCACTCTCTCTTATGGAGTTGGAAAGAGTGGGATTCCACTCACTGGCAGGAAGTTTGGTCTCTGGGTGTTTTGTTAAATGAAGGAAAAGGCTTGGTGAATTAATTTAATAGAAGCTCAACTTTATTTCTAAATTTCCTCAATCACTTTTCATAATGACTATCATAAAGAAAGATTATCGTGAACAACTTGCCCCAAACCACTCACAGGGGTTTTAATTAGAGAAATTCTGGTCTTATATCAACACAAGGCTATAGGTAACTTGTTAGTACTAAAACCAAGCAGTCAGTGAGAGGATGGCACAGGAATGGGCAGCGTGTTGTTTGCTTGTCCACAGGGTCATTTGTGAGTCAGAACCAACTTCACAACTCCTACAACAAGGACAGACACTACAGACACAGTTTCCATCAGTCCCTTTATTTACAGAGAATTAACTAGGATTCACCGGGTTGACCAACTGTCATGGAACTTCTCTCTAACTCCTTCAATTTCATCTTTAATAGAATTTTGTCCTGGTTATTTCTCCCAATGATTTTAATTTGCTTTTCAGAGAAAACGCTGTGTTTTCCTTCTTGCATAAATACAAATGATGTAGTTGAAGGGAAATAAGTACTTTGATATGGAAAAGCAAGTCTTTCGGTGTCTTGGTGTTGGGTTAGGACAGAAGTTTTGTTTATGAAGACAGGGATTGGATTTCTGTTACTTTACGTCTATATTTCTTCCTAATTATTTGCAATTTATTTTTTAATCCTTTTATTCCAGATCTATTCTCAATGTTTCAAGGTGAGTGTTATTTTACTCCACAAAAGAAGAAAATAGCTGAAAAAGAAAAAAACCTGAAAAACACTGTTAGATATCTAGAGAACATAGCCCATAACATCTCAAATTCTGCAAAAATTAATTTGCCTCATGGTAATTTGCTTTTACTGAAATTGCTACTAATTTTGATATGAAATTTTTTTGATTAAAAAAAGAGAAGATGAGAGTAGCAGAATTATGATCCAAGGCTATGATTTTTTTAACTGGTCTATAAACTGATAATAGCAGGATGTACCTAAAGTAATCCATGCCAGACCAAACTCTAAACTGAATGGATTTGTAGAGGATAAATAAAACAAACATATTATTGTTTTAATCCCATTTCATATCAACATAAATCATATCAAATTCAGTTTATGACAGACACAACCCTCATTCTACCATTATAAGCCTGTTAGCAATGTTATATGGCAGTATTGTTGGGAATAAATTTTAATCAACCAATAATCAATAAAAAGTTACATAAATATGTCCTTCATAAACCATTGTCTATTTTCTTTTTCCAGAGAGTAAGCAGATATTTGAAGGTGAGTTTCTTGCCACCCTCCTTCAATGAAGACATAAAACAATAGTAAATTCATTTCTGTTCTATTGTTCCAATCACTATCTAAAGTGTCTAAAAATGTACACCCTTCAAACGTAGGGCACAATGTCCATCTTTAGGAGGCATAGAGTTTCAAAATTACATGTAATATTTTTGGTAAAACTCATTAAATTTTCAAGAATATGAAAATATTACAAAATTATTACCAACCTGAAACTCCTGTGAAATTCCCCAAATATCTGGGTGGCAGAGGAGGGACACGCTAGAGAGGATATTGAAAAAGAAGTAGACCAGGTTAGGATACTTAGAAAACATATTTAGAGGAAGCAAATCAAGGTAATTGGAAAAATTCATAGTTGTATGGTATGAATATAACAGAAATATCAAGACAGTGAACACTTGATCTCCCTCAAGGTGAATTCTATGTACCGTCAATGTGCTCATAAGAGAGTAGCAGGACTGCCCTCCATAGGAATTAGACAGCCCTGATTTTCCCCAGTACTGTTTTCCTCCACTGTGAACGTCTCCCTCTATTCTTTCTTTCATTTTGATGTCTAAGCCGTTTGATCAAAACACAAATTGTTTATACTGACTACCATTTGACAGTTCAATCATGAGAAGAAGGGTCGCACAATCTCCACCAAATTTAATTTTGAACATTTTCTTTTTCTACTCCTCATTGTTTCCAAATCCCCATCACTTCCACACCTCCTTATCATATCCCCAAGTCACCACTCATCCAGTTATTAGTTCTGTAAGTTAACCCATGCTGCATTTGTTTACTTAGAAAAAATATTCAGGATATTTAAACAAATAAAACAAAAAGTTTTCCCACACAATGTACAAATTAATGTGGACAGAAACTACACTGAAATAGAAAACAGAAAATCATAAAGGCTCCAGAAATTTGGAATGTCTCAAAGTGGAGATCCAAGGAGAAGGTGTTCCATTCTGAGATCCTGGCATCTGCTGGAGGAAGCACATGGACCAGTAGGAATCCAAGGGAGCCAGGAGCTGGAATTCACAGACCAAGTTGGGGAAGAGGCTATTGCAAGGATAATGTGCTTAGACCTCTGGGAGATGCTGTTCACTCTCACTTTTCAGGCAGGTCCACCAGTTTCCAGATCACAGGGCCATGAAAGTGTGCATTATCTCTCCTCCTGAGTCTCAGCCAGCACTGTATCCCCAGAGGTGGTCCCTCTTGTTTAGTAGTCTGTACTCACTGTCAGCAGGAATGGTCCAGCTCTCAGAGCCAGCAAGTTCATTCATTGCTATATTAATATCTGTATAAAGTAATCCATATCATGCCTAAATCTCAACAGAATGTCAGCAGACATAAAGGAGATCGTCATATTGCTCTTATAATCCCATTTACTATCGCTATAAGTCATATCTAATTCAGAGTATGGCAGACAAGCTCATTTCACTGTTTTAAGCCTGGGCACAATGCCACACAGAAGTACTGGTGGAAATATATGTAAATAATCAATTAGAATTTAATTCACACATTTCTTTCATAACATTGTATCTGATTTCTTTTCTCCGATTGGACCCAGAAATCTGAAGGTGAGTTTCTTGTCATCCCCGAGAATGAACACAAAACCAGAGCCAGTTCATCTCAACGAATTTTGCCAATCACCTGTTGAAATTTCTTAAAATGTTTATAGTTTATACTTAATGCACAATATCATGCCCCCATCCTAAGGAGCCATATACTCTCAAAAATATATGTGTATATATGTTTTATAACTGTCATAAATTATTCAAGAATATGAAGCTATTTACAAAATTATTAGCAAACAACCACCGGTGAAAATAATAATATTTCGGCGGCGGCAGAGGGACACTGCACAGTATATAGAAAAGGAGGAATAAAAGATTAGGAGATTATGAGGAACTTTTAAAAAAGCAAAGCAAGGTCATTGAAGCACGCACAGGTGCGTGGTAAGATATAACAGATAAATCGAGACGGTGAATATGGAATTTCCTCTTTGTGATTGCAAATGCCCTCAGCGTACTCATTAGAGTGGAGTAGGCCAGCACTCCGTAAGAATCACCACCGATCTTCCAAACAATATGTTCTAGCTCTTGTGAATATTTTTCTCTATTCTACCTTTTACTTTATTTTTTAAACAGTTAGATTGGCACGCAATTTGTTTATGTTTCCTATGACTCAGTAGTGTAATCATATGAAAAAGAGTTGGGCCATCAGCACCAAATTCAATTTCGGAACATTTTCTTCTGTTTTCTCTTCACTGTTACGAAGTCCCCATTAACCCCCAAGTGCACTTGCCATATTCCAAGTAACCGTTAATCCTGTTACAAGCTCGATTGATTGACCTAGCCTGCATTTATTATACAGGAAAAGCATTCAGAAAAAGAAAACCAAATCAAACAAAAGAATCCCACACTAGTTAAAAACCAAAATCCAGAGTGAGCACAATCCAAAAGAGAGAATGAAGAAACCCTAGAACAAATTTGAAAGAGATAAAAGCAGAGACCAAATGATGAGGTGTCACCTTTTAACGTCCTCCAATCAACCAGAGTTAGCACGTGACTGGCCAGAGGCAAAGGGAGCGAGACATGGCACTTGCCCAACCCATTGGTATCTTTTCTACATCTCACAAGAATAAATTCATCTTTGCTAAACATCATGTGCTTTATCTACTGCGGTATATTATCACCATTTTGTATCTTGATGGTAAGAAAATGATCTTTACAATTCTGAAGTACAAGTCTAGTTGTATATATATGTACAATATAATATATATGTATCTATATATATGTGTGTGTATATGTAGTTGACATAGTAGTTGACATCCCTCTGTACTCAGTGTCTGATTATAGCAACACTAACATCTAAGCACGACATTCCCTGACAAAGTGCATCCCATAATTCCCTGAAATACGTTACTGATAGCAGGATTCTCCTTCATCTGACAGACCCCTAGCAAACTGCCTAAGGGTTGAGTCATCATGTTATAATGGATGTAAATTTCCACTTCACGGTGGAGTATTTATTGATTTTGATCACTGCTCTGCCCATAGTCAGGACTGCTTCCTCAGATCATTATTCTAAAACTAGCAGCCTTCTTCCACAGTTTGATTATCAGCTTCCAATGCCCTGCTTTCCAGAAGTCATTAAATATCGGAAAACAACTATTCCATTAGAAGTAGTGAATGATTGTAGTGGCACTGGCTAGGATGATGTGCGCTATAACATTTGTTCTCATGTTACCTATTAATCCTTGCATTGCAAAAGAATCCACAAACAGTAGCTCGTGAGGATTGGATAATTTACTCTAGGATGCTACTCCATTTACGTGAGTGATACAGTTGTCTGCTTTCTTTCCCTTTATTTATTATTGTTGTTATTTTCATTATTTGTAGCAAGACCTCCAGTACAGAAAGGTGAGTTTGTTTTCTTGGATTTTGCTGGTTTATCTAATGTAATTTTGGGGAATACTTCCCTGCAAGTGTTCACATTCCTTTCCCACTCCACATGATTCTGCACACTTCCTAAATCTCAGACTGTCTTCTGTTCTGTCCCCAGACTCTAGCTGCCACAGCAGCCTTCCCACACGTCGGCAGTCTGTCAGGGCTAAGTCAGTGGGCACTGGTCTCTCTCGTAGCCATTCACCCTGAGAGAGTTCCGAGATAACAAACCCCTTGTCCGTTCCTTAGCTGGAGAATTCATTGAAACGACTCATAAACTTCAGGAAAAGTTCTTTCTTAGATGAAGGATTTAGACAAATTCACAGGGCGGGTTCTGGAAGAGGATTTTGCAAAGATGATGTGCTTAGTGCTCTGGGAGGTTATGTTCACTCTCACCACTCTGGCTGTTCCCCCTTTTCCACACCTTTCTTGGCCCAACACAAGGCCGTGAGAGTATACATTATACCCCTCCTAGGTTTAATTCGTATTGCATCATCGCAGGAGGACGTCCCTCTGGTTCCAGCAGCCTGGACTCATTGACCTCAGTGTGGTCCAGCTCTCAAGAACAAGCACGATCTATCATTGCTAATAGTAGTATCTGTAGAAAGTAATCCATACCATGCCGAGCTCGAAACAGAATGTTTTGGAACATAAATAATATCATAATATTGCTATTTTAATCCTCTCTTATATCAATATAAATCATATCAAGGTCAGTTTTCGCCAGGCTTAAAGACTTAAAGCTTGTGTTAGACAGGGTTCTCTAGAGAGATAAAACCAAATTCCTGATAATTTAATATATTTATTTATAAAGATAATTAGATGTGTAACAAGAAATTAACTGTTAAATCATATACAGATAAATATACAATACAAGAAATAAACAGTTAAATTAGAAAGCACTACAAATGGCTTAGTGCAACTCACGTCCGTGAGAGAAAGTTGAGAGACTAGCAGTCCTTCAAGTCTCTGTCTGATGCCAGATCTTCCTCTAGTTGTAGAGAGAGCTAGGCTATGTCAGCACAGCAGTCAATCACAAGGCAGGTCATCAACCGCCTGTCCCCAGCTCCAGAAAAGTCTTAAAGGGACTTCAACTTACAGCAACACAGTCCACAGGCTAGGCGTCCCACAGGCAGTGTAGCCTTTAAATTGAGGCACAGAACAAGCAAGGCAGCCACACACTGGTCAGATGATCACAGAGTGAGAGACAAGAAAGGCAAGGCTCACCAAGCCATTTATCTCTCTGCCCTTCAGTCAATCCCACCTGCGTTTATCAGCCAGGCTGGCACGATAAACTATCTCAAAGCTCATTGCACCATTTTAAGCCTGAGAACTATGTCTTACAGATTTATTTGTAGGATATATATTAAAAAAATAAAGTATAATTTGCAATTTGCCTTAATATAATATTGTCTATTTTTTCCCTAGAGAGGAACCCATTAATTGAAATGAGTTTTCATTGTCCTCCACAATGAAAACAAATACTAGAGGAAATTCATTCCATTTCAAGTTGACCAATCACTTTCTTAAGGTCTAAGAATATCTAAGATTTATACTTACTATCTATGCTTGACACATAATAACTCATGTCATGCATACATCCGAAGCAGCAACAAAATTTCACAACCATGTATAACTCTTTGTAAAATATCCACGACCTTTATATATAATATGGAATTTTTCATGTATGAATTAGCAAACCGAAAGTCCTGTGAAATCACAACACATTTTAGAGGAGTGGAGGGTACAATACTGAGGTGATTGGAAAGGGAGAAAAAGAGGGTTCTGAGATGAAGGGGAAATATTTAAAGGCAGACAAGCAAGGTCATTTGAAGAATGCATAGGCATAGGGTACAAAAATAACATAAATATCCAGATAGTGAGCATGTAGCCGCCCTCTCTGTGAACACTAAGTATATTCAATGTGCACACAGAGAGTAACAGGACAGCACTCCACAGGAATTAGAGAGCACTGATCTTCTCAAGTAATGGTTTCTTCTATTCTGTGTCTATTTTACGTTTAAGCATATTTTCTTGATCCATAATTAATTCATAATTCTGTTATTAATTAGTTCATGCATATAATAAAGAGTGGCACAATCATCACCAAAATTTTTTCTTAAGTGTCTGAAACTGTCTAAGATTTATATGTAACAATAAATCATGCACACATCCTAAGAGCAACAATATTTTGAAAAAATATATATACTTAAAACATCCATGAACTTTTCCCAGATATGGAATTATTGATGTAATTATTAGCAAACTGAAACTCCTTAAAATCACAAATTATTTTTGTGGAGGAGAGGGGGATGGCAGAGGAGATTGAAAAGGAAGACAGAGACGGGTGTGAGGTAAGAGGCACTATTTAAAGGAGGACAAGCAAGGCAATTCGATGAGTGCGTAGGTATAGGGTGTACATATAACAAAAATACCAAGGTTGTGAATAGGAAGATGCCCGCTTTTGTGAGTGTTAAATACATTCAATGTGCACACCAGAGCGTAACAGGAGAGCACTCCGTAGGAATTAGAGAGCTCTGATTTTCCCAACTAAGATTGTCCTTTAATGTAAAGATCTCCTAATATTCTTTGTTTTATTTTAGTGTTAGCAGTTTGATTGATACACCATTTATTTGTACTTCATACTTTACCATCGTTTAATCACAAGAGAAAGAATGGCTCTTCAATTTCAATTTTAGAATAATTTCTTCTATTTCTCAATGATTCCAATTCCCCATTACTCCCACACCCCTTTATCAAACTTCCAAGTAACAATTAATCCAGTTATTATCTCTATAACTTAAGCTATGGTGGACTTCTTACATAGAAAAACATTCAGAAAAATGAAACAAATAAAACAAAAAAATTCCAAAACAAATTGCAAATTGATGCCAGGAACACCACAATGAAATAGAAAGCAGGAAAACGTAAAAGCTCCAGAAATTAGAAATGGGTGAAAATGTAGATCTAAGGAACAGGTGATCCTTTCTGACCTCCTGGCATCAGCCAGAGGAGGCACATGTACCAGCAGGGACCCAATGGAGTCAGCAGCTGGAATTCAGTGAGGAAGTTCAGGAAGAAGATTTTACAAGGATGATGTGCTCAGAGCTCTGGGAGATGATGTTCTCTCTCACTACTCAGGCAGATCCACCATTTTCCAGAACATAATTGGCCCAAACACTTTCCTAACCTTTGTATATTTCTTTTACATCATTCTTAAATTTTTAATAAAGAGTTTCATGGAACGTCTAATGTTGCACACAGAGAAGGAAGGAAGAAGGCACAAAGGGAAGAAGGCAGGGCAGAAGGAAGGAAGGAAACAATGGTGATCTTTTGTTTGTTCTTTTGACTTCTTGTTTCCACATCCTTTCATTTCCTTTCAATGGACATTCACCCCTGCAAGGCTTTCAGTGACTGACATCTGAGATAGATCATCAGCCCTTGCCTACCAGTCCAGCAGATGAACTCAAGACTCCATTGCAGGGGTCAGCTGAGCATATTTGACCATTTGCAACACAAAAGTAGTCTTGGAAACTTCACCCCAATACAAAAGAAAGTCTTAAGGAAAACCAGCCCTTGGTTTATTAATGCAATGCTCTTACCTCAAGGTCAGCAGTTCAAACCACTAGCCTCTCCGTGGGAAAAAAGACAGGTTTTAATACTCCCACAAGTAGATAAAGTATTCTAAACCTAAAGGGTCAGACCCACTCTCTCTTACAGAGTTGGAATGAGTGGGATTCCACTCACTGGTGGGGAGTTTGGTCTCTGGGTGTTTTGTTAAATGAAGGAAAAAGGCTTGGTAAATTAAGTTAATTGAAACTCAATAACTTTGTTTCTCCATTTCCTCAATCACTTTTAATAATGAAGATCATGAAGAAAGTCTATGGGGAATGACTTGCCCTAACCCAGTGACAAGGGCTGTAATTGGAGAAAGCCTAGTTTTATATCAACACAAGGCTATAGGTAACTCGTCAGTTCTAAAACCAAGCAGTCACTGGGAGGACAGGTCAGGAATGGGCAGTGTGTTGTTTTCTTGTCCACAGAGCCATTTGTGAGTCAGAAACAACTCCCCAACTCCTATAACAAGGACAGACACTACAGACACAAAGGTTCCCTCAGAGCCTTTATTTACAGAGAATTAACTAGGATTCACCGGGTTGATCAACAATCTGAGAACTCATTTTGTAACTCCTTCAACTGCATCTGTAATAGAATTTTGTCCTGGTTATTTCTCCCAATATTTTAAATTTGCTTTTCAGAGAAAACGCTGGGTTTTCCTCCTTGCATGAATAAAAATGATGTAATTGGAGGGAAATAATTACTTTGATATGTAAAAGCAAGCCTTTCGGTATCATGGTTTGGGTTAGGATAGATATCTGGTTTATGAATAAAGGAATTGAATTTCTGTTTCTTCACTTATATATATATTTCTAATTATTTGTAATTTATTTTTGTACCTTTTTTTCCCCAGAGCAATTCTTGTTGTATAAATGTGAGTGTTATTTTAATCCACATTGGGAGAAAATCACTAATGAAAACCACTTTTAGATGGCTGGAAGGTATAGCACATAACATTTCAAATTATAGAACAATTAATTTGCCTCATGGTAATTTCCTTTTACTGAAATTGCTACTAATTTTGAATGGAAAGGGTTCAGTATAGCAATAATTAAACCCACAACCTTCCTCTAGTTCTTAAACGCTTCCTCCCCCCAACTACCAGGACCCCAATTCTGCCTTGCAGACCTGGTTAGA
>NW_022104553.1:11209819-11246611 GCF_000313985.2 Echinops telfairi
ATTATCAAGGGTGCATGGGGGAGGTGGGAGGAGCAAGGGAGGGGGAGGGGTAAAAAGGAAAATGAGCTGATTCCAGGAACCCAAGAGGCAAGCGAGTTTTGAGAATAATGAGGGCAACAAATCTATAGATGTGCTTTACACAATTGATCTATGTATTGTGATGAATTGTATGAGCCCCAATAAAGTGATTTAAAAAAATGACAAGATGGGAGTAGCAGAATGACGATCCAAGTCTATGTTTTTTAAACTGGTTCATAAATTGATAATTTTAGAATCTACATAAAGTAAGCCATGCCAGGTCAAACCCTAAATTGAATGGATTTATGGAGGATAAAGAAAATGAACATATTATTGTTTAATCCCACTTCATATCAACATAAGTCATATCCAATCAGTTTATGACAGACACAACTCTCATTATCCCATAATAAGCTGGTAAACAATGTCATATAGCAGTATTGATGGGAATAAATTGTAAATAGGCAATAATCAATAAAGAGTTAGTTGAAAATCTCCTTCATAAACCATTGTTTATGTTCTTTTTCCAGATATGAAGCAGAGACATGAAGGTGAGTTTCTCGTCGACCTCCTGCAATGAAGACATAAAACAAGGGCAATTAAAATTAAAAAACAAACAAACAAACAAAAAAAAAAACAAGGGCAAATTCATTTCATTCAACTGTGCCAATCACTATCTAAAGCGTCTAAAAATGTACACCCTTCATACTTAGGGAACAATGTCATGCCTCCACCTTTAGGAGGCATATAGTTTCAAAATTACATATAATATTTTTGGAAAACTCTCCTTAACTTTTCAAGAATGAAAATATTTATGAAATTGTCACCAAACTGAAACTCCTGTGAAAATCCCCAAATATCTGGGTGTCAGAGGAGGGACACGCTAGAGAGGATATTGAAAAGGATGTAGACCAGGTTAGGATACTCAGAAAACGTACTTAGAGGAAGCAAATCAAGGTATTGGAAAAATTCATAGTCATCTGGTATAAATATAACAGAAATATCAAGATTGTAAACACTTAATCTCCCTCATGTGAATTCTATGTACTGTCAATGTGCTCATAAGGGCGTAGCAGGACTGCCCTCCATAGGAATTAGCCCTGATTTTCCCCAGTAATGTTTTCCTCCACTGTGAATGTCTTCCTCTATTCTTTCTTTTATGTTGGTGTTTAAGCCATTTGATCAAAACACAAATTATTTATATTGAGTACTATTTCACAGTTCAATCATGAGAAAACGGGTCACACAATCTCCACCAAATTCAATTTTGAACATTTTCTTCTTTCTACTCCTCATTGTTTCCAACTCCCAATTAGTGCACGCCTCCTTTTCAAACCCCTAAGTCACCATTAATCCAGTTATTATCTCTATAAATTAACCCACACTGCATTTTTTACATAGAAAAATATTCAGAATATTTAAACAAATGAAACAAAAATTCCCACACAATGTACAAATTAATGCAGACAAAACTGCAATGAAATAGAAAACAGAAAATCATAAAGGCTCCTGAATTTTGGAATGGGTCAAAATGGAGATCCAAGGAGAAGGTGTTCCATTCTGACCTCCTGGCAGCTGCTGGAGGAAGCACATGGACCAGTAAGAATCCAAGGGAGCCAGGAGCTGGAATTTACAGGGCAAGTTCAGGAAGATGATTTTGCAAGATGATGTGCTTAGACCTCTGGGAGATGATGTTCACTCTCTCTTTTCAGGCAGATCCACCAGTTTCCAGATCACAGGGCCATGACAGTGTGCATTATGTCTCCTCCTGAGTCTCAGCCAGCACTGTATCCCCAGAGGTGGTCCCTCTTGTTCTAGTAGTCTGTACTCACTGTCAGCAGGAATGGTCCAGCTCTCAAGAGCCAGCAAGGTGATTAATTGCTAACCTTCGTGGCTGTATAAAGTAATCCACATCATGCCTACATCTCAACAGAACGATGTCAGCAGACATAAATGAGATTGTCATATTGCTATTTTAATTCCATTTACTATGGCTATAAATCATATCTAATTCAGAGTATGGAAGACAGAAGCTCATTTCACTGTTTTAAGCCTGAGTACAAGGCCACACAGAAGTCCTGGTGGAAATATATGTAAATAATCAATAATCAGTCAGAATTTAATCCGCAGTTTTTGTTCATAAAATTATATCTATTTTTTTCTCAGAGTGGCCCCAGAAATCTGAAGGTGAGTTTCTTGTCATCCCCCAGAATGAACAAAAACCAGAGTCAGTTCATCCCAATGAATAGTGCCAATTCCTTGTTAAATTTCTTAAAATGTTTAAACTTTATCCTTACTGCACAATATCATGCTCCCAGCTTAAGGAGGCACATAGTCTCCAAAATATACATGTATACTTTTTAAAAAACTGTCATAAATTATTCTAGGATATGAAAATATTTACAAAATGATTGCCAAACAAAGGCTGCTGAAAACCATAAAATATTTTGGTAGCAGCAGAGGGTCACAGTGCAGAGTATATTGAAAGGGAAGAATAACTGATTGGGAGATTATGAAAAACTGTTTAAAGAAGCCACGTAAGGTAATTGAAGTATGCATAGGTGCATGGTAGAATGTAACAGCTGAGAGGAAACATACAACTTTCCTCTGGTTCCTAAAAGCTTCCTCCCCCCCACTATTATGATCCAGTCTGCCTTGCAAGTCTGGCTAGACCAGAGGATGCACACTGGTACAGATAGGAACTGGGAACACAGGGAATCCAGGGCGGATGATCCCTTCAGGACCAGCGGTGAGAGTGGCGATTTAGGGAGGGTGGGAGTTGGGGTCGGGTGGAAAAGGAGAACGTATGACAAAGGTCTACATGTGACCTCTTCCCTGGGGGACGGACAACAGAAAAGTGGGTGAATGCAGACGTTGGACAGTATAAGATATGACAAAATAATAATTTATAAATTATCAAGAGTTCATGAGGGAAGGGGAAGGGGAGAGGGAGGGGAGAAATGAGGATCTGATGCCAACGGCTTAAGTGGAGAAAAAATGTTTTGAGAATGATGAGGACAATGAATGTACAAATGTGCTTTACACAATGGATGCATGGATGGATTATGGTAAGAATTGTATAAGACCCTAATAAAATGATTATATATATATATATAACAGATAAATCGAGACGGTGCATATGGAATTTCCTCTTTGTTATTGTAAATGCCCTCAGTGTACTCATTAGCGTGAAGGAGGCCAGCACTCCGTAGGAATCACCACTGATCTTCCAAACAATGTGTTCTCTCTAGTGTGAATATTTTCCTCTGTTCTACTTTTTACTTTATTTATTAAACAGTTAGATTGGCACATCCCTCTGTACTCAGTGTCTGATTATAACAACACTAACATCTAAGCACGACATTCCCTGACAAAGTGCATCCCATAATTCCCTGAAATACGTTACTGATAGCAGGATTCTCCTTCATCTGACAGACCCCTAGCAGACAGCCTAAGGGTTGAGTCATCATGTTATAATGGCTGTAAATTTTCACTTCACGGTGGAGTATTTATTGATTTTGATCACTGCTTTGCCCATAGTCAGGACTGCTTCCTCAGATCATTATTCTAAAACTAGCAGCCTTCTTCCACAGTTTGATTATCAGTTTCCAAGGCCCTGCTTACAAGAAGCATTAAATATAGGAACACACCTATCCCATTACAAGTAGTGAATGATTGTAGTGGCACTGGCTAAGATGATGTGCGTTATAACACTTTTTCTCATGTTACCTATTAATTCTTGCATTGCAAAAAAAACCACAAGCAGTAGCTCATGAGGACTGGATAATTTACTCTAGGATGCTACTCTATTTACGTGAGTGATACAGTTGTCTGCTTTCTTTCCCTTTATTTATTATTGTTATTTTCATTATTTGTAGCAAAACCTCCAGTACAGAAAAGTGAGTATGTTTTCTTGGATTTGGTTGGTTTATCTAATGTAATTTTGGGGAATACTTCCCTGCAAGTGTTCACATGCCTTTCCCACTCCACATGATTCTGCACACTTTCTAAAGTTCTGTCCTAACCCATCACCAAGACACTGAAAGACTTGCTTTTCCATATCGAAGTACTTATTTCCCTCCAACTACATTATTTCTATTCATGCAAGGAGGAAAACCTTGCGTTTTCTCTGAAAAGCAAATTTAAAATATTGGGAGAAATAGCCAGGACAAAATTCCATTATAGTGGGATGAGCGGGTTTTCAGTCGCTGGTAGGGAGTTTGGTTTCTGGGGTGTTTTTGTTAAATGAAGGAAAAAGGCTTCGTGAATTAATTTAATGGAAACTCAATAAGTTTGTTTCTACATTTCCTCAATCACTTTTAATAATGAAGATCATGAAGAAAGTCTATGGTGAATGAGTTGCTCTAGCCCAGTGACAAGGGCTGTAATCAGAGAAAGCCTAGTTTTATAAAAACCCAAGGCTATGAGTAACTTGTCAGTACTAAAACCAAGCAGTCACTGTGAGGATGGACAGCAATGGGCACCATGTGTTGTTTGCTTGTCCACAGGGTCATTTGTGAGTTAGAAACAACTCCACAACTCCTACAACAAAGACAGACACTACAAACACAAAGGTTCCCTCAGAGACTCTATTTACAGAGAATTAACTAGGATTCACCGGGTTGACCATCAATCTTGGAACTTATTTTGTAACTCCTTCAATTTCATGTATAACAGAATTTTGTCCTGGTTATTTCTCCCAATATTTTTAATTTGCTTTTCAGAGAAAATGCTAGGTTTTCCTCCTTGCATGAATAAAAATGATGTAATTGGAGGGAAATAAGTACTTTGATATGGAAAAACAAGTCTTTCAGTGTCTTGGTGTTGGGTTAGCACAGAAGTTTTGTTTTTGAAGACAGAAATTGAATTTCTCTTACTTCACTTATATATTTTTTTCTAATTATTTGTAATTCATTTTTGTACTCTTTTTCCCCACAGAGCAATCCTCATGGTGTCAAGGTGAGTGTTATTTTAATCCACATTAGGAGAAAATAGCTGATGAAAAACACTTTTAGATGGCCGGAGAGTATATACAGCACGTTACATGTCAAATTATACAAAAATTAATTTGCCTCATTGTAATTTCCTTTTACTGAAATTGCTACTAATTTTGAAATGAAATTCTTGTTAATTAGAAAAAAAATAGAAGATGGGAGGAGCTTAATTATGATCCAAGTCTATGAATTTTTAACTGGTTTATAAATTGATAATAGTAGAATCTACCAAAAGTCATCTATGCCAGCCCAAACTTTAAACTTAATGGATTTGTGGAGGATGAAGAAAACGAACCTATTATTGTTTTAATCCCATTTCATCACAACATAAATCATATTTAATTCAGTTTATGACAGACACAACTCTCATTATCCCATAACAAGCCTGTGAACAATGTCATAAAGCAGTACTGAGGGGAATAAATGGAAATTAATCAATAATCAATAAAGAATTGGTTGAAAATTTCCTTCACAAACTATTGTTTATTTTCTTTTTCCAGAGATGAGGCAGGTACTTGAAGGTGAGTTTCTCATCGACCTCCTGCAATGAAGACATAAAACAAGAGCAAATGCATTTCAGTTCAATTTCTCTAGTCACTATCTAAAGTGTCTAAAAATGTACACCCCTCATAATTAGTGAACAATGTCATGCATCTTTAGGAGGCATATAGTTTCAAAATTACATATAATTTTTTGGGAAAACTTTCATTAACTTTTCAAGAATATGAAAATATTTACAAAATTATTACCATACTGAGGCTCCTGTGAAAATCCCCAAACATTTCGGTGTCTGAGGAGACACACACACTGGAGGATGTTGAACAGGACGTCGACCAGGTCAGGATGCTCAGAATACATGTCCAGAAGAAGCAAATCAAGGTATTTGGAAAAATACATAGCTGTATCATATGAATATAACAGAAATATCAAGATGGTGAACACGTAATCTCCCTCATGGTGAATTCTATGTACCATCAATGTGCTCATAAGAGAGTCGCAGGACTGCCCTGCACAAGTATTAGACAGCACTGATTTTCCCCAGTAACGTTTTCTTCTACTGTGAATGTCTTCCTCTATTCTTTCTTTTATGTTGATGTCTAAACCCTTTGACCAAAACACGAATTATTAATACTGACTATTTCACAGTTCAGCCATGAGAAAAAGGGTCGCACAATCTCCACCAAATTCAATTTTGAACATTTTCTTCTTTCTAATCCTCATTGTTTCTAACTCCTGATAAGTGCACACCCTCTTTTCTAACATCCAAGTCACCATTAATCCAGTTATTATCTCTATAAATTAACGCACATTGGATTTCTTACATAGAAAATATACAACAAATGAGACAAAACAAAAATTCCCACACAATGTACAAATTAATGCAGTCACAAACCACAATGAAATTGAAAGCAGCAAAACATAAAAGCTCCAGAAATTTGGAATGGGTCAAAATGGAGATTCAAGGAGAAGGTGATCCATTGTGACCTCCTGGCATCTGCCGGAGGAAGCACGGGGACCAGCAGGAACCCAATGGAGCCAGCAGCTGGAATTCACAGGCAAGTTCGGGAAGAGGATTTTGCAAGATGATGTGCTCAGAGCTCCGGGAGATGATGTTCTCTCTCACTCCTCAGGCAGATCCACCATTCAGGTTCCAGAACATACTTGGCCCAAACACTTTCCTAATCTTTGTATGTTTCCTTTACATCATCCTTAAATTGGTTAACAAGAGTTTCATGGAACATTTAACGTTATGGACACAGAGAACACAGGAAGGAACCGAGGGAAGAAGGTCTGACAGAAGGAAGGAAGGAAACAATGGAGATCTTTTGTTTGTTCTTTTGACTTCTTGTTTCCACATCCTTTCATGTCCTTTCAATGGACATTCACTCCTGCAAGGCTTTCAGTGACTGACATCTGAGATAGATCATCAGCCCTTTCCTACCAGTCCTGCAGATGAACTCAAGACTCCATTGCAGGGGTCAGCTGAGCATATTTGACATTCTGCAACATGAGAGCAGTCTTGGAAACTCCATCCCAGTACAAAAGAAAGTCTTAAGGAAAACCAATCCTTGATTTATGAATGCAATGTTCTTACCTCAAGGTCAGCAGTTCAGAACCACTAGCCTCTCTGTGGGAAAAAGACAGGCTTTAATACTCCCACGAGGAGATACAGTATTCTAAACCCAAACGCCCAGATCCACTCTCTCTTACAGA
This sequence comes from Echinops telfairi, assembly GCF_000313985.2. NCBI lineage: Eukaryota > Metazoa > Chordata > Mammalia > Afrosoricida > Tenrecidae > Echinops > Echinops telfairi. The sequence continues at coordinate 11,217,046 of NW_022104553.1, forward strand.
GTTGGAAAGAGTGGGATTCCACTCACTGGCAGGGAGTTTGGTCTCTGGGTGTTTTGTTAAATGAAGGAAAAAGGCTTGGTGAATTAATTTAATTGAAACTCAATAACTTTGTTTCTACATTTCCTTAATCACTTTTAATAATGAAGATCATGAAGAAAGACTATGGGGAATGACTTGCCCTAACCCAGTGACAAGGGCTGTAATTGGGGAAAGCCTAGTTTTATAAAAACACAAGGCTATAGGTAACTCATCAGTACTAAGACCAAGCAGTCACTGTGAGGACGGCACAGCAATGGGCAGCGTGTTGTTTGCGTGTCCACAGGGTCATTTGTGAGTCAGCACCAACTCCACAACTCCTATAACAAGGACAGACACTACAAACACAAAGGTTCCCTCAGAGCCTTTATTTACAGAGAATTAACTAGGATTCACCGGCTTGACCAACATTTTTGGAACTTCTCTTTAACTCCTTCAATTTCATCCATAAAAGAATTTTGTCCTGGTTATTTCTCCCAACATCTTTATTTTTCTTTACTGAGAAAGCGCTGTGTTTTCCTCCTTTCATGAATACAAATGATGTAGTTGGAGGGAAATAAGTACCTCAATATGCAAAAGCAAGTCTTTTTGTATCTTGGTGTTGGGTTAGGACAGAAGGTTTGTTTATGAAGAAAGGAGTTGAATTTTTGTTACTTCACTTATATATTTCTTTGTAATTATTTATAACTTATTATTGTACTTTTTTCCCCCAGAGCAATACCCATTGTTTATAGGTGAGTGTTATTTTAATCCATATTAGGAGAAAATAGCTAATGAAAAACACTTTTAGATGGCTGGAGGGAATAGCATATAACATTTCAAATTATACAAAAATTAATTTGCCTCATGGTAATTTCTTTTTACTGAAATTGCTACTAATTTTGAAATGAAATTCTCTTAATTAGAAAATGAATAGATGGGGGAAGCAGAATGACGATCCAAGACTATGTTTTTTTAACTGGTTCATAAATTGATAATATTGGTATCTACATAAATTAATCCATGCCAGGCCAAACTTTAAACTGAGTGGATTTATGGAGAATTAAAAAAATGAACATATTATTGTTTTAATCCCACTTCATATCAACATGAATCATATCTAATTCAGTTTATGACAGATACAACTCTCATTATCCCATAAGCCTGTAAACAATGTCATATAGCACTATTGAAGGGAATAAATTGTAAATAACCAATAATCAATAAAGAGTTAGTTGAAAATTTCCTTCATAAACCATTATCTATTTTCTTTTTCCAGAGCTGAGGCAGATGCTTGAAGGTGAGTTTCTCGTCGACCTTCTGCAATGAAGACACAAAACAAGAGCAAATGCATTTCAGAATTTCTCTAGTCACTATCTAAAGTGTCTAAAAATGTACACCCTTCATACTTAGGGAGCAATGTCATGCCTCCATCTTTAGGAGGCATATAGTTTCAAAATTACATATAATCTTTTGGGAAAACTTTCATTAACTTTTCAAGAATATGAAAATATTTACAAAATTATTACCATACTGAGGCTCCTGTGAAAATCCCCAAACATTTCGGTGTCTGAGGAACACACACTCTGCAGGATATTGAACAGGACATAGACCAGGTCAGGATGCTCAGAAAACATGTTCAGAAGAAGCAAATCAAGGTAATTGGGAAAATACATAGCTGTATCATATGAATATAACAGAAATATCAGATAAAGAACACGTAATCTCCCTCAAGGTGAATTCTATGTACCGTCAATGTGCTCATAAGGGAGTAGCAGGACTGCCCTCCACAGGAATTAGACAGCACTGATTTTCCCCAGTAACGTTTTCCTCTGCTGTGAATATCTTCCTCTATTCTTTCTTTTATTTTGATTTTTAAGCTGTTTGATAGAAACACAATTTATTAATACTGACTACTAGTTCACAGTTCAACCATGAGAAAAAGGGTCGTACAATCTATGCCAAATTCAATTTTGAACATTTTCTTCTTTCTACTCCTCATTGTTTCCAACTCCCCATTAGTGCACACAGCCTTTTCAAACCCCAAGTCACCATTAATCCATTATTATCTTTATAAATTAACCCACGCTGCATTTGTTGCATAGGAAAATATTTCAAGGTATTTAAACAAACAAAACAAAACAAAAATGCCCACACAATACACTAACGTAGACAGAAACTGCAATGAAATAGAAAACAAAATGGTAAAGGATTCCGAATTTTGAAATGGGTTAGCAATTTCCATTTTACAGTTTAATAGACATGGATTCAGTTATTGATTGGCTAATAGTCAGGACTACTTCAGATTATTGCTTTATAATTGGTAGCGCTCTTTCACATGTAGTTTACTAGCTTACAATGGCATGATAACAAGAAGTAGTGAAAGATAGGAAAATAACTATCTCAGAATATTGAATTACTGTAGTGGCACTGTCTCAGTTAGCAGGTACTATAATAGTTTTGTTCTATGGTATCTATGAATATTGGCCTTGTAAAATAATCCATAAATGTCACTCATTGGGTAAGTAGTAATCTTAGAGTTTGATGGCATCTTTGAGATGTTTTAAAAATGGAATTGAGTGAGACAATATTCTTTCTCTCTTCTTTGATGCGTTCTCAGCAAATCCTACAGAACAGAAAGGTGAATTTCTTTTCTTGGATTTCTTATTTATTCACCAATGATGTTGCTTCCCAGTGAGTGTCCCCATTCTTTTCACCCTCCACAAGCTCCGGAACCCTTACAAACACTCCAGATCTCCTCTGTCCCTTATTCAGAGTCTAGTGACCACAGCAGCCTGCCCGCTCACCTGCATTCACCCAGGGATGAGTCCGTGGTTACCGGCCTCTCCAGTCTCCAAGCATGTCCGAATAAGTCAGAGATGACAACACCCTTCTCTGTTTCCGAGGTTGAGCATTCAATGACACACTCACAATCTTCTTTATGTAAAGCGGATAAACAGATCCACAGGGAAGGTTCTCCAAGTGGATATGACTAATTCCATGTTCTTAGCCCTCTGGGAAAAGATGTACATTCTTAGCTACCCAGGAAATCCCACCCTTTCCAGGCCTTCCTGGGCCCAACACAAGGCCATGAACATTTGCACTGCGTCACCTCTTGAGTTTTGGTCGGCATTGTACCGCAACACGTGGACCCTCTTGTTCTGGTAGCCTCTACTCATCGGCATCAAGTATGGTCCAGCTCTCAAGAGACAGCATCAGAAGGACATGTTTGTTTCAATGGCAAGTGTGTTCTGTACCTCACATGCCTCTCAATGGGATGGGGGACAAACAGCATATGGTCATGTGTAACAGGAACTACTTGAAGGTAACATTGTAAATTAATAGCAAAGTAGTATGATTCATAAAATGCTAGTGTTGGTATATCTCTATAAAGTAATCCATGTCATGTCAAGATTATAAACTGAACGGATAATTGAAGAATAAAAACACTGCCATTTTGGTATTTGAATCCTAGTTCATAGCAATATAAATCATTTCAGATTCAGTTTCTGCCAGACACACAGCTCATTCCACCACTGCAAGCCAATGAACAATGTCCTACAGAATTACTGGCTGGAATATAAGTAAATAATCTGTCACCAATTAGAAGATAGTTTGCAGTTTCCCTTCAAAACTCACTGTCTGTTTTCTTTTGGAAGAGGGTATCCAGGAAAGTAAAGGTTAGCTTCTTGTCCTCCAAGAACAACCCATAGAACCAGCGCTAATCCGTGAGCTCAATTTTGCCTAGACCTTTCCTAAGTGTCAAAAACTGTCTGTTTATATGTAACAACATGGCATGGACACATCCTAAGAGCAACAACATTTTGAAAAAATATATATATTTTAAAACAACCATGAACTTTTCCCAGAATATGGAATTATTGATGTAATTATTAGCAAACTGAAGCTCTTTAAAATCGCAAATTATTTTGGTGGAGGGGAGGGAGACAGCAGAGGAGACTGAAAAGGAAGACAGAGACGGTGTGAGGGTAAGAGGCACTATTTAAAGGAGGACAAGCAAGGTCATTTGATGAGTGCGTAGCTATAGGGTGTCCATCTAGCAAAAATACCAAGGTGGTGACTAGGAAGTCGCCCTCTTTCGTGAGTGTTAAATACATGGGGTTTCTCCACACCTTAAGTGTCTCGGCTGGCTTTTGGGCGTCGGTCAGGTTCAGCCAAGTCTTATCGGGTGGCGGGGTTCCCCACACTTTTGCGGTGGCTCCTTGGACCAGCTGTTGATTCTTGGCGATGGTCCAATTTTGGGGCTGGGCCCGAAGGCCACACTTTTTCCCTGTTCTATACTGGAGTTTCTTGTGTTTGCTTCTTTGAGGTGGCTCAACCTCTTGCAAGGTAGTTCGACGTCTTGCATGGAAGTTCTATGGTGCTCTCATCACTTAGCTATTGAGTAATTTCCCAAGATTTCTGGCCACCTGGATTTTCTTCCTTATGTTTTAATCCTGAGTGTTGGAGAGGATTTACTGAGATGTGGGCAGTGGACAATCTGGAACCAGAACCCTTACCGATTCATTCTTACAAAAAAGGCACCATCCCAAACCGATTTTCATCCTCTGTCAAATTCTCATGGGAGTAAATTCATCCTTTCTAGTCTTCAGTAGCGTTATCGACTGCATTATATTCTCACCATTTCTCATCATGATGATAAGAAAGCTACCTTGACAATTCTGCGATGAAGGGCTATTTTGATATATATTTTTAAAGAATATTATTTGGCAGAACAGTTTTAGAGGTCCTGTCCTCAAACTCTGATTTTAAAAATAATACTAACAGCATCCATGAAAGATTCTGCATAACTAACCTGTCAGACCGTCCCAGGAGATGATACTGATGACAGTATTCTCTGCCATCTGTCCAAGGTCTCCCTGTTGGTCTTAGGCTTGAGTCATCCTGTTATAATGCCTGTCAATTCCCATTTGACAGTGCTGCAGACAGTGACTAAACTCACTGATCTGCCAATCGTGAGGACTCTTTCCTCGGATCATTCCTGCATAAATTGTCAGCCCTCTCCGAAGTTCAATTACCACCTTCCAAAGTTTCCGACTTCAAATGGCCTGCTTTCAGAAAGACCTTCAAGAGGAGGAAAACCCCTATCCCATTAGAAGTATTGGATTACTGTGGGGCACAGGCCCAGAAGATGTGTACTATGTCAATTTTATTCCAGGGCATCTATGTATACTGGGATTATAAAATAATCCATGAACTGTAATCGAGATGGGGAAATAGATATTTGTATTCCTGGATGTCAACTTTGAGATATTTTATCTTTGGAATTAAGTGAGTGTTTTCGTCTTTCTCTTTTGCTTTATTTTATTTTATTTATTTTATTTTATTTAAGAGTTTGTCTTCTTTACTTTTGTTGCTTCACTGCATGTAATTTTGCTGAAAACTTCCCTGGGGATTTTCCCATCCTTTTCCCACTCCACATGCTTCTGTAGAAACTCAGATTATCTTCAGTCATTTACCCAAATTCCAGCTACCAAGGCAACCTTCCCTCTCATCAGCATTCATGCAGGGATAAGTCAATGGATACTGGGGATGCTGGCCTCTCCTGGATTCAGTCACCTTGGGAAAGGTCAGAGATAACAAACCCCTTCTCTGTTTCTTACCTTGAGAATTCAATGGAACAATTCTTAAACTTCAGGAAAAGGGCTGTCTTTAGCTGAAGGATTTAGACAAATTCACAGGGTAAGTTCTGGAAGAGGATTTTGCAAAGATGATGTGCTTAGCACTCTGGGAGATTATGTTCACTCTCACCACTCTGGCTGTTGCACCTTTTCCAGACCTTTCTTGGCCCCAACACAAGCCATGAGAGCATATTATGTCACCTCCTAGTTTTAGTCCACATAGCATCTCAGGAGAATGTCTCTCTGGCTCTAGTAAGAACCCTGTACTCATTGACATCAGGTATGGTCAAACTCTTGAGAACAGACAAGTTCTTTTTTTTTTTTTTTTTCAGACAAGTTCTTTAATTGCTAATATTAATATCTGTATCAAGTAATACATACCATGCCAAACTCTAAACAGATGGTTTGGAGCATAAATGAGATTATAATATTACTATTTTAATCTTAAAACTTATCAATGTAAATCATATCAAATTCAGTTTGGGGAAGACTTAAAGTTTATTCCACCATGAACAATGTCATACAGAATTACTTTGGGGATATATAAAAACAAAATATTGTTTGCAATTTTCCTTCATAAAGCATTGTCTACTTTTTCCCCTAGAGAGGATCCCATTAATTGAAGGTGAGTTTCTTGTTGTCCTCCACCATGGAAACAAATACAAGAGCACGTTCAACCTATTTCAGTTTTGCCAATCACTTTCGCAAGGTCTAAAAATGTTTAAGATTTATACTTACCATCTAAGCTTTATACATAACAGCACATGCCATGCACACATCCGAAAGAGAAACAAAAATTCAACACCATATATAACTTTTTGTAGAACATCCACAACCTTTACAAACAATATGGAATTTCTTGTATAATTATTAGAAAACGGAAACTCCTGTGAAGTCACAAAACATTTTGGTGGATTGGTGGGATACACTACAGAGAAAATTGAAAAGGAAGAAAAAGAGGGTTTGAGATTAAGAGGAAATATTTAAAGGAGGGTAATCAGGTCATTCAAAGAATGCATAGGCATAGGGTATACATTTAGCATAAATATCCAGATAGTGAGCATGTAGTCGCCCTCTTGGTGAATGCTAAGTGTATTCAATGTGCACACAGGGGAGTAACAGGACAGCACTCCATAGGAATTAGAGAGCACTGATTTTCCCAACTAGAGCTTTCTTCTATTCTTTTTATTTTATTTTTAAGCAAATGTATTGATACATAATTAATTTGTTATTCCTTCCAGTCATTAGTTCAATCATATTATAAAGAGTTGCATAATCATCACCCAACACATTTTAGAGTCTATCCTCATTTGCCTCCTTTCTATCCTTCTGACTGCAGTCCACTCGTCTTTTCTAATCTACATGAGCTTCATCTGCGGCATTATATTACCACCATTTTTCATCATAATGATAATAAGACATTAATGATTATTCTGAGATGGGAGCTTTCTTTCTCTTTTTTAAAAATTGGATGTGGCAAGGCAATTGCAGTGGCTCCATTCTCAAAGTGTGATTCTAAAAATAAATAAATAGCATCTATGCAAGACTTTCCTAACAAAGCAAATTATGCAATTCCTTAAAAATAGTAGAAATAGCTGTATTCTCTGTCATCTGATTGAGCCTAGCACACTAAGGATGGAGTTGTCAGGTTAAAATGGTTAGCAATTTCCATTAGCCAGTTTAATAGGCATTGACTTCAATCACTGATTTTCCAATAGTCAGGATTCTTCTTCAGAACATTGTTTTATAAGTGACCGCCCTGGTTCCCAGATCCTGTATGAGCTCCCAATGGCATGATTACAAGAAGTCCTGAAAGATTGGAAGACCCTATCTCATTAGAAGTAATGAATTACTGTAGCGGCACGATCTCAGATTATGTTTATTATAACAAGTTTGTTCCATGATATCTATGAATATTGCCATTATAAAATAATCCATAAACAGTAACTCCCTGGGGAAAGTAGATAGTATACACTTCCATGACATCTTTGAGGTTTTTTGGCCATGAAATTGAGTGATATTGTTTTCTTCTTTCTCTCTTCAATTCTTTATTTTAGCAAGACCTACAGAACAGAAAGGTGAATTTGTTTTCTTGGATTTTTTTTTGTTTATCCAAATATAATATTGCAGAATGCTTCTGGGCAAGTGTCCCTTTCCTATTTGCAGTGCACATGCTTCTGAACCCTTACGAAAACTCGGGATTCTCTTCTGTCAGTAGCACCGACTCTAGGTACCACCGCAGCCTTCCCTCTCATCTGTATTCACCCAGGGATGCGTCGGTGGTTACTGGTCGCTGCAGTCTCCACGCATCTTGGGAGAGGGCAGAGACGAAAACACCTTTCTCGGTTTCTTAGGTTGAAAATTCAATGAAAAACCTCACCGACTTCAGGAAAGGGTCTTTCTTTCATGTGGGAGATCAACAAATTCACAGGGCAAATTCTGAAAGTGGATTTCACTGATTCTATGCTCTTAGCCCTCTTGGGACAGATGTTCACTCTTATTATGTAGAATATTTCACCTTTGTGCTGGCCTTTATTAGCCCAAAGACAAGGTCATGAGTGTTTACGTTGTGTCTCCCCCACGTTTTAATCTGTATTGTACCACAAGAGGTGGCTCCTCTAGGTCTGGTAGCCTCTCACTGGAATCAGGTCTAGTCCAACTTTCAAGAAGTACCGAGACGCCTTGTGTTTGGGGATATGTATGTTCTATCCCTCACATTGCTCTTGGTAGAATACTGGAAGAACAGGATGTGACCATATTGAATGGGAGGTAGTTGAAGATAAAATTCTAGATTAAGATAGATGAATAATAGTTTATAAATAGCTAATACTAGTATTTCTATAAATGAATCCTGACTTGCCAAAACTTTAAACAGAATGGAATTTTAATGGCTAGTAAGATCATCATATTGTTATTTTAATCCCATGTCATGTCAATATAAATCATATGAAATTCTGTTTATTTCAGGCAGCTCAGTCCACCTTTTTCACCCTATGTATAACATCATACAGAAGTACTGGTGGAAATATATGCAAATATTCAGTAATCAGTTAGAAAAAGCTGCCACTTTCCCATCATAAATCATTGTCCATTTTCTTTTTCCTGAGAAGATCCAAACATTTGAAGGTTACTTTCTTCTAGTCCTCCACAAGGAAAACACAAAAGATGAGTTAATTCATTCCAGTTTAATTTTGCAAATAACTCTCTTAAGTGTCTAAAAATGTCTAAACTTTATACTTACTGAGCAATATCATGCTCATATTTTAAGTAGCAACATAATTTCCAAAAAATATAAAATCTTGGAAAACTTGAACGAACTTTTCAAAGAACATGGAACTAATTATAAAGTTATTAGCAAACTGAAACTCCTATGAAATCACAAAACATTTTGGTGGCAGAGGTGGGTGACACTGCAGAGGAGTTTGAAAAGGAAGAAAAATCGTGGTAGAAGACATAGGGGAAATATTTTAAGGAAGCCAAACAACGTGATTTGAAGAAAGCTTAGATCTATCCTATAAATAAAACAGAAATATCAAGAGAGTGAATATGTAATCTTCCTCTTTGTGCATTCTAAATATTTTCAGTGTTCTCATAGGAGAATAGTCAAACAACAAAACCATCCACGCTCTCTAACAGTAATTAGAGAGTACTAATTTCACCAATTATTTTTTCTGTTAGTATGAATATCTTTCTCTATTCTTAAAACAATCTAATGGTTTTATTGAAACATAATTTGCATATCATACAATGCAATAGTTCAATTATATTTGAAAGAGTTGTGTAATCATTACTAAAATCAGTTAGAACATTTTCTCTCTTGCATTGATTATAATTAACTCCCCATATCCACTCAACCTCCATTGCCATACGCCCTAAAAACCATTAATTTAGTTACTATCTGTATTGGTTTACCTATCCCTGATTTCTTAAACAGAAAAACATTTGGGGGAGAAAAATAAAACTAACATAAACCCCCAATAACAATAACCGAATAATGCAGAGAATAACTCCAATTGAATAGAAAGTGGAAAATATTAAAAACTAGAACAAAAGTAAAATGAGTCAAAAGTGAGATGAAATGATAAAATTTTAAATTTTAGCGTGGCTGCATCTGCAATAGTTCACGTTGAAATGTGCTCTGATTGATAGCAAATTTATTTGCATCCCTCGTTTCTCCTTTACTTTTTTTAAAATTTTTAAACTGGCACTACTTTAAAATGGGTCAAAAGGGAAAACCACACTGTCTGATAGCAAGACTATTCAGATCCCTTGATTACATATAGTCATCAAGGATTCACTGGAAGCATTATCCTTGTGAGACTTTCACTGCTATTCATTGCCTTCTGTTGAAAATTTAAGTGCTGATGCAATTTCCTCCTTCTAACTTGGATTTTATTATTACAATCCTTGGATCACACAGGTTTTTGTGTTTCTCCCAGGTGGATTTATATGACACCTTGTTTAGAAGGCTTCTTGTTTTAAAACAAGCCTTTTCGATTCCCATTCTTAATAAACAGGCAAATGTATGTTCTAGATTCTTTGTTTACATATCAAAGTAAATTGAAAAAGGAAATTATATTTATGTAATGTGTGTATGTATATCCTTTTTATAGTTTTATTGGCACATAATCCACATATAATACAATTCAAGAGTTCAATCATCAAGAAGTTGTGCAATCATTACCACAAGCAATGTTTAGAATGTTTTCCCATCGTAGTTAAATTGCCTTTACAATAAGTTGTGTAATCACAATCAGTTCTAGTGTTCCCTGCCACCTCCCCCATTACTGTTTACTCCTGAAATCCCCTCAATCTCCCTAGCTCATGCACACAACCACCCCTAAAACCTCTATAAACCCTTGCATCAGTTATTATATCTATGAATCCACTGTTCCTGAGATTCACCAACTGGAAAACCCAACAGAAACAATAAAAAGCAAGATCAACATACAGTGGTAAGGACAAAATACTAATAGTACAAAGATAAAAATACAAATAATAAGTAAGTAAATAACAATCATCATCAATATTTAAAAGGCCACGGGAGAAATTTTTGTCATGGAACAAGCAAGAGATACTTGCACCTTAAAAAAAAAAAATTCAGGTTGGGTCAATGGGGAGGTCAAGTGACCAAGTATCAAGTTGGATTCAGGATAATCAAGATTATAATGATCTCTGTCTGATAGTAAGGTTGTTCAAGACTCTTGCCCATGGTTAGAGGGCATCTGCCAGTGGCTTAATCTGACTAGTTACTCTGCAGATGGGTTTTGGGCTCCCACTGCCCTCTATAGACTTCTACCATTTAGGGGTTCATAATTTTAGCTCTGAAACAGTTTTGTCCATCATATTTGAATTTTGTTATTATAATTTGGTAATCTCACAAGCTGGGGTGCTTCTTCCATGTGAACTTAGTTGTTTCCTCACGTAAATGGTTGCTTGTTTGAATACAAGTCTTTAAGACCCCAGACACTATTCCAATTGATAGCTGAGCACCATCTGCTTTCTTCACCACACTTGGCTGTAACACCCTTATCTTCAGTGATTATTTCAGTAATGTGCTAGATAGCAGGGCCATGTTATCAGAATTAACTGTTCTTGGATTAGGACTAGAGTTAAGTATAACCCAGAATCCATCTGTATGTCCATGCGATATGCACAACCCAGGTTTATTTTGGCAGCCATCATATGACAAAACCCAAACCCCATAGGACCAACTACTCCAATAACAGCAACAAAGCAACCCACAAACAAACAGATGTGTGTGGGGGTGGGGGGGAATCTAAAGGCAGGAAAACAAAAACCCATAGAAACAAAAAAGTACAGCATTGTAAATGATACCCATGGGCTATAAAGTGATTTCACTGATAACATCATCCATTTTCCCAGTGACACAGCACTTTGGACACTCTCCATGTTAGGAGTCTGCAAATACATTGCCACCTTCAGCAAAAACCCATGAGTTGTTGCCCTACACAGTTCGATCTCCCATTCAATTGAGCTCTGCTTACCCTGCATATGAGGATTGGTGCCGGGGGACCTTCTTGGATCAATTCTTCCAGGTGCAGGTCCCTGCCCAGCATGTCATTTTGGGGGGGGGGGGGTATAGGAACTAAATATGTGATGATTCTGGATTTCTTTCCATTGCACATCCACTGAGGCAGGTGTTCTCCCCAAGGTCCAATGACAGCCACTTCCACAGAGGTTGGCCACTCTCTGCTTCCTCTCCCAGCCAAGGACCACAACCCTCAGTCCAAGTGTGCAGGCAACCTCGAGACAGGGCTCAGTTCATTCAGCTGAAATATATTTGTTGCTCATTTCAAAATGACTCAATCTTCTCCCCATCCCCAAGTCTTCAAAAAGAAAATGGCAAACTTTAATGAATATTTATTTACTTACAAATATATTCATCCTACACTCATAGTTGACTGCTCTTCCTTCCTGAATTCTTTAGTTACTTATATTGTTTTTGTATAATTTTATTTTTTACTATCCTTTCGTTCTCTTGATAACATAACATACCCAACCTATTTGTCTTCTCTTTCTACTTCACTCATATTTTACTCATCTTGAACAACCTGGAATAGCTTTTCTTCTGCTGTATTTGCTCACCAGTCTTCATCATATCTATCTCTATCTCTACCTATATCATCTATATCTATGTCATACTGTATATCTATATCATCTATCATCTATCTCTATCTATCTATCTATCTATCTATCTATCTATCTATCTATCTATCTATCTATCTATCTATCTATCGAGAGAATAGGTGTGGTGCCTCTGAACTACCGTCTGATTCCAAGAAAACTATCTATGCAAGATATGCCTTAACCAAGTGACTGAAGTCTCAACTGTGTGCTGCAGGGGTCAAGTACTCATGGTAGAGCGTTTGGAAATCTCCATGATGGCAGTCTAGCAGACATTGATTTTGATTTATGTAATTTATCTGTCAATATTAAGCCTTCCTTATGCTCTTCCTCTAACGCTGATCATTAATCTATAATATTGACAATTTTATTTCACAAAGAGTTTGCCAGACTCCATGGAGTGATTACTTAAGTTTATCAAGATAGGGTAACTCCTATCTTTTTGGAAGTATGACATAATTTTGCCCCCTTTGTTCAGGTAATGCCTATTATAAACACCTTGTGCCATGGCATTTATAAAAACGACTCCAAAAAGAGTAATTCATTTGGGGAAGTTGATAATTGTCCTCTTGGATGTCAGCTGTGAGATTATAAGAATATGTGAGTGAATGATACGATTTTCTTCTTCTTCTCTTTCTTTTAGTCCCCCCACCCACGCACCCCACAAGCCTTACAGGACTGAAAGTTGATTTATGTATGTAATATTGTGTAAACCGTCCCAGCAAATATTTCTGATCTTTTTCTGCTCCACGTTCCAATTTCATCCTGTAGATAGCTTAGGTTCCCTTTGGTGATTCATTCCATGTCAACATGTCAACATGTCAGGTTCCCTGAGGGCATCCGTCATTGCTACCACTACCCCTTCTTCTCGTCCATGTTCACCTACAGATAGCTCAGTGGGCACTGGTCTCTCTAGTCTCCGTTCACTTGAGGCAAATTCATATTATTAAACAATCAAACATGCAATGGAGTGATTACATAAGTGGATACTTACTTCAGATACTATCAAATAATGCTAGCATCCAATGGAAGGAAAGCATAAAGTTCATACTCATAAGGAAGCACCAACTAATTGGAAGTATTGGGTTATTTTTGCTACGTTTATTCAGGTGAGTATTATAACCAATTTGTGCCATGGTATCTATGAATAGTGGCATCCTAAGACAGTTAAAAGAGTGTAATTCATTTAAGGAAATAGCTATTTGCGTTCTTGGATATCAACTGTGGAGATCATTTCTATATATGAGTGAATGATATGATTTTCTCCTTTCTATCTTTTAAAAACTATATATTTATCTTATTTATTTAGGTTTTATGCTCTGTTTTGTCATTTTAATTTACTTTAATTTATTTTTCAGCAAGTCCTCCAATATCAAATGGTGAGTTCTTTTGCTTGCCTTTGTTTTGTTTTTCTATCTGATGTAATATTGTGGAATGTTTCCTAGCAAATGTTCCTATTAATTTCTTCTCCACGTTCCAATATCATTCTATAGATGTCTTGGGGTCACTTTGGTGATTCCTTCCATGTTGGAATCTCAGATTCCTGGCAGGGGGTGGGGGGTTGGGCACAGTCTAGGTCTCTGCTGCCACTCCACCCCTTCTTCTCATCCACATTCACTAAGGCATACCTCAGTGGGCACTGGCCTCTCAGCTCTCCATTCACCTGGGGCTGCCTCAGATTATTACCATGCTAACATGGAATGGAGCAATTCCATAAATGGCTACTTCAGATATTACCAAACAATTTTAGCATCCAACGGAGTGAAAAAGTCCATACAGATAGGGAAACACTTATCTTATTGGAAGTATTGAATTATTTTTCTACATTTGTTCAGATAGTATATTATAACTAACTTGTTCCATTTTTTAAAAAAAATCATTTTATTAGGGGCTCATACAACTCTTATCACAATCCATACAACTTGTTCCATTTTATCTATAAATAATGGCATTCTGAAACAGTAAAAAAAAAACAGTAATTCATTTGAGCAAGAAATTAATTGTCTTCTTGTATGTCACGATTTATACTGTGATATTATCTCTATATGTGAGTGAATTATTTTCATTTTTCCATGTCTCCTTTGTTTTGTTTTCATTGTTTTATAAAATTTAACTTTGTTTTGCTTTACTTTACTTAACTTTGTTTTATTTTATTTATTTCCCAGAAAGTCCTCCAGTTCAGAAAGGTGAGTTTTTTTTTAATTTGGTTTGTCTTTATTTTGTTTTTATATTTGATGTAATATTTTGTAATCCTTCCCAGCAAATGTTCCTATTCCCTTCCCAATCCACATTCCAGTGTCTTTGTGTATTTGAAGATGTTATTGGGAGAGAGGAGTCCTTGAAGAAGGGTGCCATACATGGTAGGGGAGAGGAACAATGAAACGGGAGAGCATCCACCTGGTGGACTGACACTGTGGTTGCAATGAGAGCTTCAGAGTATGAACACAAGAGCAGTCACAATAAAACTTTTACAAGAAAACTTATGAGATCTAAATTTAAATATTCAAACAATGTAATGCATAACAAAGATAATAGTTCAGCGAAAATGTGTATAGAAGGCTTATTCTCTACAAGCTTTTCTGTGGCTAACTTTTCAGACGTGTAGAAGGCCTTCAAATCAAGGTTACACTGGATAGACTTGACTTACCAACTTTTCGTTTGCTGCTAAACACATTACTCATTTGCACCATGTAAGGAATACTTTTGTTCACATACATTAAATAATTAAGGAAAACAAGTGCTTAAAGTTATGAGGGCAATCCTACCTATTTCGTAGACATCTGCAGGAAGAGGACTTTACCTGAATGAAATGTTATCGTAATTCTTACATGTTACTTGCAAATTCCTTCCATTATTGTCATTAATAAATACTTATATTCTTTGTTTTACAGATGAACTAAGGAGAAAATACGGTGAGTTTCTCTTCTTAATAAAATTACAAAGTTTAGATATAATTGTAATTCAGTTTTAGACATTATTAAGGCAAGGTTTTCTATACTTTGCCATTAGAGAGAATAGACCCCAAAAAAGGTTTGCTGAATATTTATCTATCTAATTCTAAATATTTCTTGTGTTTATCTAATGAGTGAAGATTGAGTGAAGATTTTATATTTTTCATTAGTGCCAAGGATATAAACTGAAAAAAAGCAGAGAGCAAAGATATGAGTACAAAGGTTTTGGCCAAGAATAAATAAATTTACTTAAACCTCCGTTAAAGTATATATCTCTTTATGTTTAATGAATATCTCCATTCTATATTTGTGATTAAAATAAAATAAGGGAATAGCTAGAGTCTTACATTACCCCATATATAAATAATACAATTGAAGAACAATAAGATGATACGATGATGCAGTTAACTGTGTCTTGGAATTACAAATCAGATCATTGTTTTACCCTGAGCAATTTAATTTCACTAAACCCATATTACTACACTAGTAAATGGCTTGCATCTCTTTGATAAATAAGTATTTGTTAATTTTATAAAGAGAAGGGCACGAAAAATGAATTGATGATATTCAACCCAATGTAAATCAGTAGAACTGAAAGAGTATTTCGATGCTTAAAGAGGCAAAGGCCGTGGCACAGATTTTTAAGACACGCTTTGCTTTTTGGTAACCTGATTTCTATAAACCTAGCTTATTTGTACCTGAGAGTCTTCAGTCATGTATAGCGAATATCATTACATAAATAAAAGTGTTCCTATCATAAAATTCTTATAAAAGCTAATTAACACATCTTTTATTTCATAGCTATCTAGAATTATTATAAAGTTATAGCTATCTGAATTATAGTGATACTATGGCCCTAGTGGTATAGGGAATTGCACGTTGTGCTGCTAACTGCTAGGTCAGAAGTTCAAAACCACCAGCCATTTCTAGGGAGAAAGATCAGGCTTTCTCCGTGTAAAGATTTACAGGATCAAATACCCCCAGGGGCAGTTCGACTTTGTCCGATAGCATCAACAATTTTTTCTGCAAACTTCATTTTGAAGTCATTTCGTTTCCAAATGCAAATTTGAATTCAAAACAATTTGAACTCATTTGCAGTCCGACACAATTGCTTATTGTATTGTAGTGAGATTAAAAGAACACTTTATCTTTGTCTTATATGCTCTGTAAAATAATGAATAGTTCTGTAACTTATCATTTTAAAGGGAAGCTCATCTTGCATCAAGCAAAATGAAAGGGGGAAATATTGTCCAATTTTCATTTTATACAGTAATTTTTTTAATGTAAAGTTGATTCCAATCCTCCCAACTCTAGGAAAAGCAACTCGAAGAAACTCCATAATTCCTGTACCCTGTCTTTCATTTCAGTTATTCTCCTGTGCTATTGAAATACTTACCTACCTCAGTACCACTGATCACTTTAACATGCTCTTTGTACTGTATATGGTGCTGAGGCCTGTATCAGGTATTAGTACTGTGGTGGTTGTAGAGGATATAGTGATGGTGCTGATGATAACTGTTAAAATGATATTATTTCTGAGGAAGACTTTAAGGAGCATATGGGGGATTATAAATTTTGATCACAATAATTTTGTAATTGTTGTCCCTCTATACTTCAAAGCAAAACTATATTGACCTCAATAGATTTTACAGTGAGACATTTGAAGTTGAAATGATTACCGTTTTAATTTGAAGTATCTAAAAAATTAGAGAGTCGCTTGGTTAAAAGCTATTAAGAAGATTGGTTTGTTTTTCTATTTCTGGTGTTAATGACTCTTAAATACTCTCTTTATATTTCAGATGACCTTCAGAAAGAATATGGTAAACTTTATTAAAAGTTAATTTATTTCTAATCTAATTTTGTATGGTGAATTATGTGCATGCAAATGCAAAAAAACATATCTAAAGGAGCGCATCTTAGCTTACGGAGGCAAAGGCCTTTGTGTTGCATTTGGCTTTCTAGAAACTTAATTTTTATGTACTAAGATCTTTTGCACCTGGAAATCTTTATTCATTAATATTTTATATTATATACATTGTGTTCATATCATATATACCTTATAAAGATTGGTTAAGCAAACTGATTTATCACAGCTATGTAGAATGCATTCTTTTACAATTTTTATTCCTTTTATGTGAATGAAAATTTTAGTCAGCTTTCAAATATATCATCCATGCTTGCTTCTTACATTAGATTAAGTAAGATTAAAAGGACAGTAAAAGGAAGCATTGATGATATTTTAGTCAAAATATGTAAAAACCTGATAATCATTCAAATTATCTCACACTGTTCTTCTTTTTGAGTTTGGAAGTTTTATTTTAATCATTTTATTAGGGGCTCATACAACTCTTATCACAATCCATACATATATCAATTGTGTAAAGCATATTTGTACATTCATTGCCCTCATCATTCTGAAAACATTTGCTCTCCCCTTAAGCCCCTGGTATCAGCTCCTCATTTTTCCCCTCCCTCCCTGTTCCCCCTTCCCTCATGAACCCTTGATAATTTATAAAATATTATTTTGTCATATCTTGCCCTGTCCGACGTCTCCCTTCACCCACTTTTCTGTCGTCCGTCCCCCAGCCAGGAGGGCACAAGTTGATCCTTGTAATCAGTTCCCTCTTTCCAGGCAACCCTCCCTCTACCCTTCCAGTATCACCACTAACACCACTGGTCCTGAAGGGATCATCCGCCCTGGATTCCCTGTCACACTGTTCTTTTAAAAAAGCATTGCCCTACTTGTTTTTCAAGCAAAATTAAAAGGAATTTAAGCTGAATTTCCCATGTTCATCTGCATATAAGCCACAAATTAAGGAATAATTTTGATTATAAGCTATCTGTGCTGACATTTTGCAAACCTATTTTTTTTAAATGTCTGTTTTGCCCATAGAGAATTTTCATATGTACACTGGATAAGGAAAGAACATACTTTGAAACATTCATATGAGCAACATTTAACAAACTGTACTAAGAATAGAATACTTCCTAAGGAGTCTTGGTGACGTCATGGGTTTTGAGTTGGGATTAGCAGTTCAAAACCACCAGCCACTCCAAGGAAGAAAGATAAGGCTGTCTACTTTCATAAAAATTTAGTCTCAGAAATCTACAGGGGCAACACTATTCTGCCCTATCTGGTCACTGTGTTAGCACATGTAGACTGGAGAAACAAATTCATAGACATTCATATGTGTATAGGAAAGAACTTTTTATACAAGAGCAATTGAATATTGAGAATACAGCCCAACCCAGTCCAGATCAAGTGCATAAGTCCGATATTAGCCCATATGTCCAATACCAATCTATAAAGTCCTCTTCAGACTCATGAAACACATGCAATGACACTGAATGCAGGAAGATCACAGGCCCATGGGTGGGAAGTCTTGTGGATCCAGTGGCATTGTAAGCATCTCAGTGTGGTCAGAGGTCTCCACGTGGCTGCTCCAGTACCTAGGGCTGCATGAGGGTAGGTTCATGTGGCTTCTCCTCAGAAATGTCTTGCAGGGAGTGAGCCTGTGTCCTGCCTCCAAAGAGCTACTTGTCTCCTTAGCACCTCCAAATGAGGTCATCAAACTGAGATCTTATTGACAGGCTGACCTCCACCCCTTCACTCTTAATTCTCAAATTGACACCAGATGATGTAACTACCACAGTCACTATGCATCCAAATCAACTCAATAGCAATGCGATCATATTTTCTGAAAGACTATTTTTAAGAACCTAATTATTTTGGGAAATATACTTTGCAGAAGAAGGGCACGTGAAAAGGGGGCTGAGAAAGAACAAGCAATGACATAGGAAAAATAGAAGACAATATTTTCTGGAAGCCAAGGGAGATATTTGGTAAAATTACTAGGTAAATACACAAATGTAATAGAAATAGCAATGGTACATATAACTTTATACCTTCAATGTGATTTAAGTTAGGAAATTTTGCTGAGCACAAGGTACCCTGACCACAAAACATTTTGTTTTAACTAAATTAGAGGACACTTACTATGTCCAAGATATACGTACTTGACCAAGAAACTGAAGCAGGTCACAGGACAGAGTAGAAAATGAATCAATCTCTCACTGCAGATTTCCAAATGAAAACGCAAACAAGCAAGAAGGACCAGAGTGTTGTAGAGCTGGAAATGGGATATAAATGGAAAGAAAATGTGTTAATTATTTTCAAATACAGCCCTCAGCCTCATCCAGAAACTTACTCACCAGTGTAAGCAAAACAAAAGACAATTTGTATTTTGCCTTAAGAACAACTGGATTAGTCAGTAGGACAAAGAAAAACCTCCCTAATCTGTGTTTTAGATCATCCGGGACAATAAAGCATCCAGGGGTGTGGTTTTCAAATTACTATGGAGGACTAGAAATTATACCAAAACCAGAACATTTTTGTTTAGAGAAGTAAACCAATTTTAAATAAAACCGTTACTCTGTGATGAGCAGCTGTGGCAAAAGACACAATCGCGGGTAGTGTGGCTCTCTTCCCAGTATTCTTCTCAATACAATCCTATGTTACTCCCAGCATGGTATCGATGGCCAATGTGATGCTGTTTGTCAGGCACAGTCAAAAAGAGAAAATCACAGCTGAAATGTAGTGCCAGTGTGATGGTGGTGAAAAAAGTTATAATCATAATGAAGGCGATAATATTATTTCTAAGGGTGACTATATTGGTTAATTTGGGGTAATTATAGATTTTAGTCACAATTAATTTAAATGGTTTTGTTGTTGCTGTTTAATCTTATGTACTCTTCAAAGAAAGCCATAATGAATAGCATAAATTTGTCCTTAAAACACTTAGAAAATAACTAATTACCCATATTTTCACTTTGACATGGCTAATGAAGTGCATATATGCATATTTCTGGTGAAAGCATGTATGAAAAATCTTTTTTTCTGAAAATATATCCTATATTATGTCTTTAATTTTCAGAACAACTTCAAGAAGAAATGCAAAACTGTAATGCAATAGTTTGTTGTATGTGCTGTTGCTACAGCGATTTGGGTTGTTTCTTCCTCTTTCTATTCCTTTCACTTATATAAGTTTGTGTATAATCTTCTTTGTGCTTTCCTTGTCAACCTGCCTATTTCTCTCCTCTTTGTACAACTCTCACCAATTAACTTACTTTCTTCAATATTTCTTTACCGTCTTCTGATGTATTACACTTTCAACACTTTTCATTATGCGAATAATGACTCCGTCTTTCTCATCCCAACATGGGGAAAAGATTGGTTAAGAGAACGCATTGGTGCTTGCTGTAACCACAGGCTAATTCTAAGAAAGTTTCCTCAGCACAGGACATGCCTTAAAAATACTTTAGACATTTTCTTGAAAGCTATATCAATATTCTTTGTCTCATGACATAGTCTCAGCAAGATACCAGGAGAAGAATCATGAAAAGTGAGCAGAATTCTCCGCTTTATAGTTCAACAGACTTGGGTTTGAATTCATCAGGTTGTTGAGCCCTCTGACCCTCACATCCCTCTTCTGTAAACAGTCTTTTGTTAGCATTCAAATGACTTATATGAAGTTCTTTACAAAGGCCTCGCTCATGGGAAAGACTGACTACATCTTAACTTCTCTACCACCGAGGATACATAGCATGACCACATTTTGTGATGATATCTACAAATACTGGTATTCTAAAACAGTCAGGAAGGAACAATAATACATGGGGAAATTTGACTAATTGTACTCTTGTAAAATAACTAAAAATATTTGTCTATTAAATGAAAGATCTGTCCTTTTTAGCTCTTTATTTTTCAGCATTTATTCTAGAAAAGAAAATGTGTTCAGTTTTGGTTTTTCTTGTCTTAATAATTGTGTTCTTAATAATTTCTTAATATCTTGTAACTGTAGGATCTCTTCTAGAAAATTTCCTTTTCTTTTCCTGTGTAATTATAATACATTTTTATTTTTTGTGCTCTTTTCAGGAAAACTGAAAACAGAAATGGGTAATTTTGTTTTCACATTTAAAATCTTTGTAATATTATATCATCCTGTTTCAATCCCCTTCTTGCGTTACTGCATCCTTTCTACTTTACTCATTACTTGGGATCCCTTTTGGATTCCTCTGTTGTCTCTCTGCATTGCAGTTACTATTCCTGGAAGAATTTTCTTGACTTCAATGATTATATGCTTAAAATCAAATAAAGTGCATGTTATTGAATTCTAACATACAATTTCAGAAAGGAGCAATGGTTGGTGAAATATGATGATAATTATTACATAAACTCCTCAAATTAATGTGTGTCTTTGCTGTTTATCTTTCAGAGGAGAAAAAGGCTCTTTTTCAGAATGGTAAGTGACTTAGAGTTATATCACAAGATCAAATTACAGAAATAACAAGAAACAGGCTCCTTCTTTAATTCCTGATTCAGAGTCAGTCTAGCGTGTCACTGCCTGTGACCACGCTCTCATATCATACATGAAGGAAGAACTGGCAATGATATTGAGCAGATTTTTCTGAAGGTTTGGGATCTTCTTTCTTTAAAATTATTAAGAAAACTCATTTTGTTTTCATGATATTCTTTAGCTTTCCTTTCTTTATTTTTCTTTCCCTTCCTCCTTTGTTCTTTGCTGTTTCTGTAACTCTTACTTTTCCCCAAATTTTTATTCTGAAACTATTTTTTCCTTTCTTCCTTTCACTTCTCTTTTCTTCTTTCTTCCTGGTGCCTACCGATCTGCCGTCCTCCTTCTGTCCCTCTCCTTCCTTCCTCCGTGACCCTCCTCCCTTCCTTTTACCTTCACTTCTCAGCCTGTCCAGCTTCCATTTTCCTATTCCATTCTCTCCCCCTTTTTTATTCCCTTCCATCCTTCTCTGGCATTCCGTTGGTCTTTTCTCCTGGCGTTTATTTTTTCACAGACACTATCAAATTCAAGTTCAGCAAGAGAATGGTCACATATTTGTAAGGGGGTCAGTAAGTCTAGAAATAAGTTTATAACTGCATAGAGCTAGAATAACAGAAATAAGACAGAAGTACGACCAAAAGATGCTGATGATAGTTCCTTGTTTTTCCTACTTGCAGCCTGGAAGGAGTCATTCTTATATCCTGGTAAGTGACATTGTTCTGATCATAGTAATTCTCCAATTGAGGAGATATCCTAAAATATAGTGCATGAGAGAGAAAAATACATACTAAGAATCAAGGTTTCCTAGAAAACTAAGTAGGAAATATAACTTTTTAAAGTCCCTTTCCTTTCAACTAGCACTCATATGTGCTTTATAACACACAAGTTAATTAAAGCAGTTAAAAAAATTTAGAGAAGAATCTTTCTTTTAGACTTGATAATGTAGTTTTCTCTTTAAAAAAATACGTGGATATTTTAATTTGTTAATTAATTCTAGCCAATTAATTAATTCTAGCCAATCTTTCAAACAAACACAAAATACTCGTGATTTAGTAAAATAAAGTGTATCTGTGAATATTCTGTTCAAGAAGCTGTTCTTGGAAACTCTCTTCTCTCTAGCCACTTGTGTTGGGCGCCATTCATTGTGGAGCGTCTCAATCTTCTAGATTTCTTTCAATTGCATGCAAATTTGGGGAGAAAAAAATATGAAGATGAACAGAGAAGAATGTTTTGTGGCAGGAATGTAGCCAAAAATGAGTAATAGGTTTCTACCTAATGCAATTGGAGTTGGACAATAAAGTTTAGCCGTATTTCTAAAAAAGAAAGAAACACTATTATTTCTATATTCTATCCACCTGCTGCCTTTCTGGTGAAAGTTTATTATTCTAGTGCATACAACTTGCTCCATCCTTCCTCAGATAGGCCAGGGATCCATCCTGTCACTGCAGCTGACTGAAAATGAGGATCTCTAGGTGATACTTGTCTTCTTCTTAAGTTCTAGATATCGCGTTTATGTCACTTGTGATCTTTATGATTCATAGAGACACACTAAAGATACACTATACTGAGACACCCTAAAACACAACAGGCGATTACAATTTCTATTTGGAATCAGGAAGTAAGAGGGAGACACAGAAGCGTCGTTTGTCAATAGTGGTTAGGAATTCCACTAGAGAGATCATGTGGAGGCCTATATTCTAAATACGGACAGTTTTCTCAATTATCTATATCCTTATTGTGCTCTGAGAAGCACTGGTGGCATAATGGTTACATGTTGGGTTTCACTTCTCAAAGTCAATAGTTTGAAACTACCAACTTGGGGAGAGAAACAGGACTTTCGACTTTGGTAAAGAGTTACAATGTCAGAAACCACTGCTGCAAACAAACACCGTCTCAAGAGCCAGAGAACTCACCGCTATTGAGTCTTTCATAGCTGGGAGCTGCCATCGACTCAATGGCAGTGAGTTCTCTTGCTCTTGAGATGTATCTGTTTGCAATTCTCTCTCTCTCCCTCGCTCTCTCTTTTTTCCTAGCAGGCCACTTTGGTGACCTTGATTACATTCTTTGAGCTGTGTAACCATTCTCATGCTCTTTTTCAGAGTTATTCCTCCTTCATGCACATACATGAAAGTTCCTATGTGATCTTTTGAATGATTCTTGTCAATTTGATACTATCTAGGCAGCTCTTTTTTACTTTTCTTTTTGATCATTTTATTGGGGCTTTGACCACCCATTATGATCCACACATCAATTATAGCAGGCATATTGGTACATATGGTTCCATCATTCATTTCTAGACAAATACTATTATAAAGAAAAAGGAAACAGAAGAATCTCATAATAGGTTTTATTTTTGAATCAGGATTAATATAAATAACTGATTTATGCATTATACTCACCACAATACACTCACATAGTCCCCACTAAATGCAGCTTTTTCTTGTTCAGGAAGTCAATAACTGTCTTGTGGAGTTGATTGTGGTCTCTAGTAGCCTGTATCATAAAAAAGGTCTACCTTAGATAATTAATACTTTAGAATGTTTAATAAGAAACATGTGGGGTAAGTACAAAGTAAAGAATAAATTTGGGACACTAGCACGGAGAAGCATTTGAAAGAGGAAAGTGCTTCTTCTGCTAGGAATTTAACTACTTCTTTGCATTTACGTGTTTTGTTTTTGCTGTTGATTTTTCAGATTGGAGGAAAACGTTGTTCACCGCTGGTGAGTCACCTTCGGATGGCTGACAAAGTCCTCCCCTTGGGCTCAGCTCAGGGGGATTGGGAGAGGAGGGCAGGTGCATTCGCTTCCTATTGCTGCTGTACCCAGTAACGATACATTTATAGACTTAACACAACCGAAAATGTTGTCTTAGAATTCTGGAGGTCAGAAAGCTAAAATATAGGTGTCAGTAGGGCTGAATTTAATTAGGAAGATCAAGGGGGGGATATGTTTCCTGGACATTGCCAGCTACTGGAGGGCAGCTCCATTCACAGCCTGTGGTCCCTTCCTCTGTCTTCAAACTGCCTAAGCCTAGCCCTTTCCTCAATCGCACCTCTTCTTTCTGATTGTGATGTACTTACCTTCCTCTTAGGGGCACCCTTTGGATTACATTGGATCATCCAAATACATTTGGATAATACAGAACAATCTCTTCATCTCATAGTCCTTAACTTGGTCACATATGCAGAGTTCCTTTTGCCATGTAAATTAACTTATAGACAGATTTTAGCAATTCGATGCAGCATCTCTAGGTTGCATTATTCAGACTGCCGCAGAAGGTGAGAGACTCAACATAGAACATAGGCACCCCCAAGTCTCTAAGATATTTCTATATAATATAGATAACTTTGATCATGCATACTTCATCCTTTTAAGGAACTAAAGTATAACTATCTTTGCAGCTAACATAATTCTGGATCCGGTCACAGCTCATCATAACCTCAGCTTGTCTGAAGAGGGAAGATGTGTCACTTGGGAAGAGAAGCAACACGTTCTACCCGATAACCCACAGAGATTTGATTCCCTTCCCTGTGTGCTGGGCCAGCTGGGCTACACCACAGGGAAGTACTACTGGGAAGTGGAGGTTGGGAACAGTGGGTCTTGGGACCTGGGAATTTGTAGGGATAATGTAACGAGGAAGGGGAGGGTGGTCATAAAACCTGAGAATGGTTTCTGGGCCATTAGGTTTTATAAGGCAGAGTACTGGGCACTCACGTCTCCTGAAACTCGGATTACCATTTTTACAAAACCTGTCAGAGTGTGTATTTTCCTAGAATGTGAGGATAAACGTCTCTCGTTCTATAATATGACAGATAATTCCCACATTTACACCTTTTCTCAGTGCTCGTTCCATGGGTCCTTAAAACCCTTTTTCCGGCTTCGGTCTAGTGACTCAGGGCTTCTCACCATCTGCCCAGTGCATTAAGCAGAAGAAGCTGCTGCTGATTCTCACCACAGGACCACATGGTTGTAGGGACATCATCACATCGCCCAATGGCTGGTGAAGAATAAAATGTCTATCATGAGGTGAATGATTTTATATCAGCAACAAATTACTTTTCTTATTTTATGTTTCCTCTACTATTTTATCAGTTTCATCCATTTCGTCTCCAAAAGGAAAATATGTATATGTTGCTTGTGATGTTTTTAGTATTGTACATTAGATGAGGGTGTAGATTTCAAACAACCAACTTTACATTCAACAATTCAAACCACTAATCACCGCACCCTCAATAGTTTACTCCTCCCCTATGCCTCGATTTATCCCTCTTGAGGACCACCATCCCCCTCTTCCCCCAAGTTAACACCCATTTACTGTCCTGTCTATTGCTTTATATTTCCTCCTTTTCCCAACTCCACCCTGGCAAACACCAAAACCTGTCCCTTTGGGAAATCCTTAGCTTGTCCTTTTTTAAATACATATATTTATATATTGATTTAAAACTCTATATGCAAGCATATAATGTAATCATTATAAGTTTACATGAATTACTTGAATCTATGATTATATATAAGGTATTGTAACTTCTTGAATACTGGAGGAATAATAGGTAGTTCATCCATTGAAGAACATTTATGCTGTTTCCAAATTGAAGTGATTAAGAATAATGTTATTGTGTAAAGATCGTTCACCATTTCTTTATAACAAATAATTAGGTATAAAACTTATTGGTCATGCACTTGAAATAAAAGAATGTAAACTTAGTTTTTAAAATTGCCAATCTTCAAAACCAAGCAACCAAATCAATGTGAAGGGGCGTGGATGTAGTGGAGACCCAAAACCCACCTGTAAGATAATTGGACGGTCCCTCTCAGAAGGGCCACACAGACAGGATGATAAATCCAGGGTGTGGTGTGGCACTGATGAACCACATTATTCTCCTCTAGTTCTTTAATAATTTCCTCCCTTGACTATTATGGTTTTTATTTGTTTACCTCATTAATCACGTTAGATTTGTGTATGTTCATTCGTATATTTAAGATCATTCGGTACATGAAAGTCAAGATAGATAACCCATCAGAAACACTAATAAGAGTAATGGGTCCCTGAGGGTATGGGAAGAGAGGGGAATTGGGACAGGGGAGTGGAGAGCTGTTAGCATTCGTGACTGTCTAACCCCACTCAATGGAATTGAACAACAGAATGGTATGTGAATAGACATATTGATTGTGTACTACAATATTGGGGGGGGGGAGAACTAGTATAGAAAAAAAAGTAATAAGGGTTCCTGGCAGGTAGGGTGGGCAAGGGAGGGGATAAATGGGAGCTGATATCAAGGAGTTCAAGAAGAAAGACTGTTTTGAAACTGAATGTGATAGTAATTGTACAGCACTGCTTAATGTGATTGAACTATGGAATGTTTTGATACCTGTAGAAGCTCCCAATAAAACAATATAAAATCCTTCCAATCTCTTTCCCAGAGAGTCTGTACTCACTCCAAACAGTTTCATAGAGTCAATTGCTCCACTACTCAATTGCTAGGTAGCATTTTATATTTAGTTTTATTTTTTGTTTGTTTTGTTTTGTTTTAGAATCTTAGCAAAATAGTGGTATCTTTGGAATTTTGTAAAAGTTTGTAGTTACATGTGATTGATTTCAAATTACATTTCTATGATAGCTAATGATATTAAGGATCTGGTAATGTTATTATTCATGTATATATTTTCTGGATAAGGTGTCTGTTAAAATATTTTGACCAATATTTTCCCTGGTTTTCAGAAAGCTATGGATAGCCGTGAAAACCTAAAATCCATTTTCAGGGTCCACACATGGATTAAGCTTCTGGAAAATCCCCTCCAATCATAGTGGAGATGTGAATAGCCCCATTATTAAACAGAGAATATCATAAAGTACACATGGCAAACATAGTTTGGCCAAAATATAACACCTTATCATTTGATCTCCTTTTTGACACATTTTACAGCTGTTTCATTTTTTTATAAAGGGAGGGTGAAGGGGAAATACATGTGGAATAAGCCCTTGGTCAATCCCCTCTGACCATGGACCAGGGATGTAATTAGAATAGTTTTGCTATCAGGCAGAGAAACATTCGAGAGTGGATTGTTGCAGGTGCAGTCAGGTTAAAATATTGCGTCCTGTCATTTTATTTCCCTTATGATCCATTTAAATTTGTTCTTATTTTTAAAAATATTTTCTGCTTTCTTTTCCATTGAAGTATTTATGATTTACTTTGTTACTGTTGTTAGTTTGTTTTTTTCTTTTCATTGTGAACATAGTTTGCAATGTTTTTCTGTATGTGAAATCTAGGGTAGATAAATCTATTTAGACAGTAACTGGATTAATGGTTTCTAGGGGTTATGGCAGTGAAAATTGGGTGGGAGGAGGGGGAAATAATAACGATGAGTACAAGAAAGAAGACATATTCTAAAACTGCTTGTGGTGATGATTGTAGAACTTTTCTTGATGTCATTGAACTATTGAACTGTATAGTGTGTGAATTATATGCCTACGAAACTGCTAAAAATAAACATGTTTGTTTTTCTTAGCTTGCCTTCTTACTATATAATTTCAAAGATTGTTTATATATTCCAAATGCAAATTCTTTGTCAGATACATAATCTGCAATATTTACTCCATGTCTTTAAAATGAAATATTTCTGTTAACATAGTACTTTGCAAAGCAAATGGTTTAATACTGATGAGATCTAATTTATATTTATGTATGTGATGCTTCTGGTATCATATCTGATAGCTACTGCTCTAAATCAAGTTTTTGAAGAATTTCTCCTTGTATAAATTATTCTAACAGTTTAATAATTTAACATTTTACATTCTAATTTATAATTAAAATTCATTCTAATTTGTGATTAAAATTGTATGCATTAAACTTTTTTTATTAAATAAAATTTGTAGAGGGTATGAGGTTTGACTCAAGATGTGTGTGTGTGTGTGTATGTGTGTGTGTGTGTGTGAGATTTAGGAGCCCTCATGCATAGTGGTTATGCATTCATCTGCAATTCACAAGATTAGCCATTTGAAACCACTAACAAATAAATTTTGCATATTGGTATTGTATCCTGTAGTATTGATCATCTCATTTACTATTTCAAGGATACCTTCATTTACTACTTGGTAGATTTCATAAATTTTTCTTATTGATAAGATGTTGTCTTAAAATGGGACTTCTTTTACATGTTTCCAGTGCATGCCTTTTACTTATTTATATTGTCTACTTAAACTGAGAAAGTTTTCCAGTACAACTGTGAATAGCACTAGTGAAAGTGGATCTATTGTATTGTTCTTCACCTAAGGAAACTACTTCTATTTGACATTTAACTTGAGGAAAGGAAAAACATTTTTTTTTCAACACCATCAAGTTGAATTCAACTCTTAGCAACCCTATCAGACAAAGTAGAACTGCCTGTGTGAGTTTCTGAGGCTGGAAATCTTTATGATACGGAAAGCCTCATCTTTCTCCTGGGGATCCTGGTGAGGTGGGTTTGAAGCACTGACTTTGTGATTAGCAGCTCAATGTGTAGCCAACTGTGCCACCAGAGCTCCACTTGAGGAACTAGCGAAGAAAACTGGCAATAACGGAAAGAGATGGCAATTGAAATACCTTATGATCCGGCAATACCATTACGTGATATTTACCCTACAAGAATAAGAAACAGATCACAAACAGGCATTTGCTCCCCAATGCTCATTGCAGTACAGTTCACAATAGCGTGAAAATGGAAACAGCCTAAATTCCCTAGAAGATTGGTTAAAAAAAAAAATCTCTGGTATATACACACAATGGAATACTATACATGCCTGAAAAACAGCAATGAAACTATGAAACACCTCAAGACATAGAGGGACCTGGAAGGCACTATGTTGAGTGAAGTTAGTTAGCCGAGCACAAAAGGGCAACTGCTGTATGAGTCCACTGCTGTAGGAACAAGCAGCAGAATAGGCACAAGCCCAGGTTTATATGGCATCCAGTCTTCTGGTT
>NW_022104553.1:11246711-11259899 GCF_000313985.2 Echinops telfairi
GGGGGGGCGGGGGCGGATATCAAACAGCCTGGTAGAGAATTTGACCAGTGCCAATGAATCACACACCATGCATTCTAGGTAAGTACTTTGAAGGTCACTTTTCTGGAGGGTGCCTCATGTCAGCTGCGATCAAATGGTCAAGGGAAGGGAAGGAGATGTTGTCTACTGAGTGGTTGCCATGTAAATCTATGATGAGGTCCCCCCAGGCAGGGAGACAGCCCAATCAGAGGGATGAAGGATACTGATGGGAAAAACAATGCAGGAAAGGGGAAAAAGAACAAACATGTTGTGAGAAACACAAATGCACGTCTGCTGGTAGGAAAAGAGGGAGGACTGAACTCCAGGTAGGGGGAAGAAAGACTGAAAATACTTTTGGGGATACTAGAGGGGGGAGAGTGTCTTTGGTGGTATGCACAAATGGGCCTCGGTGAACCCGGGCATGTAGGGGTATGCCAGGGACCCAGGACAGGTCTCATGGGACACTGCATCGTGAATCTTCAAGGTGCACAGCATTCTCCAGAGGCTATATCAGTGAGATCCAGTGGTGGAACCCAACTGGGTGAACTGGATTCTACCTCAGACATACTTGTAACCTGAGGACTTAAGCCAGAAAACACATGGTGTCTAAGGAAGCAGAAGATAGCTGTATCCAGAGTGGTGAAATCTTGGTAGGAAGACAAACAAAGTCTGGCTACATCAACGCTCTATAAACTGTATTAACATATGTATTATACTAGCAAACCTGTGACAGACATTCTGGTTATTTTTGTTTGTTCATATTAGGATATAGCTAAGAGGTACTATGTCATTGGGGGTCACCCTTTTGAAGTTGTGTTATTTATTTTTCTTTTATTTGGTAAATGAAATCCAGGATTGATGAAACTATACGGAAAGAAAATAGAACAAGGGATTGGGCTGAGGGTGTTACAGGGGTTGGGGATAAAAGGGAGACCTTGTCAAGGAGTCCAGTAAGGAAAAGTATGTTTGGAAACTAATCATGGAAGCAATTATACAATTCTGCTTGATGTGATTGAAGTATGGAATGATATGTCATATGTATTAACACCCAAGGAATAATAAATTAAAAGAAAAGAAAAACACATAGATCCTGGAATGGGTTGAGGCTCACACTAAATCCTAGTTCCAACTCAAGAACAATTAGATATATCATGGCCCTGCTCAATACTCCCCCTCAGGAAGGGATCACAGAAGATACGAGCACTATTGCAAAATGTGAAGAATTTATATCTTCAGAAGAAGATCTTCAGCTATCGGCAAAAATATAATCTGGGGTTTCAAAGGCTTGTCTCCAAACAAGCAGTCATCTTAGTAAGATGTCATCTTTGTCCACATGGAAGAAGCACACCATCACCAGTCACCAAAGAATTGTAAAACATATAATCAGAAGGCTATGGATGACAGTGGGCACCCAAGATACATATGTGGAACTACATAGGAAATACCAACTTTTAAATTTCTTTTTCAGTTCTTTCACCTTCCCCTAACACTTTTTCTTCCACTCTTTAATCTCCCCCCTACTACTTATTGTAACAGTCTATCCAGACTCTTAAAATAAAGTGTATACCATCCATCTACTGAACCACCTAAGTTAACTACTCCCACATTACTTCACCTCTTCAGCACCGTTAATAGCGACACCAAGATGTTAGAAAACAACAGATGATATCAGATTTTTTAACACAAACAAAAAACAAAACAATTTAAAAAATAGAGCTAGACACACACAAATAGCCAAACACCAATCAAACCTAAAAGAAATGCCTGAAATTGGACAGGTTATGGGTGTACCTGTAAACGAACTTAAAAGAATGCTTATTGCACTCATGAAAAAGGTTAAGGAAGCGTTGGGGAGGAAAAGAGGGGCAAAATAGAAAAGCTAGAAATTGCACTACATGCCCTACAAGAAAAACTCCAAACAGATACACAAGAGTTGAACACTACAATAGCATAATTACACATTATGCTAAAAGGACAAAGAAACAGACATGAAGAGATGGAAACCCAAATTATTGAGCTGGAAGATAAAGGTATAGAATTCAATCTAGAAGAAGAAAAATAACAAAAATTGCAAAAGAAACTGAGAAAGGACTGAGAACAATGTGGGACAAAATCAAAATTAAGAAAAACAACCTACACCTTATAGGCATTCCAGAACAGGAAGAAACAAACAAAATACATGCAAAGAATAGTCCAAAGAAAGAAAACGTTCCTCAATTCCTAAAGGATGAAAGATAATTATCCGGGAAGCTTCAAGAACACCAATCAGGAGAGACGCCCAAAGGAAAACTCCTTGACATCTTGTAGTCAAGATGTGTAACATCAACCACAATGAAAAAACTCTAAGAGCACCCAGGCACAACGTAGCAATTAAATACACAGGGTCAATAATTAGTATAACCTCTGATTACTTAGCAGAAACCATGCACTCAAGAGGACAATGGGGTTACTGAAGGAAAACAAACAAACTGCCAACATAGAATCTGAACAAGCAAAAATATCACTCAAATATTATGGGGAAATAAAGGCGTTTCAAGACCAGGAGAAATTAAAGGAATTCACAAAAAACAAGATCACGACTACTAAAAATGCTCAATGAAGCACTATTGGCCAAACATCAGCAGCAGCAACACACAAACCTGAAACCAACATAGAAGAGAACTCCTCACAGAAAACCAACATTCAGAATAACAAAGTAATACAGGAAGAAGAAAGAAACTAAACACACACACAACATGCACAAATACATCTTAGCTTACCGAGGCAAAGGCCTATACGTTACATTTTGCTTTCTGTAAACATAATTTGTACTGAGATTACTTCCACCTAGAAGTCTTTATTCATTAATAGCTAATATTGTTCTATACATCTTGTTCATACCATATACTCTTTATAAAGCTTAGATAAGATAACTAATTATCACAGCTATATAGAAGGCAACTTTCTAAAATTTCTATTCATTTTATGTAAATGCAAATTGCAGTCAAGCTTCAAATATGTCAGATATACAGTGAACCCTCGCCACTTCGCGCTTCGACTTCCATGGCTTCACTCTATCGCGGTTTTTGCATACCAGCGCATGCTCTGTCATTATTGCCACTGATTGGCTCATACTGTACACGCTTGATGCCATAAATAATATAATAAATAATAAATGATAATTGTAACGTCCAAAATGTTTTACTGTATTTTCCATTTTTCGTTTAATAAATTGGGTAATACGAGTGTAATGGTGACTAAAGGGTGTTTTTTCATGTCCTCTATGCTCTAACTACGAAAATATTTGATTTACAAATAAGGAATCCTACTTCGCGGAATTTCATTTATCATGGTAGGGTCTAGAACCGATTAACCGAGATAAACGAGGGTTCACTGTACTTGCTTATTACATTGTATTACGATTAAAAGGACAGTAAAAAGAAGCGCTGATGATATTTTCCCCCAAATATGTAAATAATCAATAATCATTGAAATTATCTCACATTATACCGTTGTCCTATTTGGCTCATAATGACTCTAGAGGACAGAGAAGAATGCCATTTTGGATTTTTGAGGCTGTACATCTCTTCAGGGGCACAATGCCTCATCCTTCTTCCACAGTTGATCTAGTAGATTCAAATCACTACCTATGGTTCGCAGCCCAATACGTCACCCAGTAAGCCACCAGGCTCCTTCAGACATGGTCAGTGGAGGTATAAAATGAGAAAAGTCCTTAGGAAATTATCTTACAATTTCATCAATTCAGCTCCCAATAATAGTGGCCCTTTGTACAACCAAACAAAGCACTGTCTGGCCCTGCACTGTCCTCACATCTGTTCCGATGTTTGAGCCCACTGTTGTAACTCTTGTGTCAATACATGTCCTTGAGACTCTTCTTGTTCACTGACCCTCTACTTTACCAAGCTAACGTCCTTCTTTTTGGACTGGTCTCTCCTAATAACATGTCGAAAGTACATGAGTTGAAGTCTTACAATCTTTACTTCTAAAGATAATCCTTGCTGTACTTCCCAAACAGAAGTTTGTTGCTCTGGAAGTCCCACAACTTTCCATATTCTTTGTGCACACTGTACTTTGAATGCATCGATTCTTTTGCAGCCTTCTTTATTCATCGCTCAGCTTTCATGTGGTAATAAGGAAATTTAAAATACCATGGTTTAAGGCAGGGGCCTCTTAGTTCTAAAAGTTATATCTTTGTTCTTTAATGCATTAAAAAGTTCTTTTGCGGCAGCTTTGGCCAATGCAATATATCCTTTGGCTGAGTATTACATGAGCACAGGTTGTGAATTCAAGTAAAATGAAATCCTTGACAATTTTGATCTGTTCCCACTTATCTCAATGTTGTCTTTTGGTCCAGTTGAGAGGATTTTAAAAGCGACAGTCTTTTGATCAGCAAGTAAGTCCTTCAAGTCCTCTTCGTTTTCAACAAGCAAAGTTGTGCCATCTCTAT
Organism: Echinops telfairi; assembly: GCF_000313985.2. NCBI lineage: Eukaryota > Metazoa > Chordata > Mammalia > Afrosoricida > Tenrecidae > Echinops > Echinops telfairi. The sequence continues at coordinate 11,251,177 of NW_022104553.1, forward strand.
ATCACAGTTGTTAATGGGTTGCCTTACAAGTCTGATGACACATTATTCTTGTAGCCATCATTTTGTCAATAAAATCTTCAAACTTGTTTCATTATTACCATTTTGCTTCCGAGTTGGTGTGGCCCTTGTTTTCCTCACAGTCCTCCTGTTGATTTCCACCTTAGCTTTCCAGTGATCAGAGAGAGATGTCTATATACTCTCTATGTGCTTGAATTTACTCAAGTTCAACTTGTGTCCCAGCACGTGGTCTATGTTCGAAGATGTGTCATGTGCGCTTGAAAAGAATGTGAATTATCTGCATGTTGGTGGAAAGCCCTGGAAATATCAATCAAGTCAAGATGGCCAATTGTACTGGTTAGATCTGTAGCCTCCTTTTGAGTTTCTTTCCCAGTGTGTCCGTCTGGGTATTTTAGAAAAAAAAATCCACAGAAACTCATGTATAAGAGAGAGTTTTATATAAAGGTTACGTGCACATCAAGAAAACATCGCAACGCCATGCTGCCCAAGCCCACAAGTCCAACACTAACCCATTATCCCATATGTCCAACACCAATCCACAAAGTCCACCTCCATCTCACAAAACACACACTATGACGCCGACTTCAGGCGGAAAGCCTAATCAGTGAATGTGCAAGCATTCCAGTGCTAGCAGGGGTCTCCACGCAGCTGCTCCATCACCCAAGGCTGCATTGGGATAGGTCCATGTGGCTTCTCCTCGGGTATGTTTTGCAGGAAGTAAGCTTTGCCTGCTGAAGTAGGGAACTGGCTAAGGCAGCTGAACCCTGGTCCGACCATCAGAAAGCAAGAGACCCGAGAACTCGCAAGGCGAGGCTCACCGAGACATTTATCCCTCCGCACTTTAATTAAACCCACGTGTTTATTGGCCATGTTGGCACAATAATTTAACAGCCTCACCTAGTGATCTGTCTTTTTTTAGAAAGCAGTGTATTAAAATCACCAACTATAATTGTTGAGCCTGTGATTTATTTTTCATCTTTTGGAGTGTTAGATTTACGAATTTCGCAGATCTCTCATTGTGCAGGTGTATATTTATTTTGCTCACAAGTTCTTGGTCTACTGTTCCCTTGAGCATTAGATAGTGCCCCTCTTCTCTTCTTATGTCTTGTACCTTGAAACCAACTTTGTCATAGATTAAGATTGCTACCCCTGCATTTTGTGCATTGTAATTTATTTGGTATATTTTTCTCCAGCCTTTAATTCTTCACCTTTTTTTGTCTGCAAACTTGAGATATGCCTCCTTTAGGCAGCAGATGGATGGGTTATGTTTTCTAAGCCAGTCTGTTAGCCTGTGTCTTTTAATTCCTGAGTTCAGTCCATTTATATTCGGTGTTATAACACCCATCTGTGGACTCACTGATGTCATCTTGGACCCTTTTTGTTGGGTGTTTTCCTACCTACCTATCTCATCCGCTTGTGTTGTGAGCGTCATTCATTTTTGCCTTCTTTCCACTATTGAACCAATGTTATTTGGGGGCTGTTCTCTCTTTGTTGCCCAACAGTGGAGTTGTTCTATGTGATAGTCTCTTAATTGCACCCTATGAGTGTTAATCTTTTGCCCATATTGGATCAGCAAACATCTTTTGTAGGGCTGGGTTTCTTTTTATGTATTCCCTGAGTTCGTTCCTTGTCTGGCAAGACTCTTATTTCTCCATCTGTCTTAATAAGTGATTTGGCCAGGTAGAGTCTTCTTGGTTTGTGTTATTTTCCTTCAATTTTTGGAATATGTAACTCCATTCCCTCCTCTTCTTCATTGTGTCCGCTGATAGACCTTAACGTACTCTTATTGGGGTACTTTTATACATGACTATTTGATTTTCCCTAGATTCTCTTATGATCATCTCCTTTTCATCATACTTGGATAATTTGACGATTATGTGTTTTGGTGCCTTCTTCTTGGGATTCAGTCTGGCTGATATTCTTTTAGTCTCCTGAATGGTTGCCTGAATTTCATTTATTAAGCTGTGGAAGTTTTCCTCTGAGAATTCCCTCGCTATTTTTTTAGTTAAAAGATAATTTTATTGCGGGCTTTTATAACAACCCATGCATCAATTGTCTCAAGCAGATTTGCACATATGTTGCCATTATTATTTTCTAAATGCTTCCTTTCCATTTGAGCCCTTGATATCAGCTCCTCTGCCCCCTCCCTGATAAATTATAAATTATTATTAATTTCATGTCTTAAACAGACCACTGTCACCCTTTCCCCACGGTTTCTGTTTTTCATCCCCCTGGGGTGGTGGTGGTGGTTATTTGTCAATCATTGTGATCGGCTACCCATTCCTTTATTCCTCTCCCATCATCCCTGTACCCTCCTTGGTATACCTATTCCCATTCATATTCCTAGATTCTGTGTGTCATGAACCCTTACCTCTTATCTGTACCTGTGTTCATGCTCTGGTTTAGCCTGCAGTGGAAGGCAGGACTAGGGTCATGATAGTGGGGGATTAAGAAGCCTCACGGAACCAGAGGTAGATTGTATGTTTTATCAGTGCTATACTGCGCTCTATTGATTCATCCCTCCCTTGTGAACTTCTGTGGATGGATGTCCCATTGTCTATAGATGGGATTTGGCTCTCTGCTCTGACCACCCTCGTTCTCAAGAATATGGTTTTTTTGGTTTGTTTTAGGTCTTTTGATGCATGTTATATGATCCCGTTGACACCTCCGCTTCTTCCATGTGAACTTGTTGCTTCTCTGCAGGACAGAATGCTGCTTGCTTAACTTCAAGCCTTTAAGACGCCAGATGCTCTATCTTTTGATACCCGGGCATGATCTGATTTCTTCACCACATTTTCTATTACACCTGTTTTGTCATCAGCAATTGTACAGGGAGGGTGAGCATCACAGAATGCCAGGTTATTAAAACAAATGGCCATTGCTTTGAGGCAGGCCTTGAGCAGAGTCCCAAAGTCCGTCCACTACCTCAGCGTGTTGCCATATAAATATATGTACATAGACCAATACCTGATTTTTATAAAGTAATGTATTTACATATCTACACACCTATGTTTATACCTCTATGCATAGGTTTGCTTCCCAGATCTTTCCTCTGCTTCCTTTTACCTTCCTCCTGCCCCACCATTATGCTTACCCTCTTCTGCCTCTTTAGCAATTCCTTTCAGTTAGATTGCTGTTGCTCCAACACTCCCAGAATCTCTACATCCTCCTCATCGTTGATTTTAATTTCCTAGATTTTTCCCTCTCTGTGGTGTTGCTTGCTGATTACTCCCTTCCCCAGCCTCCTCATCCCCCCAGTACCTCCAGAACCATCAGTCCTGTTGCCTTCTCCTCGAGTTTGCTTCCTATGCCTGTCTTATAAATAGGGTGGCAAACACAACAATAATGGAGATACCTTTTAATTCTACTGAAAATGAAAGTGAACTGATCTGTAAATAAAACACTCAAATCAAATCAACACAGTACATCATTTATTCAATGGGACACCACAAACGCTGCTATTATTTACTTGAGAGAAATTAAAAAATATTTTTCAGAGAAAGATTCATATGTGAAAGTATGCTGACAGCACTACTAATCACAGAACCCAAAAGGTAGAATTGATCTAACTTCTGGTCAATTTTGGAGTGAATAAGCCCATTGTGGCACAATTATACACTAAAATACAATCTAGCAATAACAAGTAGATCACTTATTGCATAATTCTGATAATCCTGGTATCTCAGAAAGGTGGTAACTAAATCAGTGGTTTCTGTGCCTGAGAACAAAAATTAGCTGAAAATGGGTTATCTCTGTGTTGATGATAATTTTAAAAACTGAATTTGGTGATGGTTCCCCAATTATGTAAATGTACTAAATGCATTGAATGTATAGTAAAGTGAAGCAATATATGACATGCAAATTATACTTTAATAAAGCTGATAAAATTGATTCAGAGACAAAGATTATTACAATGTAAAGCAACAAAATCTACTTTGTAACTCCAAATTGACAGCAGCCAATAGAAGACTACAATAATTGGCATGTGAAATTGAGGACAACATAGTCACAGAAAGTAATGGCAAAGTAAAGCAAACAAGAGAATTGGACACAGTTCTCTTCCCTCTCAAGAGCAAAATAACTCACTACCATTGAGTTGATGCCTACTCATGGCTACCTTACAGGACAGGGTAGAATTGCTACAGTGAATTTCTGACATTGAAACTCTTTACAGGAGTAGAAAGCCTTTCTTTCTCCTGAAGCTGGTAGTTTTGAAACAGTGATTTTGAGAAGTGAAGCCAAGCATGTAACCAGTATGCAAACAGGGCTCCTAAAAGCTAAATAAGGATATTAATCATCTAGAAAATTGTTCATGTTTATAATATAAGCCTCCACGGTATCTGTCTAGTGGAATGCCTAACTGCTATTGACAAATGATGCTATTGGTGTCCCTGGCTTGCTTCCTGATCTCAAAGAGAAGTTTTTATTCCATGCTGACTTGTAGTGTATCTCAGTATAATTTGAATCACAAATATTATATGCTCCAGAAAAGTGATATCTAGAACTTAATAAGAACACAGGTATCCCCTAGACATCCTCACTTTCAGTCAGCTACAGTGATAGGATGGCTCTTTGGACTCTTTGAGGAAGGATGGAGTGAGTTTTATGCATAAGAAAAATAACCTTTGATGACCAGAAAGGTAACAGGTGGCTAGATTATAGAAATAATAGTGCTTGCTTAGTTTTTAGACATACAGGTAAACTTTACATTCTATCCCCAATTGTGTTAGGAAGAAGTATATAACTGAGGATTGGCTACATTCCTGCTTTTGTTCATCGTCATATTTTTTTCTCCACAAATTTTGAATGAAATTGAAAGCTATATAGATTGAGAAGCTGCACAACGAAGGGAGTCCAACAAATGTGACTATACAGGAAACAGTTTCCAAGATGGGCTTCTTGGAGAGGAATATATTCACACAAGGAATATATACACTTGCCTTGATAACTCACTGATATTTAGGTTTTTGTTTTAAGAAATGGCTAGAATTAAATAACATAAATTTAAATATCCAGGTAAGTTTTAAAGAGAAAGGTAAAGTCTCAAGTCTAAAATAAAGATACTTGTATGTTATAAGGCACTTCTGAGAAATAGTTGAAATGATAAAGGAGTTTTAAAGTTATAGTTCTTGCTAAGTTTTATAGAAAATACAGATTATTAGTATGTATTTTTCTGTCTCATGCAGGATTTAGCATATTTTAAATAATTTAGGATATCTTCTAATTGAGGAGAATTACTATGATCAGCACGATGTCACTTACCAGGGTACAAGAATGTCTCTATCCAGTCTGCAAGTAGGAAAAACAATGAAATGTCATTTTCACTTTCTGTTAGTACTTTTGTCTTCTTGTTCATGCTATTTTATAAGCATGCATCTATATATTTATTTCTATGTCGATTAACTCCCTGACAAATATGTGACCATTCTTTTCCTGAACTGCAAAATGACAGTACCTGTGGGGAAATGGAAGCCAGGAGAAAAGACCAGTCAGAAGCAAAAGGAGGAGGAAGGGAAATAAAGAAAGAGAGAGTGGGATCATAACATGGAAACTGGGTAGGCTGAGAAATGAAGGTACAAAGAAGGAAGGAAAGGGGAAGAAGGCCGGAAGACATGCAGACAGGAAGGTAGGTAAGCTGCCAGGAAGGGAAGAAGAATACATAAATGAAAAAAGGAAGGGAAAACAGTTACAGAATAAAATTTTAAGAAAATGTAAGATAATGACACAGAAATGACAAAGAAAAGATAAATGAAAAGATTGATAAAGAAAGGGAAGCAAAGGAATGTCATTTAAAAATACTTCGAAAAATAAATTCAAAGGAAGAAGATCCCAATCTTTAGAAAATATCTGCTCAATACCTTTTACAGATTTCCCTCTATTTATGGCACTATACAGTAAGCATGGGCCATGGCATACTCTGCCTGACTCTTTCTAAAAGAGTATTGAGAGCATTTAGAGAAGGGCGTTATCTCTTATTACTTATGTAGTTTGATCTTGTGATATAACTTCTAAGTCACTTACCATTCTGGAATTGAGCCTTCCTCAATTCCCAAAATATGGTTCCTTATTGACTGTTTGCATATACTAGTATTCATAGATATCATCACAAAAAAGTGGTCATTATATATCCTCTGTATCAGAGAAGTCAAGATGCATTCAGTGTTTCCCATGACTGGATTTTCTTGGGAGCTTCATATAATAAGTCAATTGAATGCTAGCCAAATTACTGTGAAGCAGGTGTCCCCTTTACAGAAGAGTGATGTGAGGATCAAAATTCTCAGTAACTGGGGGAATTTAAACCTGTGTTTGTAGACGTCCAAAAGGATACTTTTCTCACTATGTCGTCACTCTTCTCCTGGCATAGCTGGCTGAGGCTATGTCATAAGACAAGGAATAATAGTATCATCATCAAGAAAGCGTCTAGTGCACTTTTCAACACCTGTTCTGTGCCGAGGCGACTATTAGAATCAGCCCGTGGCACAGCAGGCATCAGAAGAACATTGTCCAATGCATTCCCATCACCAACCTTTTCCCCATGTTAGGATGGGAAAGGAAGTATAATTAGCATCACTAAAAACGTTGAAAATATAAGACAGCAGAAAACGTTAAAGGAAGATTAAAGAAAATGAACTAATTGCTAAGAGTAGTACAAAAAGGAAAGAAATTAGTATGTAGAAATAAAATGTTCAAAAGAAGAGTATGCACAAATTTATATGTGAAAGGGATAGATGGACCAACCCCAAACATTGTAGCAACATCAGATACAACACATTGTCATTAAAGTTTGTATTTCTTCCTAAAATTGTTCCGAAAAATAAAGAGAGCAATATAGGATGTACTTTCAAACACAGACAAAAGAATTTGTCACAGATGTTTTCACCAGAAAAATGCATATGTGCACTTCATTAGTGAAGTGAAAATATGGATGATCATTTATTTTCTAGATGTTTTAGTTACAAATATTTGGTAGTCATGATGGCTGTCCTTCAAAGAGTATGTGAGATTAAACAACAACAAACGTTTAAATTGTGACTAAAAATTTAATCCCCCAAATGAACCAATAAAGTCACCCTTAGAAATAATATTATGGTGTTCATTATCATTATCATTTTCATCTCCACCACCAAAACTGGCACTGCATTTCAGCTGTGATTTCTCTCTGTTTAGACTATGCCTTACACACAGCATCACATTGGCCATTGAGGCTGGTCTGTGAGTAAGTTATTATGATATTCTGGAGGAGCACACTGTTCAAGAAGGATGAGAAAGTTTTGGAACGGATGGTGGTAGCAATTGTAAAACACTGCTTGATGTGATTAAATTAGGGAATGATGTGTTATCTGCATTAGCTCCCAATAAAATGGGATTTTTGGAGGGGTGAGGAAGAGAGAGAGTTTCCATTTTTTATTGATACATAATATTCATTTTATGAATGTACCCGCATTCGGTTGTCCATTTGTCTATAACCAGAGCTTTAGGTTGTTTCCATGTTTTTGTCATTATGGAAATTGCTGCAATAAACAAACCGGTGCTATCATATTTTTGTTTTAATTTGTATTGCTGCTATTGCTAATGAATTTGAACAGTTCTTCATATGGTTGTTGCCCGCCTGAATGTCATCTTTGAAAAACGGTCTACTCGTGTCTTGTGCCATTTTTTGATTGGGGTATAGGTATTTTTGTTGTTAAGATGTTGTACTTTTCTACGGATTTTGATGTGTCATTTTTTGTAATTTTTTAATATTATTACTAAACATTCTTTCTAAACCTGTGAGTTCTCTTTTAACTCTTCTATGAAATCATCTGATGTGCATAAATGCCTTATTTTTACTAGGCCCCACATTTTTATTTGTCTTCTGTACTGTGACTATTTTTCCTTATGTTAAGTTTTGTGTTTATGCCTTGTATTAGGACCTTAACCTTGTCCCTATATTTTTGTTGATTACCTTTATAGTTGTGTGGTTTATATTTAGGTCCTTGGTCTACTTTGAGTTTGTGATTGTATACGCTGTGAGGTGGGGGTCCCATGTCATTCTTTCGCAGTTGAAGCTATAGTTTTTTCAGTACCAGTTAGTGAAAAGGTTATCTCTTCCCTACTTACTGAGATTTTGTCCCCTATCAAAATTTACGTGTAAATACATAGTTGGTTGTACTTCTGGGTTCTCAAAACTAATCCATTGATCTTCATATCCATTGTACAGCAGGCTGTTTAAATTACTGGGGTACACAATAGGTTTTAGAGTATGGGATTGAATGGTCTCCTTCTTTGCTTTTTTTTTTTTTTGTAATTCATTTTATTGGGGGCTCATACAACTCTTATCACTATCCATCCATCCATCCATTGTGTCAAGCACATCTGTACATACATCACCATCATCATTTTCAAAGTATTTTCTTTCTACTTGAGCCCTTGGTATCAGCTCCTCATTTTTCCCCTCCCTCCCCCTCTCACCCTCCCTTATTCATGAAGCCTTGATAATTTATAAATTATTATTATTTTTTCATGTCTTGCACTCTCTAAAGTCTCCCTTTACCCCCTTGTCTGTTGTCCATCCCCCTGAGAGGAGGTTATAGGTAGGTCATTGTGATTGGTTCTCCCTGCCCCTCCTCCCCCAACCTTCCCCTTCCTCTCCTGGTATGGCTACTCTCAATATTGGTCCCAAGAAGTTTATCTGTCCTGTATTCCCTGTGTTTCCAGCTCTTATC
>NW_022104553.1:11259999-11291418 GCF_000313985.2 Echinops telfairi
GAGGGGGTTATAGGTAGGTCATTATAATCAGTTCCCCCTTTCTCCCCCCACCTTCCCCTTACTCTCCTGATATGGCTACTCTCAATATTGGTCCCAAGAAGTTTATCTGTCCTGTATTCCCTGTGTTTCCAGCTCTTATCAGTACCCATGTACATGCTCTGCTCTAGCCAGATTTGTAGGCAACTGGACATCCCTTTACAGAAGGTTTGTGGGGAAAAGACAGATACAGCACTGATGAAATATACAGTTTTCCTCTGGTTCTTTAATGGTTCCTCCACCCACTATCATGACCCTAATGCTTTTATTTTTAATCATATTATTGGGGCTCATACAGCTCTTATCACAATCCACACACATCAATTGTGTAAAGCACACCTACATTCATTGCCCTCATCATTCTCAAAACTCTCGATTTCTGCTTGGGCCCCTGAATCAGCTCCTCATTCCACCCCACTCCCTCCCTGCTTCCCCCTCCCTCATGAACCCTGGATAATTTATAAATTATTATTTTAAAATATCTTACACTTCCCGGCGTCTCCCTTCACCCACTTTTCTGTTGCCCATCCCCCAGGGATGTAGTACACTGTACACCTTGAAGAGACAAAATGCAAAGCCTGCAGTATGACACCTGAGTCATTAAAGGGCTGAAAGGAAACTCAACTAAAAATTCATGATTAGCCAGATTCTCCCCTTTGAGAGAATTAAATTAAATTAAAGCAATGTCAGGTGTTTTCATCAAGGACAAGATGTCTTCCCCAACTACTCACCAGCAAAAGTTGTGATCTCATCTTAGAGACAGACATCCCCCTCCTCCTCTAGCCATGCATCTCCAGTCCAGTGTTGTGATACTTAGGTTTCTTGTGCCAGGTAGACTCCCCATAGGAACATGTGGCTGGAGTTTAATTAGGTCACAGCTTCATTAGAGGGTGACTGAGATAAATGACTCTGGGAAGCCTGCCTCTTACTCTTTCTCCCTGCTGGTTGGATCAGTGTGCCACTTCCTGAGCTCTTCCATTGCCTCACTTATTGCTGTGCTACTGTATACTGAGCCAACCAATTGATCATGTTGCCCTGTGCCTGTATTGCTATAACCTGAGGCTACATCGGGGCCAGCTCTGCTATGCTCCTGCACTACTGGTCTCTGCTACACCTCAACTTCTCTACCCTGTCAACTGCTGCCTACTCCTTGTTTTGCCTGAGGGCAGATTTCACTACCTGCTTCCTTGACATTGGGCCAGCAGCCCCTGTGAGTTGAAGGACCTTCAATATATTAACAGTTACATTAACGTGAGTTGAACTGAGAGCCCTCTGTACTACTGTGTGGCCTAATTAGCTGTTATATTCATTTTCACTATATATACATATATATGACAGGGCACCCTCTAAAAGCAGAATTGTACTGGGCAGAGAGGGAGCTTTCATAGAACACATTTTTCCCTTAAGGCAATCACCCAGCAACTCAATCTGAGTTAGTGCACCCAGTGGCATCATCCCGGAAGGTTCTTTCTGGTCACAGTGAATTTTTTCATAAAAACAATTTCGCTCAAACCTCGTCTTTTTTGTGTAACAGCTGATTTAAGAGAACAGCTTGCAGTTGTGAAATTTTGTTTCCTGCTCTGAAAAATGCCACAGAAACTATTGTGATGTTGAACACAGTTTACACAGACAGCACTATGGGGAAAAACTCAAGTGTACAAGTGCTTTTGTCATTTCAAAAAAGGTAAAATGTTGATTGATGAAAAACTTCATTCTGGACATCATCAACTGCCCAAACAGATGAAAATTTTGATTCATAGTGCCTTTGGAATTCATTCCAGCAGGTCAGACTGTTAAACAAGCTTTCTATGTAGAGGTTCTGAAAAAATTACATAAGAGTATGGGACCAAAAAAAGGCCTTATTTGTCATAGACTGGGGACTGATTTTGCCACCACAACAATGTACTTGCTCACACAGCCATCCCAGTGTGCCAGTTTTGGGCAAAAAACAGCATGCCTCTCTTGCCCCATGCACCTTACTCACCTGACCTCACTCTGGGTGACTTCTTTTTGTTTCCATGAATGAAGAGGAATGTGAAAGGACAGAAATTCGATGACATAGAAGAGGTGAAGAAGAAAATGAAGGAGGTGCTGTTAACCATCCAAACAGATGAGTTTCAGAAACGTTTCCAAGAGTGGATTTGCAGATTTGACAAATTTATTATATGTCATGGACAGTACTTTGAAGTTGATAAGGTTGTTTTGTAAAAAAAAAAAAATACATAGCTTTATTTTTTATTATAAGATCATTTTATTGGGGGCTTTTACAACAATTCATACATCAATTGTATCAAGCATATTTGTACATATGTTTCCATCATTATTTTGTAAACATTTACTTTCTATTGAGCCTTGGTATCAGCTCTTCTTTTTTCCCTCCCTCTCCCCCACTCACCCTCATGACCCTTTGATAAATTACACATTATTATTATTATTATTATATCTTACAGAGACTGTCGTCTCACTTCCCCCATGGTTTCTGTGTTCGTTTCCCTAGGGGAAAGTGGGGATTTGTGTAGATCTATGTCATCGGTTCCTCCTTCCTCCCCTCCTCTTCCCACCTTTCCCTTACCCTCCTGGTATACTACTCCCATTCCTGTTCCTGAATTCCATGTGTCATGAGCTCTTAGCTATCCGTACCTGTGCACATGCTCTGGTCTAGCCCACAGTGAAAGGCAGGACTGGGGTCATGATAGTGGGTATGTGTGAGGAAGCCTCAAGGAACCAGAGGAAGATTTGTATTTCATCAATGCTATACTGCACCCTGGTTGACTCATCCCTTCTTTGCGACCCTTCTGTAGGGGTGTCCCATTGTCTACACATGGGTTTTGGGTTCCTGCTCCAACCCCCCTCAATCTCAACAATATGTTTTTGTTTGTTTGTTTGTTTGTTTTGGGTCTTCTGATCCTTGTTACCCAATCCTGTTGACAACTCATGATTGCGCAGGCTGGTGTGCTTCTTCCATGTGGGCTTTGTTGCTTCTGAGATAGATGGCCACTTGTTTACCATCAAGCCTGGCACCATCAGCTTTCTTCACCACATTTGTTTATGCACCCATTTGTCTTCAGGATTGTGCCAGGAGGGTGAGAATCATAGAATGTCAGGTTGTTAAAATAAAGTGTTCTTGCATTGAGGGAGGGCTTGAGCAGAGACCTGAAGACCATCCCCTACCTCAGTGTATTGCCATATGTATATAGGCCAATACCTCTATTTTTATGAATTAATGTATTTACATATCTACACACCTATGCTTATACCTCTATCCATACCTTTGCTTCCTAGATATTTTCTGGGTTCGTCTGGGTAAACTAGAGAAACCAATCCACAGAAACTAATATATGTATAAAAGAAAATTTTATATATAGGGTAAGTGTACATTCAGAAAGCATCCCAACCCAGTCCAGGCCGAGCCCATAAGTACGACGTAGCCCATATGTCTGACACCAATCTACAAAGTCTTCCTCAAACTCACAAAGCACACAATGAAGCCGAATGCAGGAGGGCCACAGGCCAGTGGGTAGAAGCTCTTTGAATCCAGTAGCGGTGTAGTATCTCAGTGTAGGCAGGATCACCATGCAGCTTCTCCAGCACCCAGGGCTGCATCAGGGTAAGTCCATGTGGCTTACCCCCAGGGATGTCTCACAGGAAGTGAGCCTTGCCAGCAAAGGCAACTGCACACTGGTCCGACCATCAGAGAACAAGAGACCAGAGAACCAGGAAGGCGAGGCTCACCGAGCCTTCTCTGCCCTTCAATTAATCCCACATGTATTTATCAGCCAGGTTGGCACAATAAACCTTAACTGTTTAATTTCCTGTTTCCTTTTACCTTCCTCCTGCCCCACCATCACACTGATCCTTCTTCTGCCTCTTAGTTGTTTCTCCGCTAGATTGCTGTTGCTCTGACACCACGAGGATCTCTATGTCCTCCTCGTTGTTGATTTTAATTCCCTGGGTTTTCCCCTGTGTATCGCATTGTTTGCTCACCACTCCCTTCCCCAACATCCTCCGCCGCCCATGTCCCTCTGGAACCATCTAGACCCCCTATCAGCACACCAAGCCCAGAGGATGGTGTCCCTGCATGGAGCTGGTAAGGCACAGAGAGGACTGTAGGGTTGACAATAGTTCAAGACGTGATGTCCCCTTACTGGAGCATACCCTGACCCAGGGCAATACTGGGGACACACAGTGGGGAGTTAGTATGGTCTGAACACCCCATAGCGGGGTGAACCAAGAAGGGAATATAACAGATCAACAATGGGAGCTAAGCCAAGCCACAAAGCCCCCAAGGAGCCCCCTAAATAGACCTCAGGCTAGGGTGGCCAGTTCCCAGAATTCCCCCAGCACCAGTGGGGAGATAGTCATAAAGGTCAGTGGATAGACCTGGAACCATGTGTGCTTTTTGTCTTTTTTTTGCTAGTTATCTTTCTCTCTTTCTCTTTTTATTCAATCTTTTATTTTCTTTTGGTTTGGTCTACTTTATTGTTGGTTTTCCTACTTATATAATATAGGCATGGGAAGTAAATACATAGCTTTGAAAAATATATATTCTGGTTATTTTGGGGATTCTCCTTCATGGTGTTTATAAATATATATATAAAAATACAACTTACTTTAGCATGTAACACGGTAAGCTGATATATAACTTACTTTACCATGTAACACGGTAAGCTGTATATAACTTACTTTACCATGTAACACAGTAAGCTGTTACCTAGATGTTTACTATAGATAAGCCCAAACTGAAGTTCATAGCAAATTGTTTCATATAGTAGCTATATGTATAGTAGCTTTATTCATAACTTTCCAAATTGGATAAAACATAAATGTTATTCAATAAGTGAATGGAATATTACTCAGTAGTGTTAAGAATCTTTTTTCATATCCATATTAAAGTGGGTTAATAAGACTTATTCTAAATGAAATAAGCCAATGTCAAAAATATACTTATTGTGTCATTTTATTTATATGACATTCTGGAAAGTATCAAAACTATAGAGACAGAAAACATCAATTGTACCCAGGTGTAGAGGGAGTTGGCTTACAAAGGGTGTCCCTCCATGGTATAAATGTTAACATTTTTGGCTGCTAACCCCTAGGTTGGTGATTCAAATCCAGTTATAATCAATCTAGAGAGTTGACAATCTGATTTTGAAAGGGTACACGTTTCAAAACCTTATAAAGTATAATCATAATCAACCTGAGATTTACAGGTTTGATTTTTGGTTTGGATTACAGAGGAATAGCATGAGGGTATTTGAATAATGGAAAACTGTAATGTACCCTAAATATAGTAATGATTACATAAATCAGGAACCTGGTAAAACTCATATAGTTGCAGTCCCAAAATTCAATATTTTTCCCCCAAAGCATCTTATTGGGAGCTTATACAACTATAATACCATTTAATAGTTTCATCGCATAAAGCAATACTACACTATTGTGACCAAAATCCATTTCAAAACATCCTCTACCTTGAATTCCCTAATATCAGCTATCCTCTACCCCAATACTGGGTTTTATATGCCGACAAACGTATACCAAAAATTCAAGAGACACAATGACAGAATTCATCATAGATAAACCTCAATAAGAACAAGAGCAAAACAAACAAGCAAACAAACAAACAAAAAATTGAAAACCAGATGAGGTCCAACATGTATTAGAGGGGAATCGCCTGACAAGGTTTTAACTGTTCAAGTAAGGTTTATCATTTTTCTCCTATAGTCTTCTCTCCAATACTCTCTGTTTAGTAACCAGTTTATTCCCATCTGAGATAGTTTATTGTGCCAGCCTTGCTGATAAACACAAGTGGTATTAACTGAAGGGCAGAGAGATAAATGGCTTGGTGAGCCTCGCCTTTCTTGTCTCTCGCTCTTTGATCATCAGACCAGTGTGTGGCTGCCTTGCTTGTCCTGTGCCTCAATTTACAGACTACACTACCTGTGGGACGCCTAGCCTGTGGACTGTGTCGCTGCAAGTTGAGGTACCTTTAAGACATCTCTGGAGCTGGGGACTGGCAGTTGGTGATCTGCCTTGTGATTGGCTGCTGTGCTGACAGAGCCTAGCTCTCTCTACAAATAGAGGAAGATCTGGCAGCAGACTAGACTTGAAGGACTGCTAGTCTCTCACAACTCTCTCTCATGGATGTGAGTTGCACTGAGCCATTTGTAGTGCTTTATAATTTAACTGTTGATTTCTTGTATTATATATTTATCTGTATATGATTTAACAGTTCATTTCTTGTTATATATTTAATTATCTTCATAAATAAATATATTAAATTATCAGCATATTTGGTTTTATCTCTCTAGAGAACCCTGTCTAACACACCATCCCTCCGTTATGGAGAGAGGAAATCACCAGTGTAGATCTCACAAATGATTTTGGGGCTTTCGCTGTCATCCATAGCCTTCTGCAAACCAGAATCTCACAATTCAGACTCTGATATTATTCCCTCCTTCCACTTCAGATTACATGGCTTACAATCCTCCAGACACTGCTGTTGGTGTGCTTCTTCCATGTGACCTTAGTTAACATCCCACTTAGATGACTACTTGTTTGGGAAAAATTCTTCAAGGCCCCAGATACTAAAGAAATGCAATCTTACTGCATATAGATTCTTTAAAAGTTTCCTTCAAAATGTAAGTTAATGTGAGAAAAGATGGGAGTGAGTTCATATTTCAGGAAAGAATGGAGAGAGTACAGATGTTTGTGATGTAGATGAAGTTGATGTACAAGAAGCTGAAGGACAAAATTGCAAAGATTCATTCAACTTTTCTTTAATGCCATAATGGAGTAGACAACTGAGAGTAATTTAATTATTTACAATTATTTAATTTTATTTTTTCCTGAATATCTACTATGTAAACATAGTATAAAAACCAAAGATACAAAATAATATAAATGAAAAGTTTATCTCCCTAATTCTTACAGTTGGCTAATATTCAAGAACTTAAAAATTTACACATAATTTCACAGGCTCTAGTTTTTTTGTATATTTTTACAACAGAAGAAAATAATGTCATGTGTGCATGCATTAGGTTATAAAGAAATAAATTTATATCAGAGAAACGATTTCTAGAGTTGTAGAAGGGGAAACGTTCAGTCTGGCTGAAGTCCATAAATCAGATGTTAAGCTAGAGAATTTTCCTGACTCAGGTAGCTTCCAGGACTAGTGAAACAGGAATCAAGAAGAGCAGGTTGGTGGAGGCAGAGGTGGATGAATCTAAGGTCAGCAGACGCTATGGAAGGCCTCTGATAGTTTGTAGGGTCAGCAGCGAATAAAGTGGGCCACTGATTTAAGTTTAAAAACCAGTGGTGATAAGACAGATGCAGGACATCTCACAGAGTCTGCGTAAAAATACCTCCAGGGAAACTTCTTTCGTTTGCACCTGTGCTGTGATGAGTAATGAAGCTACACTCGTCCTTCATACTTTTACAACTGTTTGGCTGCTCAGAGTAGATCTGGCAGAGTTGATTACATTATGTTAGATCACATTATTTAGAAAGCCTCAAATGTCAAACTACTAAGAATCCTGGCCCAGTCAGGTTGGCATAAAATCTAACTTGCACAGTATTTGTATGTGAAACAAATATTATCTACTTATAATGATATTACTACATATATCACCATCAATACCTATACTAATATGTCTAAAGTATATGAGGCATATTATTAAAAAAGTGAATGCTATAGCATAGTATATTTACTGTAGAACATATATAATTCATATACTACTTTAGAAATATGATCCGTAAAGCCCAGTCCCTGGAAAAGGACACCATGCTGGGTAAAGAAGAAGACCCTTCAAAAGATGGATGGCCACAGTGGCTGCAACAATGGGCACAAACATGGCAATAACTTGAGGATGGTGCAGGACAGGACAGCGTTTCATTCTGTTGTGCACCAGATACCTGTTCAATGGAACGAACTAGATGGTACTTGATAATAACAGCAAT
This sequence comes from Echinops telfairi, assembly GCF_000313985.2. NCBI lineage: Eukaryota > Metazoa > Chordata > Mammalia > Afrosoricida > Tenrecidae > Echinops > Echinops telfairi. The sequence goes on from NW_022104553.1 coordinate 11,267,995, forward strand.
ATAGTATACACTATACTATAACATCATATATTTAATGTAAATCTGGTTTTACATTAAATATACACAACATGAGCCATGCACACTTTACACACTACACCTTGCTTTGGGGAGTCAATTTAAGAGAAATATAAAAAGGTGGGGAAAATAGGAAGAAATGGAAAACACAATTTGGTCTTGAACTGGAATTCTCTCTATAACATGGTGAATCAGTCCTCATGACCGACAGGATATCTACTGTCCTCGGTACAGTGATAATCACATGGTGAAGGTTATCATCAGTTAGTGTGGTTTTCGACAGTGGACACAATTTTGAGGTGTCCTGAATCATTAGACCAAAGTCTAAACAGAGACCGTAAAGACCCATAGAAGGAGCACCGATTAAAGGTATGAATGTGGGTCTTGTCCTTCATATTATAGAATGAGACGCATCCATCCTCATAGTCTATGAAAATGCACACACTGGAAGGCTGTACTTTTGGAGTAAGCTTTGTTTCTGGAGAACTGAGTGCCCAATATTCATTTTTATAAAACCTAATGACCCAAAACCCATTTTCAGGTTTTATTACAATCCTTCCCGTCCTCATTACATTGTCCCTGCAAATTCCTATATCCCAGGCTCCACTGGCCGTAACATCCACCTCCCAATAGAACCTCCCTGACGTGAAAAACTGCTGTCCCAGCACACAGGGAAGGGAATAAAATCTCTGTGGCTTATCAGGTCGCTCTGCAGGTGTTTCTTTCCAAGTTACACATCTCCTCCCTTCTTCCAAGCTGAGATTGGTATGAGCTGTGTCTGGGTCCAGAATCACATTTGCTGCAAAGATAATAATATGTTTACACTCTAACCAGGTTAAACTGGCCTTGGGGTCAGAATTAATCATATTAGCTAGATGTTCTTGTGTCTGTCACAGTTGCATATGTTCTCAGGTGGAGACTGTCGTAACTCCTCTCTAACAACTCCCACTGGGGCTGAAGCTGAGCCTAAGAAGCACAGTCCCTTCTACACCTTTAGGGGAAGCCTCACCAGCCTGAAAAAATTCTTTCCTCCAGTCTGAAACAAAACAAAAATACACATCATTAAGTCAAGTGCTTTAATTTCCTGGCATAAGTAACTTATTCTTTTTAAAGCTTCCTTTGCTAATGCCCCATATTGATTCCACATCCTTTGCTGGACAGAATGCTCCACTGATTTTCTTATTAAAGATTCCCATCAGAATTGGTTCCTCTAACTTATGCTTTTTGTGGTTTACAGTATTGGCGTTGACTAAAATGCAGTTATCCCTTCCTTAAACAGATGTTATTCAGGTTAAACAGAGCATAAAATAACATGACCCCAACGCATTTACTTTGAATTTGTAAAATAGAAAAGTTAAATGGTCTGAACAAATATAATCATTTTGCTCTGGTTTCTTAATATGTCTTAATCTGTGCTTTAGCTAACCTTTAAGTATGTTGTGATGCATGAGTAAGAAAAACATGAAAAAAAATATTTTTAAATATCATTTTACCTTGTTTCCTGGGGAACAAGAATCATATGGCATATAATCTCTTTCATGTTTCATTTACATATCATATAATAATATATGCTGATATAATGGCCAGAAAAATGTCACTTACCAGGGTACAATGATGTCTTCTGCCAGCCTGCAATAACACAAAATGATGAAATGTCATTCACCTCTCCTGGTACTCATATGTTTTCCTTTCTGTGCATCATTGATATTTTATCAGGAATCAATTTTACTTTTACATCTTTTCCCTTAAATTTTTTACAACTGGGTTATTAGTTTTTCTCTAAACTTGAAAATCTTGAGGTTTATGAAAATATGTGCAGAAATATAAATCAGAAGAAAAGGAAAACAAGATAAAGAGGAGAGAGAAACAACAGATGGGCGGTTTTGCGGAAGAATACACACCTTAAGAGACGAAGGTAGATAGAAGGAAAGGTAGAAAAATAGAAGCAAATAAGAAGGAAGGAGCGACAAAAACAAAGAAAAGAACAAACAGGTGAAAGAGAACGAAAATAAAATATAAATAAGACTGACAAACATTAAAAGAAATAATTGGGAAAACAAAGAAAAGAAGAAGACAGGGCAACAAAGGAAGGAAGACTGGAGGACGGAAGACCAGCTGAATCAACAAACAAAAGGAGCGAGTGGTAGGAAGGGAAAAGAAAGCTGAAAAGTTGTGTATTTATCTATATGAAAAACGCTTTCAAACAAGGGAAGAGATTGTGCTCAATATCTTTTCTACATTCTCTTCTTTTTATGCTTCTTCACAGAAAACATAGTCCAATGCCTAAAGATTTGTGGAAATGAGACTTAAAAAAGGATTAACTCTCTCAATGTTAACGGAATATCATCCCCTGAGGGAACTTCTGAATCACTTACCAATCAGGAATAGAGCCTTCCTCTCATCTGAAAGGAAATGCACTCGTAAGACTGGGGCTTTCAAAAAGACACTGATCCAGAAGCAAAGGTGTATATTCACCAGAAGAATTTCCCATAATCATTAGCCTTACTGCAGTCAAACCTTTATTCCCTTCCAAAATTTATTTTCCATAGTTAAAAAGTTCAACGATATAATCTCAAAACACAATGAGAACAAAATTACCAATTTCCTTTTGAAGTTTTCCTAAAAAAGAGGAAATCATATTTCATTTTAATGTCATAAGGCAAAGAAAAAATAAACATACAATGACAGAGGATGGTTATTAACATGAAAAATTGGACTCACTTTTCTCTTCTAAAATATGTGCTGAAAAAAAGAAAAGAAAAATGTATCATTTAATTACTTAGCGAAAATAAGATTGCAGTAGCTGTCCAAGAGGGACATTTTTAAATTCCCTCATGCACTGCTGTTTATCGATGCTTTCAGATTGTTTGTTGCTGTGGAGTGCCAATTAGTTGGTTACAACTCCTCATGGCCTTCTGACAAGAGAACAAAACAATGCCTGGTTCTGTGTCATGCTAGCAATGTTTCCTCTCTTTGAGCCATTGTTGTAGACATTATGCCAACCCATCTCTCTAAACGCGTTCCTCTTGTTAAGGTTGGCATGCTATCTACACAGCTTTCATGTCATCTGTTCTATTTGAAGAATAGCTCCAAGTGACCATATGCTTCCAATTAGGGCGTGCAGAATTGAATGCCGGCGAAGTAACTATGAAGTCACGCTGCACAGTCTATTAAAGAGAGAGCTGAGAATGAGAGGGCTCAATAACTTGACAAACTTCCTACTTTTGAAATGCAGAATGAAGATTCCTAATGACTCTGCCAGTGGGCTCTGGTGTGGCATAGGAACTTATGAGTTGGGCTATGAACCGAAAGGTCAACAATGGGAAGCCAGCAGATGCTCTACGGGAGAGATGAGCTTTTCCACTCTTAGAAGAGTACAGCTTCAGAATCACAGTGGGACAGTGTGACCTTGTCCTAGAGGGTCACTATGAGTCAGGGGCATGAAGAGAGAAGTAGATAAGGGAGTTTAAACTAGAGTAGTAATTGAAAAGCTCAAATGAGAACAGCCCACAAAAAGTACATAGATGAAGTGGAAGGCATATAAAAGGGATGAAGCAAGCAGAAATCACTGAAGGAATATCATATCCTACTTTTAAAATCGTCATTAAAGTTTACCAAATTCTTTCTGGACTTCACTTGAAAAATAAAGAGAGTACTATGAAACACTTTGAAACAGAAATAAGAAAAAAAGTCTTCCAAAACATTTGGCAAAGAACATATATGTAATAGGAATGTTTCAAAGGGAAAAGAAGAATAAACAGACAAAGGACATAACTAATATTCTTTTCTAGATGTTTTAGTAAAATGCCTTTGAGGTCAATATTATTTAATTTGAAATTAAAAAATACCTATAACCATCAGGTTACAGCTTGATGGTGCCTCATTGTGGTCATGAACTTCTCAATAGGAGGACCTACGGAACCCTCCTTCTCTCTGCCTTGACCTTCCTGCTTGCTCACCCTGAAAGCTGCTGGAGCCCTGCCATGCTTCCAACCGTCTTGGATCCATGCAACTTTGCAATCACTGGCCTGTGATATTCCTGTATTCCGCATCATTGCATGGGACTGCATGAGTCTAAAGAGAACTTTTGGACTAATTGTGGAGTTGACATAGACTGCACTGGGATGTCTTCTTGATACATAATTACCTCTTGATACAAAACTGTTTATTACACTTATGAGTGTCACTGGATCTTTCTTTCTAGTTAATCCAGACTACAACAACTATTGTCACTATGATCACGACTATGATTGTCACTATCATCATTGACATCACCACAAGTGCCTGTCTTACTGCCTACATTACAAGCAGGATGACCGCTGATCATTAGTGGTCCTCGGCGAGTAAATGATGTAGAAGATGAAATTGAGATTAAAGCGTGGACATAGAACTTGTTGAAAGTCCTACACTTTCTTATTACAGATTTGAAATTTTATTCAAAGTTCATTTGACTATAAGTTGGTTTTATACAAATGATTCTGATTTCTGTATTTTCAACCGTGTCCCCAGCATCGCTTTAAAGCACTGCCCTGGTTGACTCTCAACTAATAAGAGATACTTGGAATTGTGTTCATTCTTAATAATAAGCACGTGTAAAAGCAAACATAAGAAGAAAATCAAAGTCTAATCCAATTAGATGTCACAAAAAATGAGTTTCACTTTAGGATTATAAGGTAAAGTTTTTGAGAACCCTCAAGAAACATTATAAAGATTGTTCTTCTGTAGAATAATTCAATCCTTCTAAAGGTGAAGTATGGATTGTCTTTTGTTTGGTTTTGATTGAGGTACACGTTTTGAGTGGTCATGAGCGGGTGCTGAGGATCCCTTCCAACTCTATATCTTACTCTGAATTCAGGCCTGGCATCTATAATTCTGGAGTTTGTCAAGAATTTCTGCAGGACAATTGACCCCTCTTCTGTGTTCTGGTCCTTGGCAGTTATTCTACACTGTGATGCTATTCGTTCATATTTTGTATTTTAGCATTGAAAAAGTCCTGGTCTGCTCATGATAGTTTTTTAGCAGTCACTTCTCATAATTCCATTGTTTCCCATTATGTCAATGATTTATTTCACATTTTCTTCTTATATGAAGATCTAGCAAAGAAGAGACTTGAAAACGTATTTCCAGGAGAGCTCCATAGTGCAGTCCGTCATTTGATTTGCTGACTTCTACTTTGTTGATCATTGATTGTGGACTCAAGAGAATGATGCCTAGTATGCATGTGTTTTCTAATTTTAAATCACGCAGTGCACCTTTGTTTTATTAGAAAACCTGCATCTTTGGTCTATGTACAAGTTCCACAGGAACACAATTAAATGCACTGTAAGTCCCATTATTTATCCATAACGTCTTATGATTCACAGAGTCAAAAGCCTGTGCATTGTCAATGGTAGTCTCTGTTTTCAGTAAGATACACCTGAAATCAGCAATAGTATAGTTAATGCCATGCCCTCTTTCGATTCTGCCTTAAATTGTTAGTCTTGTCCTGTCAATGTACAGTTTCACAACAAGCAAATAAACAACTAGTTTTTTATTTTGTTTATTACATTTCAGGTATTCAACTTTGTATTTCACTAATGAAATCTCTCAATAGTTTGCCCTTCCACTGCTCCCTCTTGTGGATGATTATCTTCCATCTCACCCAAGTTAACATGTCAATCTTGTAACTCAGTGCTTTAACTTCTCTCCCTTGCCTTCCTCACCTTGGCAGTCCCCAAAATCTGTTCCATTTTTTTTTTTTGGGGGGTGGGACTTTATCTAGTTCTTTCCCTCTGTAACAGAGGTATCATAAAACAACATCTTTATGTAATTGCATTTTTTTTACTCAGCATAATGTTCTCCAGGTCCAAGAGGTGCTTCATGGTTTCATCATTGTTTCATGCATAGTTTTCCACTGTGTGTCACCGCCATTGAATTGGTGACAACTCATAGTGACTCCATAGAACAGGATAGAACTGTTCATTGAGTTTCCAAAACTTTAGCTATTTGTGGCAGTAGAAAGCCCTGTCTTTCTCCCCTGGAGTGGCTGTGGTGCGGAGAGTTTGAACTACCAACCTTGCGGGTGTAAGCACTGAACCACCAAGTGTATGTACCAATATTTCTTTATCCATTACTTTAATAATGAGCATTTTTGTGGTTTCCATCTTCTTGCTGCAATGAATATGAGCGAGCATATGTATGTCCGTGCTATGAATTCTCTTTCGTGAGAATATATGCTCACTTCGTAGAGGGATCGCTGGGTCATCCAGAATTTCTCTTCTCATGTGTTTCAGGTAGTTGCTTTCCAAGTGGCTGTACATACTTACAGTCCCACCAGCAATGTGGGAGGACTCCAATCTCTCTGCAGTCTCTCAAGTATTTGCTAGTTTCTGTTCATGTTTTTAACATGGCTGCTATTATTGGTGTAAGGAGGTGTCTCCTCCCAGATTGCAAACAATCATGAGCATTTCTTTATGCGCTTCTTGATGATTTAGCTATTTTCTTTGGTCAACTGTCCACTCATGTGCTTTGTCCACTTTTTAACTGGGTTATTTATCTTTTTTCTTATTGAAGCATTGCCGATTTTATAGTTTAGTGATTAGTTCCTTGCCTATTGTGTCAATGCCAATGATTTCCCCACCCCACCCCCACTCAGTGGATTCTTTTTACTTTTATGATAAAGTATTCTGATGTACCTATGTGTCTTATTTTTATTAGATCTCAGCCACCTGTTTCGTTGTCTACTGTGTGTTCCTGTCATTCAATTTGATAATATACGGTCCTTAGGTTTGTTCCTGTTTTCTCACTGATGATCTTCATCGCTGTGGGATTTACACTTAGATCTTTGATCCATCTTGAGTTTGTTTTTGTGCCCGGAGAGAGGGATGGGTCCGGGTTCATTCTTCTACAGATGAAAACTCAACTTAGCCAGCCTCATTACTCACCATTGTCGTACTGTTATGGATTGTGTGCTGTTGTGATGCTGGAAGCATGTCACTAGTATTTTCAAACACTAGCAGTTTCACCCAAAGTGAATAGGTTTCAACAGAGCTTCAAGACGAAGAACAGATTCTGAATAATGAACAGATTTTCCACTTCAGAGGAATTAGCCGTGGAAACATTTTGGATAGCAGCAGAACATTGTTCGGGGTAGTGCCAGGAGATGAGCCCCTGAGGTTGGAAGGCAGTCCACATGTGACTGTGAAAGAGAGGTCTTCTCAAAGCACAATCAATGATCATGATGTGGATGGAGCAAAGCCTTTGAGACTAATGCCTTGAGGGTCTTTATTGGCTGATGGGAAATGCCTCAAGATAAGAAGAAAAATCTGCAAATCCCTATTTATAAGCAGAACTTAGAATGTATGAAGTATGAACCTAGGAATCTGGACGTTATTCAGAATTAAGTAAAATGCACAAAAATGGATATATTGGGAATTAATGAGCTGAAAAGACTGACACTTACCATGTTGGATCAGAAAGACACATGCTCTGTTACGCCAGGAGTGACAGACTGCAGAGGACTGGCGGCACATTCATTGCCGGATCTGTCGTGTAGGACAGTGCTGCCTGTGATACAATGATCTTTCCATAAACATGGAAAGCTAGTCCAAACAACTATTATTCAAATTTTTATACCAACCACTAAAGCTAATGGTGCATAAATTGACAAATTCTACCAATGTCTTCAATCTGAAATGGATTTTAAAAAGCAACCAGGATGCATTGATAACTAATAGTGATTAGAATACAAAAGTTGGAAAGACACAGGAAGGAACTGTAGTTGGAAAAATATGGTCTCAATGATAGAAAGGAAGCTGGAAATTTCATGATAGAATTTTATAAGACCCAAGACTTCATCACGAGCACCTTTTTTTAAGCAACACCAAAGGCAACTGGCCATGGATGATCCAAATAGAATACACAGAAACCAAATGGACTCCATCTGTTGAAAGAGATGGTGCTGAAACCAGGCCAGGGGAACAGACTGGGAACAGATCGTTGATGGCTCGTATGTACCTTCAGATGAAAGCAGAGGAAAATTAGAAGAAGCGCCTGGGAGCCGAACTCAAGCCTGAGTGTCTCCCACCTGCATGCGAAAACATCTGAAGACCATGTCATGCTTGACCACTACTGGCAGAAGGCCTGAGGAACTGTGGGATGACATCAAGAACAACAAACGTGAAGAAAACGACCGGTCTCTAAAAAGACAGGAAATAAAGCAAAGCTCCCTGTGTGTGTCCGAAGATGGTCTTAAGCTTTCTCTTAAGCATAGATTAGCTAAGACAAACGGAAGAAAGGAGGAAGCCGAAGAGTTGCGCAGAAAATTTCAATGGGTAGCTCCACAAGACCAACAAAAGTGTTCTAATGAAGCATGCAAAGACCAAGAGAAGAAAACCAAAAGGGAATAAAGTCTTCTACTCAGCGCGTTGACTTCATTCTTGCTTTCTTTTTTTAATTACTCTATATTCAAGATCTAATTTCATAATCTCTTCTGATAGTCATTTTTATCTTTTCTTCCTTTTTTTTTGGACTTTTACTTCCATGTATGACGTCCTTGATGTCATCCCACACATAGTCTGGTCTTCAGTTACTAGTACTCAGTGCGTCACACTTACTATTAAGATTGCCTCAAGATTCCTGTGAGAGACACGTGAGGATTTACTTTGCTTCCCATTGACTTCTTCTCATCTTTCAGCTCCAACATGAAGCATCACACAAGCAACTGATGGTCTGTTCCATCCACAGTCCTCCCCTAACCTTGATCTTACTAATGGCATTGAATTATGCATGTATGCACATATACATAATGAGTCCGTTCTGACACAAAATGACCCTAAAGGACAGGGCAAAACTGCCCCTGTGGGTTTCTGAGACTGTAACTCCTCATGAGCAGAAAGTCTCTTGGTTCTTGCATTGAATGGCTGCTGGCTTCAAACTGCTGACCTTGCAGGTAGCAACCCAGTGTGTAACCACTATGCTACCAGGGCTCTTTAAGCAAGTGAATAAATGAATGAAAAAAGCAAGAAAGAAATGGCACGGTGAGGGAAAAATATTAAAATTAAATTAGAGAAGGATGGTAAATGGATAGGTGAAATAAAAAAGGAATTGCACAGAGTGGAATGAAAGAAGCAAGAAAAAAAAAATGACCCAATTAAAAAATTGAGAGTGGGGGAGACAAAGAGAAAAAACCAAATGGAAATCTAGGAAAGTATTCATTAAAATAAAATAAAATAAAATGCATGACCTGTTTGATCTCAATCAAAGGATATTCAAATTATGTGAAAATGCACTGCTTATTTTCTACATTCTCTTCTATTAAGTTCTAGCACTGACTATTTTAGTAATGGGGCTTAGTGAATGGTTGGACTGCTTATTAATTGTGAAATATGAGACTCAGAAAGAACATGAGAGTCACTTAACATGCTGAACTGGTGTGTACTTCTTAGCTGAAAAGAAATGCACACGTAAGACCGGAAATGTTAAAAAGATAAAGATGCAGAGGCAACAACAAGCATCCATCTGTGGGCTGTCGCTGTAATCATTACCATTACATTAGCCATGCTATTGTCAACTTCCACGATGAGTTGTCATGAATAATTTAAAGGATTCAATCACATGATCTCTAGGGGTATTTGGTATTGAGTACATAAGCAAGTATAGTACAGAAATTATTTTTAATATGATAAGTGCAATATATATAGGTAAAATGCAAAAGGGATTTGAAATAAGGAATTAATTTAAAAGGTAAAGAAACATAAGGGGGATATACAAATGAAACAAAAGTTTTACTTTGAGAATTAAATTACCAATTTCCTTCAGAAGTTTTCCTGATAAACAAAATTAAATATCACATTTTAATATCACAGGGGAAAATAAGAGAAACTTGCTGGGAAATACCCCATACAAACACATAAGATAGATAATTAGGGTTTAAAAAGATGAACTAACTTTTTGCTTTTAAAATACATACTAGAAAAGAGAGAAAAATGATTAAAATGTAATTTATGTATTTAGAGAAATAAATTTACAGTGCCTATGCAAAGGGGCAATTATAAAGTTCTCCAAAGAATTGCACTTTGTGGACTACAAAAGGGCTTCAAAAAGATTGCAGCAATATAGAATTGAAAGGTAATAAATGCTTTCCATAAACTTTTTGAAGTGCCCACTTACTACAGGATGCTAATATTTATACACATCATCAACCTTAAGGTTGCTGTGTTACATAGTATTTGTGAAAATATTCTCACAATCTACTCAATGCTTCTAATGAGTAGGTATTTAACTTAAAACTAACAAGGTGACTGTGAAGCAGTGTGTCTCAGTTGTTGCTGTTGTTTGGATCCAAGAATCATTGAGTTCGGTAACATGACAAACTGTCTACCATAATCCTGCAAAATGGAAACCTAGCAGTACTATGCTAAATCAATGACTGAACTACTGATCCATTCAACTGAGATGTCAGCCACAAGGCAGAAAATATCACTAACTTTTCCAAGGAAGTGCATATTGAATTTAGTTAAGGAGTGTCCTATTAGAAAATCGCCACTCCCTTGGAATAACAATATAAGCAAAGCAAGAATTCTGTCACATAAATTCCTGCATCTTATTTTTCTTCATCTCATATTAGGCAAGAGAAGTTGCTGTTAACATCATGAAAAATAATACATCCAATAAACATAGCAAAAAATTGTCAAATAGAGTTAAGGTGTGAGAAGGAAAAAGGCGGGGATATAAGTGGTAATGTTGTACAGTATTAATAATGACTAACAAGCAAATCAGAGGAAACCATACATTTGGGAGGGGACGTAAAAGACTATTACTACTGGGGACCCAGTTCACACATATATGGGTTCATTCCAAACAAAATGTGTCTAAACATGTCTCTGCGATCAGTAGATTTGCAGACAGTTTCTCTCAGTAATATGTGTTTCTCTTAATCTCCTTTGGATGCCTTCAAAACTTAGGTTCAATTAAAATATTTGATCCGAAGTGTATCTTCTGGACCAGTTCAATTCAAAGCAGAGAGCACCTCTTAGTAGGTTATGATGGCTGATTGTGGGAATTCTAGAATGCTCGTCTTGATAGGTTTTCTTGAAGGTACCAAATGATCAAGGGAGAGTATCATGAAGAAAATTTAAGAACATGGAAAACTACATTGATTAAAAAGCAGCCTGGAAAGTTGTCCCGAACAAACTTTTTCCAACACAACGATGCATCTGGTGGAATCAGAGGTTAAGCATTGGGCTGTTAACCACAGGGTTAGCAGTTCAAGACTATCATCTACTGCAGGAGAAAGAGAAGACTTTCTACTCCCATAAAACGTCACTGTCTTGGAAACACACCAGGACAGTCCTGCCCTGCCCTTTACGGCTGTTAGGAGCTAGAACCAAGTAGATGACCCCGGAAATGAACCTGCTCATTCTCCAAGAGTTCCAAGGGCTTTCTCCCGAGACTTTTGCTGGGAAATCTTACCCTATCCACCCTGAGTCCCTTTCAGACTTCTTTTTGTTCCCTAAACTTAAAAAACTTTTAATAAGAACATGAGCTGAGTTCATTAAGGATGCCAAAACTGATATTTTGATATAGTATTAATTGAAGTGTGCAGTCGTCTTTGAGAGATAATTATATCTCTTCCAGAAATTTGGAAATGAGAACTTCCCGTTGTGATATTTTTGTCTATATTTATTTTTTATTTATGATATTTTTTATTTTAAAAAGGGTTCTACAATTTTGAAGCACTTTTTTGTGCTTATCCTCATATAAAGAGGGACATGAGACAGAAGAGGGGGAAAGTAAGTAAAAATCATTATCGGAAAATCATATCTTAAAGTAAATATCTTTAAAGTTTCCCATTTTCTTTCTGAGATTTATATCAAAAATAAACATAATGATATGAGTCACTTTGAAAAAAATCAAAACAAACAAAAATATTTTCCAAAAATGCATTTTGCTTAACATTTGTGTTACATATGTTACATAATTCTGTCTCAACTTGAAGTGCAGGGGCGAAGTCTAGCCTGTCAATCAGGTTGCTGCCTCCTGGTGCCTCCTTGTGGGTGTCACCTCCTCATAAGGGGCATTCTGGTAATCCCCGCCCCCTCTCTGCCTTCCCTTCCTGCTGTAGAATGATTTACAGAGCACCCAGAGTCACCAGCATTAGATTCACAGGGACTTTGCACCAACCAGCCATTGATGTTCCTGCATGCTGCATCATTTCATGAGGCTTTGTGAGTCTGAAGAGGGGTTATGGACGAGTATCGGATTTATAGACTTGTGCTGCACTGGGCTAGGATGTTTGCTTGATATATAATTGCCTCTTGATATAAAGCTCTCTCTTATACTTCTACGTGTATCCCTGATTTGTTTCCCTAGTCATCCCGGCTTAACACAATTTGTATAAGAGGTCAGCCAATTCAAAGGCAAAATATTTTAAGAAAACGGTTATTTTCTAGTTATCTTATGAACATATTTACTTCAACTAGAGAACTTATGTTAGTAAAACTTGTAGTTGCCTCACATGATTCCTTGAACTCTATTTTTAAAATAATTTGCTGTCCCCATTATTATCATCCATCCCACCAAACCCACAACCACAAATGGCTAGTGATTCCCATCTCCGTAGCACGGGCCGTTCTCTGTGCCAGGCCCAGCACTACATACATTATAAGCACCGTGACATATGATCACTGTGACGATTCAGAAGTCATTCCTGCAATGACAGAGGAAGAAACTGGAAAGAGCAAAGATGAACAATTTGCTGCTTCACTCAGCTGCTAATTCAAGCAAATTCACTTGGTTATGGGTGACGCCACTTCAAAAGAAGTCCACTGTTTAGTGAGGTATGACATTTCCTAAACCCAGACTTTGCATTCATGTGATAGAGAAACCTACCGTTCTCTTCTTTCAATGTATCTGTAAAAAATAGATAAAAATTAGGAAATATGTGATGATCATAAGGATTAATAATATTTAAAAGGAAATTTTTATCTTTCCAAACACGTTTAATCAACCATATATGAAACAGAGTAGCTGCGTTTAAAGGAAATGGTTTAACAAGTATTTCCCAGGGACTTAGATGAAATGAGATTTTAAAAACCTTGCTTCAAATGTTAGATTGCAGCAGAAATTTTGTTTATTTTGACAAAACTTTGAATAATTTGTACCAAAGATTATCCAAATGCCCCCTGGGTTCTGCTTTAGAAACCATTACATTGTAATAATCATTATCATCATGTTATCACAATTATTGTCACAGCTACCCTGTTTCCCCGAAAATAAGACAGTGTCTTATATTAATTTTGCTCCCAAAGATGCGCTAGGTCTTATTTTCAGGGGATGTCTTATTTTTCCATATGGTACACATTTATTGTTTATTGTTTTATGAAAAGAGACCTCGCACTTCCTGTCTGCTCCGGCTGCGCTGCAGCCAACAGTGAGCTGTGCAGTGGTGGCCACCACTACGGATCAGAGTCCAGAGTTACGGTAGCTTCGAGGGGCTTTGTTTTCAGGGAGGTCTTATTTTCGGGGGGATGCCTTATATGTCAGCGAGAGACAAAACTGTAAGTAGGTCTTATTTTGGGGGGATGTCTTACTTTCGGGGAAATGGGGTACCAATACCATAAAAGAACCAGTGACTTTTGTCTATTGTTTTTTCTTAGGACAGAACGTCCACTACAGGAAAGTGAGTGGTCAAAGGCTCCAGATTCAAGTTCTACTTCCTCTGTTTTTGTTGTTGCACGGTGCCTTCAAGTCAGCTGTAAACCATAGTGACCCTGTGCAAGACAGAATGAGCCATTACCCAATCCTGAGCCAGCCGCACAGTGGTTCTCGTTCTTGAACCCGTTGGGGCAGCCACCGTGTCAACTCATCTCCCTGAGGGCCTTGCACTTTTTCATTGATTCTCTACTTTATCCAGCATGATGGCCTTCTCCAGGAACTGGTCTCTCCGGACAATATGTCCACCAAGACAAAGCCTTGCCATTCCTGCCTCTCAGGAACACTCTGACTATATTTCTTCCAAGACATTGCTTTGTCCTTTTATCAGTTCGTGGTACTTTCAATATTCTTCTCAAGCACCACACTTCAAACACATCTATTCTCATTCAAAATGCAATTTTTACATGCATATGAGCAATGGAAATGGGGCACCTTAGTCCTCATACTACGACCCTTGGTTTTCAACACTCCAAAGAGGGCTTGTGCAGTAGATTTACTGAATGTAGTCAATTCATTGAACTCTTGACTGGTGCTTCCATGAGCATTGACTGTGGATCCAAGCAAGTAAAGTCCTTGAAAACGTCAACCTTTTTGCCATTTATCATAATGCTACCTATTGTCCACTTGTGAGGATTTTGATCCTCTTTGCATTGAGTCGTGTTATTGAAATCTGCAATCCTTGATCTTCCTCAGCATCTGTTTCAAGTCCTCCTCATTTTCAGCCAGCGAGATTGTGTCATCTGCATGTCAAGGGTCCTAAATAAGCATTTCTCTCTTTTTTTTTTAAATCATAGGAAACTTTAATGAATGCTATTGACTGAACTATGCCATGTAACATTTTTTGTACTATTAAAGTTATTGTTATATATTCTTTTCATTACCAAACCATCCAATGACAATGGATCTTGTCGAGAAGAACTTTAAGAAAATACAGTGAGGATTTTTTACAGTATGGTTTTACCTCAATCATTACAGCGGGAATTGAGAAACCACAATGTGCTGTTTGTTGTGAAGTTTTATCAGCCAAATCTATGAAGGCTAACAAACTAAAATGCCAATTTGATAGCAAGAATTGAGCTTTGCTCGCAAGGATTTTACAAGCAAAGCTGATGAACTCAAAAAAGCCAGACTTGGCACTGGTGGCAAGTACCACATACAAAATGCAGCAGCCATTGAAGCTTATTTGGTGACACTCAGAAATGCCAGAGCTATGAAACCTCACACCATTGCTGAGTATTTGCTATTGCCAGTGGGCAGACATTGATGGAGTTATGATCGGAGATGAATTTGTTACAAAATTGAGTGCAACGACACTGTCCACAGAATAGATGGCATGTCTGCTGATATTCTTGATCAGGTCATCCAGGAAATTAAATCTGCTCCACTTCCAATATGTAGCATTTCTCCCATCATGATGCTTCATTTCTCTTCATGTAACCCTGCTTCTCTGATAATTTGCTCAGCATGCAGATTGAATAAGTATGGTGAGAGGATACAACCCCTAAACACATCTTTCCTGATTTTAAACCATGCAGTATTCTCTTGTTCTGTTTGCACAACTGCCTCTGATACCTGTACCAATTCCTCATGAATGCAATGAAGTGTTTTGGAATTTCCACTCCTCTCAAGGCTATCCCGATTTTGTTATGATCCACACAGTCAACTACTTTGGCATGGTCAATAACACACAAGTAAACGGACCAAAGGTGTCCATAGTCTGACCCAATCTCACATAATGCTCAGCTTCCAATCATTAGACTTTCAGTATCTGACAATGTTTTGAAGGTATAAGGTTTGCAGAGACTCTTTCTGAAGTGGGTAGCTGAGTCCTTCTTCATTAGCTGTCCTTAGTCTGGATGCTCCATTCAAATCTGTTCACTTTGGGTGACCTTGGGACATTTGAAATACCAGGGACATAGCTTCCAGCATCACAGCAACTCACAAGCCACCACACTATGACAAATTGGCAGACAAGTGATGGGTACTTCCTCTAGACGGGGATTTTGGTTTCTGAATGGTGGCATAGGTTGAAATCTCACTTCTGGAACTCTGATTTTTTTTTTTTTTTTTGAGCACTGGTGGCATAGTGGTTGCGCATTGGGCTGCTAACCACAAGGTCAGCAGTTCCAAGCCACCAGCCACTTCTCAGGGAAAAAATGAGGTCTTCTACCCCAGAAGAGTTACAGTCTTGAAAAACCACAGGGTCAGTTCTACCTCCTCCTCTGTGATTTCTTGGAGTCAGAATTGACTCAACTGTAGTGAGAGGAGTTGGTTTGAAATAGAAAGCAAGTACACAAAAGTGTTTCCCCAAGCTCTTGTAGTCCACCACATATATAAATGAATAGCTGCTTCAATGGCAAAACTCTCAGATTTACTGTGAAGGTATTTCACTGAAATGTCAATGGAAACACCAAGACTTTATTTCAAATAGTAGTCCAAAATTAATTTTAAATTTAATTTGACAATAACTTCTAATTATTTGTTCATAAAGTTATCTAAAACTTTTCCCTTAATTCCTCTTTATTTATAAGTACATTGTTCCCATTACCATCATCATCATTATCCATATATCATCAAAATTGTCATTATAGATACCAACACCTTTAAAAATGCTCATACTTTTTACATACTTTATCTTAGTATGGGATTCAGCACTGGTTACAATACAGGCATGTGTTATTGTTTCAGCGTAATACTGTGGTCCCTGCTTCTCAAGCCCTGTTTTTATTTTAAAATTGTTATTAGTGTTGTACTTTTGTTAAATGTATTACAATAAGAAATTGATATTTTCCCCTAGAGCAACAGATATATAGTCATTGAAAAATAAATGTAAGGTAATAATAAAACTAAAAAAAAATGGGCTGAGCTAAATTTTTATGGCTCAGAAATAATGCTCAGATCCTGAGAGCTACGTCCTCAAATCACTGAGGACCACTGTCATGATAGTGCATGATCTGCGTATGGAGGAAAGTGACGCTCACATTTCTCCAATTTCATCTTCTTGGAAGAAAATGCACAGAGAAAGTTCTTTTAAAATCGATTAAGCTAGAGTACATTAGACTTAGGAAACGTAGTCATCTTACAAAGATAGATATTCAACAACACTATTATTATAAGGAAAAACAAACAAAATGAAATGAGGGTTCCACACCCAAAGGTAAGGCTTTGATGACTATGAGGAGACCAAGGACTGCGAAGGGACAAAGAGAAAGGTGAGATGGGATATTGAGGGTGGGGGAGTAAGGGAGGCAGAGAGAAAAAGACCCACGTTTGGGGGATTTAACGGGATACTCTTGCAGATTTCATTTGTTGAGATGGGCTATGTAACTATACACAGTGTGCATCTTTAGGAACAAAAACAAAAAAGTAGAGGGAAGGCTATGTATATAAATTCTTTGGAAAAAAGAAAAAAGCCAAAGTTTTAGCAGCAAGTTTAAAGTTCAGTTATGGTATGTCACTGAGAATGAAGTTATTGAGCTTCTTTTTTTTTAATTTTTTATACTAAGATAATTTTGTTTTATTTTATTTTTTATTTTTTAACATTTTATTAGGGGCTCATACAACTGTTATCGCAATCCATACACACATCAATTGTGTAAAGCGCATTTGTACATCGTTTCTCAAAACATTTTCTCTCCATTTAAACCCCCGACATTAGGTCCTCATTTTTCTCCTCCCTCCCCGCTCCCGCCTCCCTCATGAGCCCTTGATAGTTTATAAATGGGTATTTTGTTATTGAGCTTCTTCTGAGCACATGCAATAATGACTTCACTCAGTTCGTCAATCATATGTAAAAGAGGCCTTCATATATAAACAAATTTTTCTTCATCTTGGGTATTAAAAATCATATAAACAATTTGCAGCAAACTGCTACAAGTATATAAAAGTAGATGAAAGTATATCTTAAAAGAATGAACAGAAATCCAAGAAAATTCATTCACACAGTTTGAAACAAACCCATTATCTGGCGCTCATATATGAAAAATGGTCATTAGGGCAGTGAACTGGATGTTAAATTATTTGACCCCGCACTGGTCTAAAGCCAATTGCTTTGCTCTCAATGAGAATGTGTGATATTTCTTAAACAAGACTTTGTATTAATGGAAGATGTAAACATACCTTTTTCTTCTTTCATTTTCTCTGAAAAACAAATTAAATTAAATGTATTAATGATCTGAGGCTCAGAGGGTTTAATTACATGATGAAGTAACTACTATTAGCAAGGGGAAAAAATCGGTGATGGAAAGGCAAATGTATCAAATTACACAATGATGACTCTTAATCACGAAACCCAGTGGATGATTCCACCATTGGTGTGGAATGCTAAGACTACAGCAAGGCAGAGCTTATAGGCATCCCTTTCAAGCGACTGTAAACTGTGTATATTTTCAGTGTCTAAATACAGCCTCAAAAGCTCTATTTAGTACATCGTCACATCACAGTTTTCCTCCTCTCAGACTGGATCGAGGAAGCTATTGTTATTAACATCAGAAGGTAAGGTGAAGAAATAATGCTTTAGAGAGAGACTATGGAAGAATGAGAAAATCCATGAGCTGAAAAGAGGAACGAGAAAAAAGCAAGAGTAGAGAAATGGGTGTAGAACATTATAATGTAAAGAAAAAGAATGAAAATCACAAAAGATTAAACTTACATAAATGTTAAAGGAAAAAAGGCAGTAAAAAGGAAGAGAAAGGTTGAAAAATAATACTCTTGTGATCATATCTAGTCAATAGATTAATTATCATTAAAGTTTGCCATTTACTTCCTAAAGATCTGAAAAAGGAAGAGGCAGTAGGAGTCAATTTTTAACAGCAAGCAAGCAAACAAATGTAACTTACAAAATTATTTTAACCAGGCAGATAAGTTAAAGAATACCTGTTTCAAAGTCAAAGCCTTAAGATTTATTGTCAAAATATTTCATTAAACTAATAATGGGATAAAAAATATTTTCCCCAAAATGTCACTATCAGATAGTCCCCCAGATAGGCCCCCCCACCCCCCATGGAATATATACAAATCCACTGACAAGAGAAAAGCAAAGTGCTCATAAAGTTAAAGGGCTTTGATGAGCCAAAAACATTACTGGGCAGAAAGAATGCCCGGATGCTGGGCGCTCAGCCCTGCATTCACAGAGGAAGTGTCATTTGAGCACATTATCCGTATATGGGGGAAAGTAACTCTCACCTGTCTCCAAGTTCATTTGCTCTGGGGAAAAAGAAACGGAGAGAAAATTCTGTTAGAAATGGATGAAATCATTTTCAAATGAATTAACAAAAATTCATGCAAATTCATTCACTCAGTTTAACACTTTCTACCAACTGACAATCCAGTCCCATTATGTGAAGATACTCTATATATCAAGGTCTGACACTTCTTCAACACATACTTACCATTAATGGAAGATATCAACCTACCTATTTTTTCTTTCAATTTATCTGGGGGAAAAAGTAGATAGAATTTATGAAGGATCGTAAGAGCACAGTATTCAATAACATGAAGTGGCTACTCTTAGAAGTGACAAAATCAGAGCATAAAAGGAAACCTGTTGGATTGCAAGTGGAACACCATACACAGTGGATGCTCATGATTGGCTCTCGGGAGCTAGGACGCAGCTCACAAGGCAGAGAATCCAGGCATCATCTCAAAAGACTGTCCACTGCATTTTTAAAGGTCTGCACAAAGCCTTCGTGCACAGAGGCGTTGGCCACAGTCGGCACCAGAAGAGCTTTGAACTATGTTCTCTCACATCAGGATCTTCCTAATTTCAATGGAAGCTCTTTGGGCTACCTGCCATCTAATGCTCATTGTTTGGCTTCCTTCCATGGAGATTATGCATTAATGGAAGATATACCTCTACTTATTTCCCTTTCAATCTCTCTGAAACACAAATGAGAGAAAATTTAGGGAAAATTACCGAGGATCAAGGCTTTTATTAACATGATGAAGCACCTAATTATGGTATGTGGCATAATCAATGCCTGAGAGAGAGAGAGCTGAAACTGCAAACTGAATACTGAGAAACACAAGGGACACTAGATACTCCACTGTGGATCCGAGTTACTGAGACCCTCCTCACAAATTAAAAGATGATAAGCCTCCTTTGTAGAGACCATCTACTGCATGCTTTAAGCAGTCCATTTCCTTGACCTAGCTTTCTTACAATGAGAAAGATGTTGGGCCTAATAGACATTTCAAGAGTCCGACCTTGAAATTCTCACACCAGAATTTTCTTCCTATCTGACCGAAGAAGACAAGTTCCTTTCGTTGCATCATGTGGAAGGATGAAGAAAGAATGTTATTGAAATGATAATGGAACAATGGGAAAATCGGTACACTGGAGACAAACTAACAAAGAGTAGAGAATTGCGCACAAAGCATATCACTGTAATAAGGATCAATGTAAAGTACACAAGAGAAAGGCTCACATTTTTTTAGAAGAGTAAGGTAGAGAAAATAGCAATGAAGCAATAAAATCATAAGAAATCATATCCTGTCTATATGAATTATAGGAATGTTTACCATTTTCTTCCCGAAGACCTGAAAAATAAGAGCAATTGTAATCAATTTTGAAACAGCGAGAACAAAATGAAACAATCTACCTACCCTCTTTAATGCACCACATATGCAATAGAATAGGTGCATCGAAGGCAAAATCCCATGACTTCTTGTCAAATTGTTACACTCAACTAATGCCTGAATCATTAAGGCTTTAATTTAATTCAAGTAATATATATAAAGAAATTTTTAAAATGATTTTTGCATAAACTTCTTATTTGCACCTAAATTTACCCAAAAACTCTCCCCTGGAACACTCTTTACAAAAAATTACATTGTTTTCCTGCTCATCATCATCACCACTACTATCCATGTATTATTGCAATGATCGTCATAGATGTAAACACAATCACAAATGCCACTGTCATTGTAAAAAATTTTTTTCTTGGCATTGGGCTCAGGACTGCAGGCATGACAGGTTTCAACAACTGTCATAACTCAATAGTGTGGTGTTTGATGCGCATATTCTGTTGCTTTAACATTCACAACTGCCTTTGTATTTTTTTCTCAAATATGTCACTAGAAGTAATTAATGCAAAATCTTCCAAAGAAGGAAAGGCAAATCCATTTAAAAAGATGAAAAGTAAAGTCCTTCAAACATTTAAAATATTGCTGAGCTAAATTACGAAGTTCCAACAAATGCCCGTATGCTGAGAGCTCAAACCATCTAGGACAGCTGTCATTACAGAGCGTTGTCTGCAAAGAGCAGAAAGGAAATTTCACCTTTATCTGCCTTCTGTTTGGCTGTCAAAAGCAAAGAGGGAAATATTTAAAAATAGGTAGAAGCGGGAATTATAGCCAAAACGTGCACTCAAGTTTAAAGCCCTTTCTGCTACCTGACAGCTAGAGGCACTATTTTGTTTTGGCGTCTTAAAAACACATATGTGGTAATAACGCAAGATTTGACCAACATCTGTCTTTTCTTATTCATATGTCTTATTATATTTCTGAAAAATATATTAGACAAAACAAAGGAAAACTATGCACATCAGCACCTTCTGTGGCATGATGAAGTGTGTGTAATCGATAAGTGGACAAGTCAGTGGCTGAGAGAGAAATCTGGTCAACTACAATGTGAAGACTGAAACCTTATGCAGAGTGGAAAACTCCCCAGATGACCTAGACTGCTAGGACTGTGATCATAAGGCCGAATGCTAGGAAACATTTTCAAGAGAGGGTCCACTGAATATGTTATGCCAAATGTTTCCCGGACATAGCCTTCTTACAGGGAGATAATGGGCAGAGCAGACACCGAAACAAGCTAGCTAATATATTAACACGTGACAATTTTCCTCATCTCAGACAGAATGACTGGAATGGAAATTAGTAACGCAGTGATGCAAAGGAAGAACAAAGACCTGAGAGATGCCCATGGACCATTGCAATGTAATAAAAAAGAATGACAAGCACAGAAGAGAGAAGCTCATCCAATTTGTCGGAGAAAGAGAAAGGCTTGTGAAGACAGAGAGGAAAAGGGAAAGAAAGAAAGAAAGAAAGAGAGAGAGAGAGAAAGAAAGAAAGAGAGAAAGGAAGAAAGAGAAAACAACCCTCAAAATCTTGTGCAGACTTTATCTTATCAATAATTAAATGTAATTAAAATTTACCGCTTTCTTCCTGATGATCTGAAAAATAAACAGGCAATAACAGTCCATTTATTTTCCATAACAAGCAAAGAGCAATGTGTTCCCAAGTCTTTCATTTCACCACAGATGGAGAAGAATAGGTGCTTCAATGACAACCTGAAGATCAATTGTCAAAGTAATTCAGAAAAAAAACCATAGGCTGAAGAAGACGACTTTGTTTTTCAAATAGTCTATCAAAAATTTACTTGGACACTAACTTCTCATTACTCATGTTTAAAATTATTTAAAACCTTCCCCTTGATTCCCTTGTGGAGACACACTGTTCTAATCATCATCACCATCATCATCATCCATAAGTCGTCATCACGGATAGGAACATCCTTACAAATGCCATTGACTTTGACATAGTTTTAGAACGTTGGTCACAGCACTCAACAGCACATGTTGCTGGTACTGCATAGCACTGTGGTCCTTGCTTCTCCAGCTGTGCTTTCTCTTTTCTTTCTCTTGTCGCTTTTTACAAATAGACCACTATTAGAAATTCCCTTTTCCTCCCAGCAAAAGACACAAAGCCATGGAAAAGAAAAGTGCAAGTTTCGAATAAATCTGAGGACTTTGGATGCGTTAAAACATTACTGGGCAGATGGAATGCCCGGATGGTGAGAGCTCAGCCCTGCATTCACAGAGGACGTGTCATTCGAGCACATTATCCGTATATGGGGGAAAGTAACTCTCACCTGTATCCAAGTTCATTTGCTCTGGGGAAAAAGAAACAGAGAAAATTCTGTTAAAATGGATAAAATAATTTTCAAATGAATTAACAGACATTCATGCAAATTCATTCATCCAGTTTAACACTTTCTACCAACTGACATCCAAGCCTACATGTCAAGATGCTCTCTCTATATATCAAGATCAGACATTTCTTCAACACATACATAGCACTAATGGAAGATAGTGGAACCTACCTATTTTTTCTTTCAATTTATCTGGGGAAAAAAGTAGATAGAATTTATGAAGGATCGTAAGAGCACAGTATTCAATAACATGAAGTGGCTACTCTTAGAAGTGACAAACTCAGAGCATAAAAGGAAACCTGTCGGATTGCAAGAGGAACACCATACACAGGGGATGCTCATGATTGGCTCCCGGGAGCTAGGACGCAGCTCACAAGGCAGAGAATCCAGGCATCATCTCAAAAGACTGTCTACTGCATTTTTAAAGGTCTGCACAAAGCCCTCTTGCACAGAGGTGTTGGCCACAGTTGGCACCACAAGAGCTTTGACAAATGTTCTCTCACATCAGGATCTGCCTAATTTCAATGGAAACCCTTTGCGCTACCTGCCATCTAATGCTCATTGTTTGGCTTCCTTCCATGGAGATTATGCATTAATGGAAGATATGCCTCTACTTATTTCCCTTTCAAACTCTCTGAAACACAAATGAGACAAAATTAAGGGAAAATGACCAAGGATCATGGTTTTTATTAACATGATGAAGCACCTAATTATGGTATGTGGCATAATCAATGCCTGAGAGAGAGAGAGCTGAAACTGCAAACTGAATACTGAGAAAC
>NW_022104553.1:11291518-11370978 GCF_000313985.2 Echinops telfairi
CTGAGACCCTCCTCACAAATTAAAAGATGATAGGCCTCCTTTGTAGAGACCATCTACTGCATGCTTTAAGCAGTTCCTTGCCTTGACATAGCTTTCTTACAACGAGAAAGATGTTGGGCATAATAGACACTTCAGGAGTTCGACCTTATATATTCTCACACCAGAATTTTCCTCCTATCCGACAGAACAACAGACGTTTCTTTCGTTGCATCATGTGGAAGGATGAAGAAAGAATGTTATTAAAGCGATAATGGAATAATGGGAAAATCGGTACACTGCAGAGAAACTAACAAAGAGTAGAGAATTGGGCACAAAGGGTATCAGTGTTGTAAGGATGAATGAAAATTACACAAGAGAGAGCCTCACATTTTTTTAGAAGAGAAAGGTACAGAAAAGAGGAAAGAAGCAATATAATCGTATGAAATCATATCCTGTCTATATGAATTATAGGAAAGTTTACCAATTTCTTCCCGAAGATCTGAAAAATAAAGAGCAATTGTAATCAATTTGAAACAGAGAGAACACAATGACACAATCTACCTACACTCTTTAGTGCACCACCTCTGCAATAGGATAGAGGTGCATCAAAGGCAAAATCCTAGGACTTCTTATCAGATTGGTACCTGAACTAATGCCTGAATCATTGAGGTTTTAATTCAGGTAAGAGATTCAAAAATTAAAAAAAAATTTTGACAAAACTTTTTATTTGCATCTAAAATTACCTAACCACATCCCCTGGAATATTATTTATAAAAAATTACATTGTGTTCCTGCTCGCCATCCTCATTAGTATTCATGTATTATTGCAATTATCATCATAGGCATAAACACAATCACAAATGCCACTGTCATTTTTTTAAAAGTTTTTTCTTGGCATTGGCCTCAGGACTGCACGCATGACAGGTGTATCTAACTGTCATAACACAATGGTGTGGTGTTTGATGCGCAAGTTCTGTTGCTTTTAAATTTATGACTGTTTTTGTACTTTTTCTCAAATATGTCTTCCAATGAAACAAAGGCAAAGTCATTTAAAAAGATGAAAAGTGAAGTCCTTAAACGTTGAAAATATTGCTGAGCTAAATCATGAAGTTCCGACAGATGCTTGGATGCTGAGAGCGCAGACCAGCTAGGACGGCTGTCATTACAGAGCGATGTTTGCAAAGAGCAGAAAGGAAATCTCACCTCGATCCGCCTTCCGTGTTGCTGGCAAACGCAAAGAAAGAAATAAAATAAAATTAGTAGAAGCGGGAATTACAACATTCCCGGTATCATAATCATGTTATCGTTAACATCATAATAACCCCCACCACCGCCATAAAAAATGCAGGGACTTTTTGCAAGACACCTCTTTGTATTGGGCTCAGCACTGCATGCATTTCACGTATGGCATCACATTTGATCATGAAGGGGCTCAAGGAAAAAGTGATAATATGATGACAAGAGAAAACTGAGAGAAGGGCAAATGCACACAAGTTGCATCCATTGTAAATATTATACAAAAATAATATACTCCCCAAATGGCTTCACACAGTAAACGACTTTGTGCTGCTTTCTGTATTATTTCAACTCCTCAAGATCAGTGGTGGGATTCAACTAATTTTAAAAATCTAACGACTGTTTTCACCATAAAACACATATATCAAAAGGTAGTTTATTATTTCATACTTAAATAATAACCATAAAACTGGTACACGGAACTAGATTACGTTATGAGCTTTAATATACTAATGAAAATATTAAATAATACCTGCCCCAAACCAATAAAACCTTTAAGATATTTCTGTATTGCTTCTTGATTGGTGTTCTCACTGTCAATATTCTCTCTCTCTTTTTAAATTCCACTTGCAATAATCTTTACTTTTATCTGAGCATAATTATCTGTGTGATCCTAGTCATCTTTCCACTGCAGGAGTAGGATCCCATTCTCTTAGAGGTAGGCCAATTAGATAATAGTCATTGTGCTGGATAGCTTAGCAACAGTTACCAATGTCTCTCCTGGAACAAATTATATCATCTTTGAAAAACCTCTTTCTACTTCTGCTGAACTTACAGCAATTGTTAGGACAATATTTTAGCTCTTTGAACACTTTCAGGGATTGCATAATTCACGTATGATATCCAGTGGGAATTTGGGGTGTAACCCAAAGCTGAAAGCAGAATGACAGAGTGTCTGTCACCCTCTGGTGGTTTGACACTTTTGCTCTTTGCATCATATGTTTGTTTACTGGAGAAGCAAATGAAAGGGAATACAAATATGGTATTTCATAAAAAGTATAATGAGTTTCATGAAAGGAATAAATAAATATTATAAGAATATTTCTGTCTAATTTTTTATACCTAGGGATGGAATGAATATTACTGCAGGTGCCCTAGAATACTCTGTTGGGAACGTTAAAAAGAGTAAGGAATGTAAATTTGTGATTTCCACACTGAGAGATAGAGAGAGAGCTCTGATTACAAGTGTCATTTTACGAACTAGTTCCTTGAACTCAAGAAAAAATGAGGTATTGGTTCTGCCAAAATGGTGTACACCAGCTGAATCTCATCACTGCTCCGGTCTCATTTTTCAAAAACACTTTTCCATATCCAGTACCAGATGAGTGTGTTAAACAACAGTGAGGCTCGGAATTCAATGCACATTAAAAAATAAAGGCATTTTAATTTTTGATAGATGATCATGAAAGTTCAAAATTCATTTGCAGAGTCCCCACATGGATTCAACTTCCGGGAGTCCCCTCTGACTGTTGATGAGGATGGGAATGTTTGCTATTGGATGAATGCTGATGTATTATGTTAACATTTAACACCTTATCATTTATTCTCCATTGACTCATTTTAAGTTTATTCAAGTTTTTATTATTTTCTGTTTTCTTTTCAACTGAGATTTTTCTTTGTTTTTATTTCTATGTTTTTCTCCAGATGAAATTCCGGATAGGTAAGTCTATAGAGACAGTCTATGCTTTGCTTCCTTGTTGATTTTCCCTCTCCAGGTCTCCGCACATTTCATTAGGCTGTTGTATGTTGACTTCTCCAGCTGCCCCTTGACATTATCCACTCGTCGCTTTTATCGCATTACTTCTTCCATTCACGTCAGCTATTCTCCATTCAAGAGCTAGTTTTAGAGCCTCTTCTGATATGTATTTTGGTGTTTTCAATTGTTTCTGTCTTTTAAATTACCGTTTGCTTTACTTTCTTCATGTAGTATGCGCTTGATATCATCCTACAACTCATTTGGTCAAATTTCAACCTGAACAATCGATGGTCTATTCCATAGTTGACCCCTTGTTTTGAGTGATGATATGAGCTTCTCCATCATGTCACGCAAAATTCTACCACACTCTATCCACCTTTGTTTCTACCACCAAGGCCCTATTTTCCAACTAGCGATCTTCCTTCTTTGTTTCTGCTTTTCATATTCCAATCACCAGTAAATTATCAATGCATCTTGGTTGGACGCTTTATCAATTTCAGATTGCCTAAGTTGGTAGAATTGTCTCATATCTTCCTCGCTGGATTTAGTGATTGGTGGGTAACTGAATAATAGTTTCATATAATTATATCAATAGAATTATATATTTAAAATATATTATAAATAGAAATCATTGTTTTTCCTGCATTCAATTTCACTTTTGATTACTTCTAAGTTTTCTAGATTCATAGTTACTACGTGCCACATTCTGATTAATAACGGGTATCTGTGGCTGTTTCTCCTCATTTTGAATCCTCCTGAAAGTTTTGCTCCGTCCATGTCGTTCAGATGAACTCTTCTTTGAGAAGACAGCTCTACACCAGTCATATTTTGAATGCCTTCCACCCTGACAGGCTTATCTCCCAACATGATATCAATCAATGTTTGACCGTTGTCCATAAGTTTTTCCTTGGCTTATCTCTGGGAATTGAATTACCTTTCCTTCTTCCATGTGTAATCATAAAAAACAGTGGATTTGAAAGTTCTAAAAGTTACCTTTCCACTAATCATCAGTTGCCCTGGAAAGAGTTTTTGGAACTAACAGTGCTGAAAACTGAAAGCAGATCAGGGATGTATATTCTCTTTTGTGTCACTCTTGTTGTACTCAGTTTGCTAATAATTTATTGAAAAATTTGCATCGATATTCATTAGGAAGATTGCCTCTAATTTCTCTTGTTTTCTGATATTTTGACTGGAACATTCTGTCTATGGTATCTAGGAGATATCTGCCTCACACAATGAGTTGGGAAGAGTCACATCTTTTTTCCATTTTTTACAAGCATTTTGTGGATAAATTGTCTTACTGCTTTTTAAAATATTTGATAATACTCATTACAGAAATCCCCCGAGTTTGGATTTCTTTTTGTGGGGACATGTTGAATCATCAATTCCGTTTTTGAACTAGTGGCATATCTATTCGGAATTTCTAGTTCTTCTGGAGTCACGTTTTTAGAAAGGTTTGGTTTTCTAAGCATTTGCACATTTCTTTATGTTGTAGAATGCACCGCCATAAAATATGCCTCGGCATGATAGTCTTAGAGTTTAATTTGCTTATGTTCATTGAGATTTTACAATCTTTACATTTAAATATTGTTTCAAAGTTGATAAATTGGTCACATTCTTTCTTGAGATCTGTTCCAAGTTACCCGAGGAGAAGTTTGGCTGTAGGAAGATAAGCACAGCATGAGGAACGGAGGAAGACTCATGGACACTGATAGATGGAAATGGGAACAAGTTTGCCTGCTGAAAATAAAGAGGACTTGAAGCATCTACTGATGAAGATGCAAGATGCAAGGCGACATCCAGATTACAGTGGAACACAGAGTATAACAAAGAAAAACCCCTCACAACTGGACCGATACACAACATCATTGAATGTGTTGAGGATTTCATTTTACTTGGATCCACAATCAATGTCCATGAGACAAGCCAAGAAATGAAACAACATAGTGTACTGGGTAAATCTGCTACAAAATAAGATCTGTTAAAAAAAAGTTAAAAAAATTTTAAAGGTGTGCCCAACCAAAACTGTGAATATATATATATTTGTTGGACAACAAATAAAGAAGAGAACAATTTATGTCTGTGAACTATCATGTTGGTGAAGAATATTGAATATACCATGAGCTTCCAGAAGAACAAATACATTTGTGTGCAGTAAGTGCACTCATAAGTACTGGAAGTAGTTCAGTAGTGTGGATGGTAAGACTTCACGTTAGGTACTTGGACATGTTACCAGTAGGGGCCAGTCCCTCACAAAGACTATCATGATTGGTAAAATAGGAGGTTAGAAAAAAAGAGGACTATCATCAAATCAATGGATTCGCTCAGTTACTGTAACAATGGGATCAAACAGAACAGCAATTGTGAGACTAGCTGCAACAACAGCAATGTGTTAGAATATCTGTTTGCCTTAAAGAAACAAAACAAAAACACGTTTCCTTGTGGTTTGATTAAAATTTCACAAAGCACACTCGTTTTCCCTTCAATAACTTGTACACATTTTGTTTTGTGGCATTGATTGCAATATACCCCGTGCTCTCCCCATGCCTCTCCCTCTCTGGTCCATTTCCATTTGTTCTCCTCTTCTTCCTGCTTCAGAGTTTTGCTTTTTGTTTGTTCTTGAAAAATGTTTTCCTTTATTTGTAGTGGTTTATTCCTCTAAGGAGTGCATTTCTTTCTCGTGTGACAGCTGATGGATTGTGAGTTATGGCGGTGTTTGGTCCCAGGCTTGCAGGGTGTCTAAGGACATTTCCCTGTGAGACCAGTAAGTATGGTCTTGTTAATGATTCCTAAATCTGTGATCCAAATCAGAGCAGTCATCATCTACTTCAGATGTCTCAGGGTAGTGGAAGTTAATGTTCACATGGTTCATTTGTCCTTTGGACTAATTATTTCCTTTTACCTTTGAAGTTCTTCATATTTATTGGCTCTTTATGGAGCAATATCAATAATTGCATCTTATATGGACACCTAGAAGCTCTGACCCCAGTTGTGACTCAACAATGTGCCCTGTAGAATATTTTCTTTGCCTCTGGGGACTATGTTATGCCAAAGGACTTAGCACTGGATCAACTGCTGTATGTTATGACCATGTATAGTGTGTGTGGTAGTCACCTAACCTAGTGTTAATTTAATGATTAAGAGTGTAGGGGTGGAGTCGAGGCTGTCAATCTGGAGATAGCCAATGAGACTTCTGTGGGCATGGCCTTCTCCGGAAAATTCTGGGAAATCTGTTACTTCCTCCTTGGAAGCAGAAGACACTTCTCTCTCTGCCACTCCCTGGGAGACATTGCCGAAGACAAGCCACATGGACGCAACCAGACCTCGGAAGCCAGAGAAGCCACAGAAAGTCCCCACCAGCACTGAGATGCTTACAATGCCACTGGATCCAAAGACTTTCTACCCACTGGCTTGTGGTCATCCTGCATTTGGCTTCATTGCATGTGTTTTGTGAGTCTGAAGAGGACTTTATAGATTGGTATCAGACATATGGGCTAATATCAGACTTATGACCTTGGACTGGACTGGGTTGGGATGTTTTCTCAATGTTCACATGCTCTTGTATATCAATCTCTTTCTTATACACATATGTGTGTCAATGGATTTGTTTCTCTAGTCTACCCAGACTAACACAGTGTGGATACATACGCCTAAGCATGAAGCTGTGCTGTCTACTGTTGGATCACAATTGCATGTATGTGCTACCACCCAGCATATCTCCTCTGTCATATCATTGGGGTTCACTTACAAAATAAGTGTTCAAAGATCACTTAAAATGCCAAGATAATGATATTAGAGCATTAGGCTAAGCACAGATCCAGACTCAGCACCAATCCCTGTTTGACAGGTCAGATCACACAATAATGAAGATGAATCTTTAAATATCCATTCCCTAGAGAATTTCTGTGATGGTTACAGTTGAGTATCAACTTAGCAATGGCGTGATTCTCAGTGGTTTGGCGGTTATGGGGGATGTAGTCATCCCCCAGCATTTGATCTAACATAATGTAATCACTTCCTTCAGGAGTGATTCAAGAACAGCTAATCAGTTGAAAGGGAATTTACAAAGAAGTGCGGATACTTTCCAATAAATGGACATTCTGTTGAAACACTCTTTTCTCCTCCTTAATCTAAGCAGTAATCTACCATCTCATCTGTAGACCTTAGATTTGCCAGTCTTCCTAGCTGGTGAGCCTGTTGTCTGACCTGCCAATCCTGTAGTTATATGAGTTGACAGAAGCATCCAACCTAACATCTGACCCATGAACTTGAAACTTGCCAGCCACTACAATAGCATGAGTCATTGTCTTGATATATATTTATTCGTTTTTCTTCTCTAGAGAATCTAGCTTAAGACAGTCAAGGATTTCCATAGTTCCACATCCAGTATATGTGAGCTATAACAAAGATTAATGAGTAAAACAAATGTACATAAGAGATTCATGCTATATGTATGCCTCATCACTCAGAGTCTCTGGAATATTGTAGCTATGGTTATTCTCCATTTCAGAGTTGTAATGCTTTACTCATGTACCAGCTACACAAAGAAAACTAACTCCATCTCTTTTATCAGCCTTATGGAATAGAAGAGCAAGTTATCAATGAAATCTTTGCAACTGGTGTTTACATTGAATTTCTAAAATTAGATTGTGTGCTTCTATGCTTCCTAGAAAAATCTAATCTTATATCAATTGTTTCAATATATGATAAAGAGTTTGAAATGTATTTGTGTTTTTTAGTATGTGAATTTTACCTCAATAAAAAGAATGTATGGTAAAAACTCCAAAACACTTTCTCAAAATCTTACATGAAAATTTAAAATTTCGTTTTTACATTTGCAAATTTTTATAAGATATATTATAATTCAATCACACATATATAAAAAGAATATAATCTCTACTATAAGAAAAACAATTTCCTCCTATTAAGATTTTGTTGGTAGTCAAACTAGAAACTTCTTTGCAGGCATATTCAACATTGACATAAGTCTCAACATTGAACTATTTTCATACATAGAGCTGAAATATGATTTTGACAATGTCTATCAGCTAAAATCATTCTGAAGATAGATAGCTAGAGAGATAGAAATTAATATAAAGACAATGACATATAATGTTATCCCAAGGGAGAGTTACCAGATAGTTGGATTTTTTCCCCACCCCACCAAAACCTTAAATACTGTGTTTTTTTCTCTTAATCACATTACATATTTGTGCCATTTATTTTAATGAAGTTTTTAAAGAACCTTTACAAGTTGGGGTGTGTCTATTTGACTAATTGCTGTTTGTCAAAATCTCTCTCAAACTGTTGCCTAGAACTAAATGAAGAGATTCTCCTTAAAAAAGCAATAGTAAAGAACAGAATGGGACAGTGGCCGGCTGCTTCTATAATAAGAAGTTCAGATCTCATTCAGCTCTGTTCTAATCACCATTCTGGCTACCCATGTAAAAGTCTTCCAGAACAGGGAATTCTTTATTAGAACATGAATGAATAATGATGGACTTACTGCTTTGGTAAATTCCCAGAACATCTAAAAGCATGAACAAAATGAAGTTTAGCACCAGGATTCGGAGAAGGGCAGCTGTCGTCATTGTGTCTCTGTTGTCCACTTTATGGATGGATCCTGAAAAGTGAATGGTAGATAATTTCGCTGTTAACTCTCAAAACAATATTGCTGGTTCTACATTATAGGTATAATTCTATCGTTGTGGTGATAGGATAATTCCGTATCTTGATTTTGAAGATGATAAAATGATATAAAATATATGCACTTGATGCTAATTTCCAGGTTTTTCACATTGTACTACAGATAGTCCTCAATTTGGGAACCCTGGTGTCATAATGGCTATGCCTTGGACTGCAATCCACAAGGTCTGTGGTTCTAAACCAATAACTGGGCTTTCTTCTTCTGTTAACAGCTACCATCTTGGAAATTCACAGGGGGCAGTCCTACCTGTCCTACAGGATCACTATAAGTCAGCATCAACTTGACGGCAGTGAGTTTGGTTTGAGTTTTGAGGCCCCAACTTATAACACATTTATATTGCCATGAGGCACACGTATGACCGACTTTTTGTTATTGTTGGTTGTATCTATCACCTAGAGTGTTCCAGTGTGTAATTTGCTGATATTATTCTCATCGCAGGTCCTAAATAAAGATCAGACTTAGAAATACACTGACATACATGGCAATAATAATGGAAAGTAACAAAAATGATGGTATTAGACTTTATCTTTACAGAAAACATTTGCTGACCCTTTGGTCTCACGCAAGAATAAAATTTCTTCTTAAATATGTAGAGATGAAAATTAAGAGGAATCATTGTTATGCGGGCTAGGGTCCTTGTGGGGGGAGCGGAGGGAAAGGTAGTCGAGAAGTCTTCATCTCACAGAAAATAAGCTCTGCTAAAGTGACAGTGTTCGAAAAATAAAGGAGCTGTGATAGTTAAGGGCCTTGGGATCCCATGGGAATCAAGCATTCCTAAAGGACCAGTGTGTGAGCTCAACTCTCTGCCATCGAGTCAATGCCATCTCATAGTGACACTATGGGACAGGGTAGAACTGCCCCTGTGGGTCTCTGAGACTGGAACTCTTTATGGAGTAGAAAGCTACATCTTCTTCATACAGAGTGGCTGGAGGGTGTGAACTACTGACCTTGTAACATGTAACCACTGTGCCACCAAGGCTGAATCGTATTCAAATACAGATGGACAAGAGAAAGGTAACTGAATGAAAATAGAAGGCATTTGATGATAAATCAATATGTATGGAGGGAATTATCTTCAAAGGGGTACTATATTAGTTAATGTGGAAAACTGATGTTGTTATTGTTGTTTTATTGTATATTGTTGCTTGGTTTTTCTCTGTCTTGTTTTTGTGCATGTTATTACCTCCGCAGGTCTGTCTAAATAAGATAGGCTGGATGAACAATCTGGTGGAGAAAACAATGGGACCAACGGTTCTGGGGAGATATGGGAGAGGGGGAGGTGGGGGGAAAGAAAATGGTGTTAACAAACCCAGGGACAAGGGAACCACAAGTGATCCAAATTGGTGGTGAGGTGGGTGTGGGAGGCCTGGTAGGGCATGATCAAGGGTAATGTAACAAGAAGGAATTGCTGAAACCCTGGGGTGGGGACTGGGCATGATAGTGGGACAGGAGGAAAGTCAAGGGAAATAGAGGAAAGATCTGGGAGGCAAAGGGCATTTATAGAGGTCTAGATAAAGACATGTACATAGAGAACCCAGACCAAAATGCATCAACCTACAGGCAAGTAATCTTTGACAAAGGACCTAAAAATATCCAATGGGAGAAAGACATCCTCTTCAACAAATGATGTTGGACAAACTGGATTTCCATATCTAGAAGAATGAAACAAGACCCAGATCTTTATGCGTGCACAATAACAAACTCATGATGGACTAAAGACCTAAATGTAAACCCCAAATCTCTCAAGATCATCAATGAGAAGGCTGGAACAGACTTACAGACCCCATTGCAGGGCATACACAGACGACCAAGTATAATGGAACAGGCACACTGAGAAGAAGACAAGATAGATGACTGGGACATGCTGAAATTACATCACTATGCACAGCAAAAGACTCCATGAGGAGAGGAAAATGAAAATGAGAGCCCACAAATTGGGAAAAAAACTTTTTTACCAACGACACATCAGACAAAGGGCTAGTTACCCAAATATATAGAAATCTACAACAGCCCAATAAGAAAATAAGAAAAGACCCAGTTAAGAAATGGGGAAAAGGCATGAAGAAACAGTTCTCCAAAAATGAAGTACAAATGGCATAAACACATGGGAAAATGCTCATGATCACTAGCCATCAGGGAGATGCAAATTAAAACCCCAATGAGATACCACTGTACACCCACAAAGCTAGCCCATATTAAAAAAATAAAACCAAATAGCAGAAAAGAACAAATGCTATATAGGACGTGGAAAAATTAGAACTTGTATACACTGTTGGTGTACTTTTAAAAACATACAACCACTGTGGGGAATATGATATGGCAATACTTAAAGCAACTGGGAATTGAAATCCCATATGATCCAACAATTAGGAATAGATCCTCAAGAAATAAGAGACATAACAGCTGGCCATGATCCATACATCATGGATCTTTTGCACACCTCACAAGAGCCACCTTGAAAGAGGAGCTCTCACAATGTCTGGGGCCACTCCTTCAAGAGGGGGGGAAGGGGAGAAGAACATCCACTTTGAGACAAGGCTGGGACAAATCAGTGGGCCCTCCACAGGAATGGAAGGGGAACCTTGCCGGAAAATCAAGACAAGACCAGGACAAAGAAACATCTACATTTTGGAGTAGACACTGAAAGTTCTATTGGTAAGTATGGTGGGTGATTGGGAGAGGGAACGTCACATCAGGAAGGGATGCTAAACAATAATTGTAGGGAACCTAGTGGGGACAATGGACCAGATTTTATGTTCCTGGGTACACACTATGAATACATTTCTACCCAACACTCAGTGAATCACTCCATGGACTAACCACGATAGTGACCTTGAATGCTGACCTTCAGGCAGCATGGCATAACCCGGGGCTACAGAGAAGGACTTAACATAGAGGCCTGGCTGAATGAACTGAGCCCTCCCTTAAAGGTACCAACACCCTTGGATTGAGGACTGGGGTACTCAATAGGAGAAGAATCAGAGAGTGGCTGCCCTGGGAAGGTGGAGGTGGTGGTCACTGGACCTTGGGGGAAACCCCGGCTTGGAGCGTGTCCAAAAGAAAGGAACCCAGAAACACCATATAATTAGTACCTCGATGCACACCCCCTTATAGTGACATGTCAGGTTTTGATGTGTTCAGCAGGGATCTGAATTTGGAAGACTTGATCAAGGAATTTTCCCCTGGCACCAATCCCCACACTTCGGGTTAACAGAGCTTAGTTGAATTGGAGATCGAACTGTGTAGAGCAATAACTCATGGGTTGCCGCTCACGGTAGAAGTATACTTGCATAGACTCCTCATACCAACAGTGTCTGGAGTTCTGTGCCATTGGAAAATTAATGATGTTTTCAGTGCAATGTCTGGAGTTCTGTGTCTTTGGAAAAATTAATGATATTATCAGTGCAATAGTCTTATACCCCAGGGGGGTGATTGACAATGTTGCGCTTTTTAGTTTCTATGGATTTTTGTTTTCCGCCCTTTAGTTTGCTTGTTTTTGTTTTGCTTGTTGTTGTTTTGTTTTTTGCTCTTGTTGGTGTAATTGGTCTTATGGGGTTTTGATCTTATCATAATGTAACCCCCAAAGTAAACCTGAGTCAGTCATATCCTAGAGACAAGCAGATGAATTCTGAGGCCCTACTTAACTCTAGCCCCAGCCCAAGAACAGTCTGTTCTGATAACATGGCCCTGTGTAATGCTCACCTTCATGGAATGATACTACAGCAAAGTGTGGTGAAGAAAGCAGATGGTGCCTGCCTAACAATCAGAATAGTGTCAGCTCTTAAAGGCTTGTATTCAGACAAGCTACCATCTAAGTGAGGAATCACTTTAGTCCACATAGAAGGGGGACACCAGCTTTTGTGATCCAACCTTGATGATAACAAAATCCAAAGATGACAAAGGGAAATGCATCAGAGCTTAAATTTTTAACACCCAATTTGTTGAAGACTACGGAAGACAGTGGGAGGCCATATGGCTCCCCAGGGTATCTAGTCAGATTAAGCCATTGGCAGATCCCCTCTAGGTATAGGTAAGGGTCTCAAATGGCTTTAATATTAGATTGAGATCATTGTAATCGTGATTATACTGAATCAATCTTGATACTTGGTTGGTTAACTTCCCTCTTGACCCAAGTTAAAATGGTTCTAGGTGCAAGTATTTTTTGCTTGTTCCATGACAAAAATTTCTTCCCTGACCTTTTTAAACACTGATGGTGGTCTTTCCTTTCTTACTCATTTTCTTGGTTATTTTTATCTTTATATTACTATTATCTTATCCTTACCACTTTATTTTTTTCTGTTGAGTTTCTAGTTTGTGATGCACAAAAGGAGTAGATGGGTAGAGATACTAACTGATGCAAGAGTTTATAGGAGAGATAGGGGTGAGGGATGGGTGGTAGTGAGGGTGAGGGGTTGGGAGCAGTTTATGCAGGAGAGGGGAGGGAGCACTAGAACTGATTTTTATTACACAACTCATTTTAAAAGCGATTTAACCATGAATACACAAAAATTAAGAAAATGCCCTAAGATTGATTGAGATAATAATTGTACAATTAGTCTTGATATGATTGAACTATTGAATTGATGATATGGGGATTGTGTGCCAATAAAACTGTAAAAAAATAACAAATGGAAGAAAATGTAAATAGCAATGAGTTATTGATACATACATTAACATTAACATAACTGAATATGAAACAAATGTGACTAATGAGAATAACTAAATAATCATAATTGAATTTGTATAAAAATCTTTTAAAAAGAAAACTAACTTATTGTGAGAAATATCATGTATTTAACCTTTTTCTCTATATTAGTGACTGAATAACCTTCTTGTGATTTAGCTACCAAAGGCAAAAATACTTTTTCCTCACAATAGTATACTGTATCATGCCAGTAAAGCTAAAATATAATGACCTATGTAGTGCCTGATATTTCCTTAAAAGTTTTTCAGCAAATAATAATTGCTACTCCATTTTCATGACTATAACTGAATTTGATATTTTTATAACATTTTCCTTGATTTTTGTCTACTAGTCATTTGACTTCCATTTTCTATTACTTATTTTTTTCCGTAAATTTTTGATGCACTGATTAATTTGACATTGAACACACTTATTTATAAATATCAAATCATAATAAATATAGCAATGTTAAATATTGTACATTTTGAAAGTGTTTATATTCATTACTAAGTAAATAGGATGGTAAAATATTTTTTGATAGAATATTTGCCTAATTTTAAACTATCAATAAATTAGTTAATTATAGCAATAATGTCGCAATGCCAAACCAACCATGTTTACAGGAATACAAGAGAACTTACCTCCCCATGTCAAGTTCTCCACTGAAAAAAGTAAAAAGAAAAAAAAAGAAAAAGAAAAATGTTTTCAATAAATATGGAGAAGCCAACACATTCTAAAGTTAATGGAAAAGTGCTGTGACATAATCTTCTATGAAGCATTTTTAGGGCATAATTGAGAGATGGAATGCAGAGACAAAACTGAAGGGAATTCATATTGCAAGCAATCTTGAAATAGAAATACAATATTATTGTTTGTATATTTTGCTTTGTATTAAAATTTGTACATATTTTAAATTTCATAAAATTCTACAAAACATATTCCATAGAGGTTATCATTGCTATTTCCAAACTAAGCTTTGTTCATATTAAGTAAGCATGGGTGCTTCTTCCGTTATTATTAAAAATTGGGGAAAAAAACATTTAACTGACTGCACATCTATGTTCTTTAAATGGAAGATTGTATTTCCTGTCATTCTTGGCTTTTGATTTGACTCAAGAGTTAAGGAATTAAAGGCATAGGCTTCCCATGACTGATTTCAAATTACTTTTCTTCATATGCTTTATTGCCACGCCCCAGACGATAGCTTCAAAGGAAGAAGTAAGTGAAGCAAACTCGTGGGAGGCGTTGCTGCTGGGTAGGTTAGATACCTGCCAAATCCTAACATCCCTCAAGCAGATTTTTCATGAGACACATTACCTTATCAAGTAGACTTAATGAGTAAATTTAGTAGCCTACTGACAACTTCGTGGTAAAAGACTCTCAGGGCATTGTGCAGTGTCAGTTTCATCCCTGAAGTGCCGGGATTGGGTGAAGAATATATAGATTCTTTCTATAAACACTTTTGAGCCTGTTCATAAATGCCTCCTTACTCTAACTTAATTAGCACGTTTTCTTTATACACTTTCTGCCACTTGTGAAAGATACCAAAAATTAAAAACCAAGCACATTATTAGTGAGTTCTGACTCATAATGACCCTATAGGGCAGAATAGAATTTCCCGCTGTGGATTCTCAAGACTAGATTTTGACAGGAGTGGAAAGCCTTATCTCTCACCCACAGAGAGGCTGGTGGTTTTGAACTGTTGACCTTGTGGTTAACAGCCCAATACGGAATTCCCAATGCCGCAGCCAGGGCTCCTTAAAGAAAGGAACAAGGATTTTCAAAACACGTTTTTTTAGGGAAAGAAAATGCTTATGAAAAGTTTATTGTATAATCTGATTAAGAAAATAAACTTTTGATTAATTTATAGTTTTTTAGTAAGTTTTGTGTGTTTGTGTGTGTGTGGGCGGGTTGGACTTCAGGGAGGGAGGGCACGCCTAAGAGCAAACTCTTGCATTCTAATCTGAAGTTGTATCAGATCATAATGGTCCACCAGGCCATCGCTGAGAGGTTAATGAAAAGAATCCAAGCTCACTGCTCCTGAGTCAGTTCTGACTCATCGCGACCCTTTGGGAAAGAGTAGAGCTGCCGAGTGGGTTTCAGAGGCTGTAATCCTTTGAGGGAGCAGAAACCATTGTTTTGGTCCTGCGGAGCAGCTGGTGGTTTTGAAAAGCTGACCTCATGGTTAATAGCATTACGTGTAACTACTACACCCCCAGGACTCCTGGATGGGTTAACCGGAAGCCTAGATCAATTCTGGGGGTGTCAAGTCAGTCCTGGCATGACCCATTCCTGTTTGTTTGCTGCGTTCTGTGAGCCACTTGTTAAAACGGCACTATGATCAGGATTCTCACTAAGGTGGGTGAGTGTGGAAATCACAAATTTACATTCATTACTCCTTTTCAATGTTTATCTGCACAACAGCAGTGCTCTGATTGTATGTTGAAATTATCTTTTGGTATACATTTTTGAATACTTGAAACTGTCCTTAGGGCACTGAGCCCATTAAATTATTTGAATACCACCACTATATATAATATATGACAGTATAATCTACTGGCAGCCCAAACTAAGTAAAGTCTGCATCTCATGATTAACTCAGGCTCATTTGAGGTAGCATTCATTCATATCTATTAAGCATATTGAGAAAGGGGGTGAATTACCTTCCGTTAATCAAAGTACTAGAAATATATAATTACTATATTATATTAGATATATAATTTATATGTATCTTAATATAATTTAAGATTTCATTGATTAAAAATCCATAATAAAAAGCCCCCTCCATTGCAGTAAAAATTCATTCTAAGCTCAATTAGTAGGGCCGTTTCAACTCAGGAAGTTTGTTAGGAAGACCATCGAGAAGTGGCCAGGCATCCAGGCATAAGCAGCCCCTATTGAGGCCTCCGGGCTTGGAAGTCTGGTAAGGTCAAGCACTGAAGCATCCTCCAGTTTAGATAAACAAGGGTGCATGGAATTTAAGGGAATGGTGGTCTAATAATCGTTCCCTGGAGAAATATAGGTATAGGTAATTTCCTAATGGTCATTGCAAAACTTACCTTCTTAGATCATCAATTGTATTTTGTGATCATTCTAAAACTCTGCGTATCTCTTCCTGTGACATTGTAGAAACCTGCTAATCTCTTCCTGTTATTATTGTAAAAATCTGCTTCTGCCACATAGTTTAAGGTATATAATGTGTTTAACTTTCACTGGATTTTTACAGCAGTTGGGAGGGAGCAAACACCACTCTTTCCTTCTCTCTCGTGTTCTGAAATAAACATAAGGGTTTCTCAAACTAACCTGCTCTCTGTCTTTGGCTGAAACAGTGAAAGCTATTTACTGCCTCAATCAGTATCGGTACTTTCAAGCTGCAAGAGAACTAAATATCTATTAGGTTACAAATTCCTTTATACAATATAATTATTGAATCAGTTGTTATTCAGTTTCCAGTAGGGGTACTTTCTGGATCATTATGCTCTGCTACAGAAGTACATACACCCATTTTCAGACCACTATATTACTTCAAATCATATTCATCTATTTTAAAATGCTATTTTAATCTTTGCCGAATATGAAGTATTTCCAACATCAGAAAAAGTTTTTACATTTTCCAAAGTTTTCCTTCAAAGTTAAATATAGATTAGATAAATATTGATTAGATCCTTTATGTTTTCATCTTATTCAACATATGTACAGCCTTCGTAATTCTATTTACTGTACACTCAGCATGCTCCTTCTCATCTAAGTTTCTTTTGAACAGAGTTCTCTAGTCATTAGCAAAGATATAGATCTGTGATCAGATAAAAGTAAAATGATCTTCCTTTCTTGTGATGACATCTGTTTTGATAAGCTCTGTGTGTGAGTGTGTGTGTGCATGTGTGCATCGTTGGATTGAACGCAATTTCAGAGAGGTTGGGGCTGGGGAGAGGCGCTCCTTTTAGTTCAAATAGATGACGTTTACGTCATATTAACTTACCAATTTCATATGCTTCATTGGCGATGGGATAATGACAAGTTATCACGATCAAAGCTGTAATATACTTCTTCATTCTAACTTTAGTATCTGAAAAACACATCCAAAACAAGGTTATAGTTGACACCCAAAGTAAACTCAGTCTAATTCTTTGCCCTTAACTTTCATGGACATTCTAGAAATATATCAAAATCCCCCAACTTTGGGTAAGAGCTTGCCCGGGGTTTGAGAAAACATCACTGGAGAGAGGACTTGTGTTGTAGTAGGTTAATGACTTCTTAATCACAAGTGAGACCTGAGAGGACACAGACTCCAACACAAGCCAGCACTGGCAGTGTGTGGCTATTGAGGGTCACAGAAGAAAGCCCAGATTTTGAAGCAACCAGTAGAGTACCTTAGTTTTCAGATTTCCCAAGAAGGGCGCTTCCTTCAAGACCAGACAGAAGCCATCATCAGAACGGCAAGCTCAGCCTCAGAGAAGCAGGGGGTTCTTGGGAATGGCTGGGTTTATGCCTTATTTGGATCCCAATTTTGCACTCATAGCCAAAACTTTGTATGGGGCCCCGAGAGGGGAGGAGAATGAGCCCCTTGAATGGATCCCTGAGTGTCAATAAGCATTTGAGAAAATAAAGATTAACCCACGCTAATGCTACCACACTTGCAGCAACCCTTGGCAATCTTTGCCCTTGAATGTCAGGGTAGCCTTGGAGCCTTCAGTCAGAAGCTTGGGACAGCAGAAAGACCGACAGCATCGTTCTCAAAACAACTAGACGATGCAGCCTGAGGGAGGCTCCCATGCTGATAGACTGCATGTGACATGTTGCAGGAAGCAGAATAGTTTACATTGGGACCACCGATTCTCATTCAGACACCCCAAATGATGCTGCTCCTCCTAAAGCACAAAGGGGGTTCTGGCTCAGAGCAGGAAGAGAAGAGGGGGGAAACATCAGGTTAATAATCATGAAAACTTAAAGGCAGTCACCACCTTAAATCCAGCCACCCTGTTGCCAGAGTATGAGGCTGAGCCCACCCATGATTGCCTTGAAATTAGGGAAGTATATTTCAGTTGGCCACACCTGAATGACATCCTCCTTGAAAATCCAGATGCAGAGCTATTTGCAAATAGAAGTAGTTACACACAGCAAGGCTGCTAAAAAGCGGAGTATGAGGCAGTCACCCTAGAGCCCGCACCCTGACCTGCAGGAACTTATCCACCCAGAAGGCCAAGCTGTCTACTTTGGGGAGTGCTCTGTGGGTTGGGAAAGGGAAGTGCATTAACATATAATGCACGCATGACAGCAGATATTGTCCACTCGCGTGGCACAGTGTAGAGAGAATGCGGGCTCCTTTCCTCGGGCAGCAGACACCAAACATGTCTCTGGAGTCTTCAAGCTCCTGGTCGCAGTTCAAGACCCTGCCCAGTTGGCTGCCATGGATGTCTCAGGACATCATAGAGGGAACTTACCACAAGCCAAAGGAAATTGTAGGGCAGACGAGGCAGCTAAGAAAGCAGCCTTGGGAAAGGCTGGCTCCCCACTTTGATTTAGAACGACAGCTGACTATACTGATAGAGACTGGAAGCAAGCTGCAGAACGGGGTTCCCAGCCATCCCTGTGGTATTCAAATACAGAGGGCACAGTTTCTGAAACAAGAACTGACCAAATTGTCACCGTGCTTTGCAGTAACTCACTCCTGGGAAGAGATGGAAGCATGACCTGGCATCCGCAGGGAGCTGCAGGCCCTGGCCTGGTAAAAACAATCCAGGAAATTACTGGTAGGTGTCAACTGTGTGCCAGATGTTAATCAGGTCAGGCCCCACACCCTGCTGACCCATGTGACCAACGGGGAACAAATTTGGGGGAATATTGGCAACCATATTCAGAGTCATGCCAAAAACTCCAGGCAACTTTCACTACCTCTTTGTGTTAGTGGACACTTAAGGCTGGATTGGAGAGGCCTTTCCTCGCCAGACCAAGCAGTGGCCAAAGTATATTTTGAAGGAAATCATCCCAAAGTTTGAGCTTCCTTTATCCATTCGAAGTGACAACAGAGAAATCTTTGTCTCAAACTCAACCAGAAAATTGAGGAGGACACATTATGCTCCTTGGAAATGATGCTCAGTTTAGAGACTTCAACTCACATGACAAACTGGGGGGATGGAGCGTGTACTCACAAAGACAATCGTTAGACTCAATCAACCTAGGTCAGGACTTTACCTGTTGCCCTGCTGTAGGTCCACTTGGCTCCCTGAAGTGGGCGCTAGTGGAGCACTGATGAAATGATGTTTGGGATGTCCTTCTTCAGAAATTCTACTTTCCCTTTCTCAGGGATCATTGAGGTAGAGCAGAGAAAATGAGTCCAGGGACTGAGCCAGATAATCCAAAGTATTCACCAATATGCTTCTCTCCAAGTGACTTTCCCTTCCGATCAACCTCTTCACAGGGGCCACCCAGGAGATCAACTACTTTTCAAGACCTGGAAAAACTAGCACCTAGAAATTGGCTTGCCCCTAAGTGGGCTGATCCTTTTGTGTGTCATCTCCCACCCCCTGCTCACTTGGGTGACTTGGAGTCAACCCCGGGGTAGTGTACACCTTAGGAAGAGAGCTCCCCAAAAGAAGGAGAGAAGGACCCACCACCCATTGTTGTCGCACCTGAGGATTCACCCTCTTCCTGCACCCCAATATGGGGCATAAAGTATTTGTTTAGGAAAAACCAAGCATGTGTGAAAAATTGCCATTTTTTTTTTTTTAATCTCTCGATTTTGTCTTGCAGGAAACCATTCCCACAGACTTTAGCTAAGTTCCCTTAAGCATGGGAAGCTTCACTAAAGGTTGGAGACACCCTACTAATCTTCCCTTGCACAAGGTCCAGCAGCCAACCAGTGGGACTCATCATCTGGGTAGCCTGGAGATGCCCCTGGTCTTCAAGATGTCCTTTATAACTTCAGGATTGTGCCCTCTCCAAGAACCACGCCTATGGCTGACAAAATTGGCCAGAGAATTGTGACTTTTCTATTTGCATCATGGGGGTGATATTCTCTTATGCAAGCACATACTTTTGTGGGAAACATGAAAAGAGTTCCCCCATAGATCTAAACAGGAGCCACGGAGAAAGAATTCAAGTTGTCATGCCTGGATATCAAGAGCCAGTCCACTCACCTGATGGCCAGGACTGCCTGCTCCTAGTGTCCATGTCCCAAGTGGTAGCAGGCGAGTCCCTGGTGGCCCCGTGGCTAGGATTCGGTGCATTCACCAAGTGGTCGCAAGGTTGAGCAATGCTTGGAATCGCCACCAATGCCTCAATCTAAGGTCATATTAAGCTCTTTAGCAGCCCTAGTCCTTGACGATCACTCTGAGATCCCCAATTATCAGGATTCCTGGGCCCCAATGCCTGTCTGTCTGGTTCA
Organism: Echinops telfairi; assembly: GCF_000313985.2. NCBI lineage: Eukaryota > Metazoa > Chordata > Mammalia > Afrosoricida > Tenrecidae > Echinops > Echinops telfairi. The sequence continues at coordinate 11,312,265 of NW_022104553.1, forward strand.
GTGACCCTTTTTTATCCCAAGCCTTCTGTTCTAAGGGAAAAAAAATCTATCTCTATCTCTATCTACATCTACATCTATATCTCTGTATCATCTCTCTTTATGTGTGTGTGTGTGTGTTTATATGTGTGCTTATCTATCTTACTCTCTATCTCTATCTATCTATCTATCTATCTATCTATCTATCTATCTATCTATCTATCTATCTATCTATCTAATGTCTTCACTAGAATTCATGCAGGGAAGAACCCAGCCAAAGGGGGACAAGCATAGAACCAGTGAAACCTGGTCCCCTCTCCGCTGGGAGCAACCCTATCCCAGACCCTTCTAGATTTGAACAGTAATTCTTCTGGTCTGTCATCTCTTTTACTCACACGAGACAAGTAGAACTAACCATGAGAACCTTTCAGACACAACGGACTGCCTAGCACCGGGCACGGAGGAAGTCTGAAGGAGCTAGGGTCAGGTGGCAGCTTGACCAAGGACAGCAGCAAACATTTCTTAGGTTTACAAAGCTAGCTCCGCCCATCTTCCCACCCAATTAAGTGACGTCAGCCTGCCGAAGCAGGCATCTGGCCTATTGGAATCATCCACACCAACCACAAAGGAGTCCAGGAACACTCAGGTCCAAAAGGGTTATGGACATCCCAGCCACGCTGGTCTCTCCCACCTCCCCTCTCCTCTCCCCTCCCGTCAGGACCCTCTGTGCCCACTCTGCCACTCACTCTAGAGCCAGCTAACTCCTTCCTCGCCATACTCCGTTGTAGTATGTTCGTGGGTCTGTATTAAACCCAATTTTCTCTTCCTTTATGTAATAGCTGCTCTCGTGGACTTTATACCTTTTAAATTAGCTCATTCTCTGGCTATAGACAAAGGGCCAGCTCTAATCTTTCTTTATCTGGCTATCCTAAACTCCTTTCATCTCCTTTCCTTTGATTTCCTGTTCCCTACAAACCTCCCCTCCAGCAATAAATCTATCAATTAAATGCCTCGCGCTGTCTCTTGTCTATGTAAAACCTAATAGCCTCGTGGAACTGGTTCTTGACATTGAATTTGGACTTTTTACTAGCCCAATCTGGAGGCATTTGTGCTGTTATCAATAAAACCCCTTGCTCCTGATTCAAGGAGAGAAAGGGTAAGGGTTGGAAGCCATTCGCCCAGTATCTCTGTGGACTCAGCCAATCCACCGAAGAGTAAGGCTGAAGGATGGACTTGATTTAGAAGCTTTCCCCCCACAACAGGGTCAAGGCTGACCTCTCTGATCACTATAGAAATAGCTATCCTCTTAATTTGTAAGACTGTGTCCCGGTCTTAGTTACATTCATTATTCAAGGAGCAGCAAAGAGTGCAGAAGCTGAGACTGAGAATGCTAGAAGTGTTCATTTGCCTGGACATTGCAGATTTTCATTCAGGCAATCACCCCCTTTTCTAAAACCCCGCCTTCCTCTTCACCACCCCGACTCAGCAGGAAGATAGATAATCGCATATTATGAAGTTCTTCTTCCCAAGCTTGGGAATCTTAACATAACCAAATGGGGGAAATTGATACCATGTGGTGTCTCGGCATTTTGCTGAAACTTCCCATACTTTGCTCGCCCATCGTTTCAATCTAGAGAAAATCTGTTAAAATTCATGATACATACACTTATGTTATTTCCCTTAGAAATTAAGATGAATCTTTCTCCATTTGAAAGGTAGGTCTTAGCTATGAATAGCCAGAGCCAGAGCACAGATACTCAGCATTTAGCGGAGGCATCCTGTACTCGTCCTCCCTTCTGTTCTAATCTTGAAATGCTGCTAGGACTCCTGAACTATTGCTGAACTGTTGCTATTTCCCTTAGAAGTCAAGGTTAACCTATCTTCCACCTGTAGGGCAGGACTCACCTAACGCTAGGCCAGAGGGGAAATCATACTTCCAAGCAGAAAGAATAATCTGAGAATCAGTGGGTTAATTTCATGGGGTGAGACTGTTCCAGAAGGTCCCTTCCCCCCATGCCCTGACTGTAAAACACCCTTTAACCTATTGCTCTGGGAAGCAGATTTTGATAGATATGGTCCAGTCCAGGGGTCCTCAAACTTTTTAAACAGGGAGCCAGTTCACTGTCCCTCAGACCGTTGGAGGGCTGGACTACAGTTAACAAAAAAATAACTATGAACAAATCCCTATGCACACTGCACATATCTTATTTTGAAGCAACAAAACAAAAGGGCAAAAACACCCAGCAGGCTGGACAAATGTCCTCAGCAGGCCGCATGTGGCCCGCGGGCCAGAGTGTGAAGACCCCTGGTCCACCCTGTCTTCTAAAAATAAATAGTCTTTTTCTCCTTGTCTTGTGAATCAGTTTATTTGCAACAGGCTGCCCAAATCGCTATCATTGAGTAGACCTACAAAATCTTTAAATACTGCCTAAAATGTATTTTCCATCAATGCTAGTAGTATTTTAGAATTCTAAGGGGGAAAAAATGTATTGATTACTATAAACTTTATCTCCTTATTTTCCAGGTTGGATCGTGTGGGCATATTGTTTTTCAATCCTAGTTATTTCTGGTTGTATTTGTAAAAAAACAAAACAACTTTCTAATGACATCCTGAAAAGAAGTTGAACTAAAGTGAAATCACTCTGTACGTTTAAATTAGGAGGGCAGAGTAGCGAGAAGAGCAAGATTCAAATTGGCCTCACTTGGCAGAAGTCAATGCTGCCTAGAAGCATCCCCCACAGAAAGAGGAACAATATAAGGAAAGAGATCGTGTCCATACATTAGGGTGTCCTGGAAGAACAAGGGCAGAATAAGGGTTAAGAAGAGAGAGTAACTTATAATGAGAAAAGATGTAGCAGACTATAAATGCTAGGAGGCAGCGAGAAGAAGAAAGGAGGACCTAGGTTAACCAAGCTTCAGAGTAAGAGAGTTACCTCTTAGGACTTGTACCCTGTAAACTGCCCTGTCCTTGGGGGTCAGTAAATTTCCTTAAAATAACTAGACACATAAACCCCTATATAAAAAGAAGCACAAATAACAGCACTGGTAAGAACGATAAAACTCACCTTTCTTGCTGAGCTACTAGTTCAGAGGGAGTCAGTTACAGGCATGTGGAATTTGAATTGCAAGAATTTGGCAGTTCTTTTTTTTTAATCTGATATAGTGTTGGCTGGAGCACAAAGGGGTGGGACTACACCTGAGACAATATCTATAGGCTAGAGAGAAAATTCCATCCTATGTAGCAGCTAATGATTTTTGAAGGAAATGGAGTCTGAAATTAGCTGTAGGAAAGAAGATTTTAGTTTTAGGTGTTCACATGCTAATTTCAGTAGGTATACAAATAATCAAACTTAGAAACAAACATCACTGATATATGGAAGGTCTAATTTTTGTCTTTTTTTCCCCCTTTTTCCTACAGATTATCCCCATTGAAACTGGTTAGTTCTGGGACAGAGATTTCCTTCATAAGTAGTATTTTGTATTTGACTTTAAATTCTGAGCAACCCCGTTTGCAACAGGCGAACCTGGCAGTGACATACCAATATTTATGAACCACATCTTACTAAATTCATGAAATTATGTAATGCATGATTGACAATACAGCTTCTTTTCCCCTTTTTTTAAAAAAACATAATACCTGTAGTTTTTAACTATAGCCAGCACTGGTGAACATTTTTATATTTTCAGAGTTCTTTGGTAAAGATCTATGTGATTTAAATGCCAGATCTGGAAAGAGGCTAGCTCAACTTGGAAATGAAGCTGCAATTGGTATTTCAAAGCTTTTCTGGTTGGCTAAGTGATCTTATTTGACTAGAGTTTTTCAGATGTACTCAATTTTAACAGATGGTTTTATTAATGCACAAGTAAACAGAAGTGCAGTGAGGTCTACAGCCATTTTATTAAAATAGCTTAAAAGTTTGTAATACTCCAATGTCCCTCCGGGACCGTTGGTCCCTTTATTTTCTTCTCACATTGTTTGTCCAGCCTCTCTTGGGAAATAGGGGAAGGGAGGAGGTGTTGGCCAACCCAGGGACAAGGGAACAATGAGTGGTTCAAAACGCATGGCAGGGAGGAGATGGGAGGACTGGTAGGGAGTGACTAAGGGCAAGGTAACTGAGACGAATTACTGAAACCAGAATGAGGGCTGAACATGGTAGTGGGACAGAAGGAAAGCATAAGGAAATAGAGGAAAGGAGTAGGAGGCAAAGGGCATACATAGAAGCCTAAATACAGACATGTACATATGTAAATATAGTTAAGATTATGGGGGAAATGGACCTATGTACATATATTTATAGGTTTAATAGTAAGGTGGCAGGTGGACATTGGGCCTCCTCATGCACATTCCCTTAATTCAAGAGCACCTTGCTCAGCTAAACGGTCATTTCTGGATACCCACCTTCCCGACATGATCATTGAAGACAGACATGTGCATAAGCAAATGTGGTGAAGAAAGCTGATGGTGCCCGGCTATCAAAAGATATAACGTCTGGGGTCTTAAAGGCTTGAAGGCAAACAAGAGGCCATCTAGCTCGGAAGCAACAAAGCCCACAGAGAGGAAGCACATGAGCCTGTGTGATCACGAGGTGTTGAAGGGATCAGGTAGCAGACACCAAAGAATAAAAACCATCATGGGTGTGATCACCTTCCCCACATAAACGCTGAAGACGAATGTGTGCATAAGTAAGTGTGGTGAAGAAGGCTGATGGTGCCCGGCTATCGAGACATATAGCATCTGGGTACTTAAACGCTTGAAAGTAAACAAGCGGCCTTCTAGCCAAGAAGTAACAAAGCCCACATGGAAGCAGCACACCAACATGTGTGATCATGAAGGGTCGATGGGACCAGGTTTCAAGCACCAAAGACAGGGGTGGGGGCGGTGGGGAGAATCATATCATTGTGAATGAGGGTAGCGCGTGATGGGGACCCAATGCCCATCTGCACACAACTGGACATCCCTTGCAGAGGGGTAGTGGGGAGGAGATGAATCACTCAGGGTTCAGGGTAGCAATAATGAAACTCACAACCCTCCTCTAGTTCTTAAACCCTTCCTCCCCCCAACTATCATGATCCCAAGTCTACCTTGCAAACCTGGTTAGATCAGAGGATGCACAGCAGTACAGATGGGAACTGGAAACACAGGGAATCTAGGACAGATGAACCCCTCAGGACCAGTGGTGAGAGTGGCGATACCGGGAGGGAAGCGGGGGGTAGAAAGGGGAAATTGATTGCAAAGATCTACACATAACCTTCTCTCTGGGGGATGGGCAACAGAAGGGTGGGTGAAGGGAGACGCCGGGCAGTGTAAGCTAAGATAAAATAATAATTTATAAATTATTAAGGGTTCATGAGGGAGGGGAGGGTGGGGGGGGGCAAGGAAAATGAGGAGCTGATTCCAGGAACCCAAGTGGAAGGCGAATTTTGAGAATGATGAGGGCAACAAATGTATAAGTGCGTTTTACACAATTGATGGATGTATGGATAGTGATAAGAGTTGTATGAGCCTCAATAAAATGATTTTTTTAAAGTTTGTAATAAAGATGAAGCATGTTCATAATTAATATATCAGTGAAGAACCCATCGACCTCATATTTACTAGACTTGCAAATTATTTCAAATGCATTTTTTTCTTTCTTGACACTACTCAGTAGAATGTGTACCATAGCTAATCCTCATTTTCTGATTTAAAATCCTCTCCTCTCCTCTCCCTACCCCAAATAAACAGTTTTGATCATAAAGAAAAAGAAAACCAAGTTGTTTCCTCGAATTTGCTTTGAAGTTTAAAATTTTCTGTTCTTGTGCCCTGTACTGAGAAATTTGTTAGTCTGAAATCTAGAAGAGAACATTGGCGTTGGGTGTTTTAAACAGATTTAGTGACCAGTATCTTTGAGTGTAGGGAAAAGCAGGCAGTGCATATAATCGGCTTAATTTCTGAAAAATATGGGCTTGCTCCGTTACCAAGAGGGTAACTGGCATAGGCAACACATGAATCTGCCATTACAAGATAGTGGCCCCAGGAGGCCACATGTCTTCCCTCCACATAGTAAATAAGCCCCCATTTTGGAATTCCATTTTGACTTAGAAATACCTTTTTTGGGTTGCCTGATAATAAATGGCTGTATATGCTCCTAATAGGACATTCCTTCCTAAGAGAGCAGTATTTATTTTAATTGATACAACAAGGCGCTCCAAAATGCTAGTCAAAATATTCAGTTTTACTTCTGGATGATAATTCAATGAGATATATATGGATATGTTTTCTTTAAGAAGCCAGATTTAATTGTATTATATGGGCGTGCTTATAAATCAATATATAAGGAACAAATGAAGCTATATGAAGGGGTAACCCCCCAAACCAGAATATTTTCCCAGTTATATATTTAGGTATTTTTTAACAAAAAAACCTTATCACCTTCAAAGTACTCTCCGTTACACTTAAGACATTTGTCAAATCTGCAATTCCATTCTTGGAAACATTTTTCAAACTCATCTGTCTGGATGACTGACAACACCTTCCTCATTCTTTTATTCACCTCTTCACCTCTTCAAGTCACTGTCCTTACATGTTTGTCTTCATTAGCAGAAACAAAGAGAAGTCACATGGAATGAACTTAGGTGCATGGAGCAAGAGCGGCATGCTGTTTTTTGCCAAAAACTGATGTACTGAGATGGCCGAATGAGCAGGTGCATTGTCGTGGTGGTAAAACCAGTCACCCACCTGCCAAAAATCAGGCCTTTTTGGTTACACACTGTTACACGATCTTTTCAGAACTTCTAAATAGAAAGCTTGATTAACAATCTGACCCGGTGGAATGAACTCAAAATGGACTACGAGTCAATATTTTAGTCTGCTCAGGAAGTTGATAGACATCCAGAAAGAGGTTTGTCAGTAGTCAACATTTCACCTTACACTTGAGTTTTTCCCATAGTGCTGTCTTTGTGAGCTGTGTTCACCATCACAACAGTTTCTGCGGCATTTTTTGCAAGCAGGAAACAGTGTTTCACAGCCACACGCTGTTCTCTGAAATCGGCAAAACTGCTTTATTATTATTATTAAAAGATCATTTTATTGGGGGCTCTTATAGCTCTTATAATAATCCATAAATTAATTGTATCAAGGATATTTGTGTACATATCTTGCCATTATTATTTTCTGAACATCTAGTTTCTATTGAGCCCTTGGAATCAGCTCCTCTCTTTCCCTTTCCTCCCACCCCCATCCTCATGACCCCTTGATAATTTATAAATTATTATTATTTTCATATCCTACACCAACTGTCATCCCACCCCCACCCTCGACTTTCTATTTGTCCCCTTGGGGGGTAGTGGTGGTTATATGTTGATCATTGAAATCGGTTTTCTCTTCCTCCCCTCCTCTCCTCACCTTTCCTCTACCCTCCTGGCATTGCTACTCCCATTCCTGTTCCTGGATTCTGTGTATCGTGAGCTCTCTTATCTGTACCTGTGCACATGCTCCGGTCTAGCCCTCAGTGAAAGGCAGAACTGGAGACATGATAGTGGTAGGTAGGAACCCTCAATGAACCAGAGGAATATTGTGCATTTCATCTTTGCATCATTCGTTCCTTGTGACTCTTCTGCGAGGGGACGTCCCTTTGTCTACAGATGGGTTTTGTGTTTCTGTTCCAACCCCCCTCATTCTCAACAATATGGGGGGTTGTTTATTTGTTTGTTTGTTTGTTTGTTTTGGGTCTTCTGGTGGCTGTTTCCTGATCCTGTTGGCTGGTGTGCTTCTTACAGGTGGGCTTGTTGCTTCTCTTTTAGATGGCCATTTGTTTAACTTCAAGCCTTTAAGATCCCAGATGCTATATCTTTTGATAGCCAGGCACCATCTGCTTTCTTCACCACATGTGCTTATGCACCCATTTTGTCTTCAGCAATCGTCCATGGAGGTTGAGCATCACAGACTGTTGGAACAAAGTGTTCTTTCTTTGAGGGAGGGCTTGAGCAGAAGCCTGAAGTGCCTCTACTACCTCAGTATATTGCCATATAAATATATGTACCAATACCACTATTTTTATTAATTAGCATATTTACATATGTACACACCTATGCTAAGACCTCTATCCATCAAAACTGCTTTTTTGAAAAAATTCACTGTAGCCATAGAGAATCTCCCCAGGTGATGCCACTGGAGACACTAACTTAGAGTGATCCTCTGTCTCTTTGAAACATCTGCAGGGAGCCCTAGGAGTCTAGTAAGTTAAAAGTTAGGCTGCTGACAGTCAGCAGTTTGAGACCACCAGCTGATTGATGGGAAAAAGATGAGGCATTCCACCCTTATGAACATTTGTAGGTCTACCTTTCCCTTAAGCAATGCTGCAAGTCAGAATTGGCATGGTGGCAGTAGTCAGAAGCCATTATGAAGGATTATAAGTGTGAGATTATGTAGCAAGCCATTTCCCCCACTAGTTTTACAGTAGATGGAGTCAAGGTGTGGTTTTACCTTTTGGGTCTTATGAGAATTTTCCAAACTTTAAATGCTCATCTTTATTGGGTTTGCACTTTTTATAAATCTCAGAAGCTATTCAAAAGGCAAAGGACATCTTTTAACTCTGCCATCTTCCTTTGCTGATTCCTGTAACTTCAAGCAGTAAACTAGAGTTAAATCCGTTAGCTCATGTGAGGAAGAATAGAAGTTATCCAGAGAGGGTAATGTATTGGAACAGTTTCCCCACAGTAGGGATGTTAGGCATCATCAGAAAGGAGTGAAGTAGGAGGGGTTGCTTAGTAAAGACTGGATAATTTTGCAAACTCAGATTTGGAGGGGGAACGCTCTCTCCTAAACAAACCAAAAAAAATTTTTAACATGCTAGATAGGAAGAGGTGCTTGAGCTCTGCTGACATCTTCTGTCCTTGAGATGGGAAATCAAGTGTTCATACCTCCAAACACACTTCTCAGATGCATCCTTAATAACTGGGACAAGTTGAATCTTAAAGCCCTAAAGAAAAACTGACATTCTTTATAAGAAGTTAGGTAGTGAGGGAATTTGGCCTGAAAATGGTAGTCTATATTATGATAGCAAATTAGCTTATATTAATGAAGGCTCTCATGAGAACCTGGTGGCATTTTAAAATTCCAAAAAGCTATAATGAAACTTACTGCCCTGGATTCTAATAAGCCCATGGGAAATATAATATTAAGAGTTAAGTTAAAACTTCACCCAGTTTACAGATCTACCCACACACATCAAGAAGAAACTATTAGAGTTGGGGATAGGTTTAGCAACCCTATAGATCTCTCTAATAAGTTTTGAGAAAACAGGGGAAATGGTCTACCCACAAGAAAGAAGTCTAATACAATTTTGTCTGTTAGTCATTAAGCCAGCTCCTTACGGATTGGGGGAGCTGAAACCTTTCTTTAAATAAAAAAATGCTGAAAAGCCTACTGCAGGAAGAAACAAGGAAATTCCTAAAATGGAATTGGACTTTTTTATTTCTGTTACTTCTGAGGTTGCCTAATAATTGTCAGTTTGGGTCTCTCATGCATTTGCCACCTGTTAGTATAATCCTTACTTATCATCTTGTTCCCTAATCTTGCAGGTTAGGTTAATTAGGAATTACGGTGACCGCATTTGTTAAAGAGTAGATTTGTGTGCCATTGGGTTTTATTGGCAGTAATGTGTTCTTCTGGCTCATTATGTTTTTATCCACTTATTAATTTTTTAATTTTTGGTATTGGGTGTAATATTTCAAGAAGCAAGTTAGTAACACTTTTGTCCTCAGAGCTGTTGGGTGAGCTTGAACTTCCAGCCTTTAGATTATTGGTTGATGGCACACTATCTTTGTGCCACCCATGACCTCGCACGGCGCTTAGAATAGTTTAGCAAAACACCCAAACTGACCATGCCAAATGATAGCGAGATGTTGAGGAACCGGGACAATTTCTCGCTTCTGGTGAGAATGTAAAATGGTATGACCACATTGAAAAACAATTTGACTATACATAGAAATTTCAACATTCACTTACCATGTGCTCCCATTCAATACATAAAATAATTAAAATTGGGCACTCACTCAAAGATTTTATGTGACTGTCTATCTCGGCTTTTTTTGTAACAGCCAGCTAGTCCAAACAGCCCACATTTCCCTCTCTAAGATGGATAAACAACCCGTGCCACACTCATATTATAAACTACGGCTCAGCAATAACAAGGAATGACGGCTGTCATATAAATAAATGCCTCTCACCGCAAGAATGTCTAGTAAAGAAACTAGATGAAATTGTGGCCAACAATTTGTGCTTTCCTGCCACTGTTTCAGCCAAAACCAGAGATCAGGTTGATTCTTTTTTTTCTCAAACAGCAGGAAACGAGCTTTAACAGAAAGAACCAGCTGTGTTGGCTGCTTCTCGGCTGCTTCAAAAATCCAGTGAGCATCAAGCAGCTGAGCTCCCCCGACGGTGGGACAGAAAACAGGTTCTGTAATGACTACAGGAAACAATGATGTACACGCATTTTCCATGGCTTACAGTTTTCATTAGTTTGCCATTCACCAGACCACTAGCCCCTGAATGCCCCAAGCGGGGAGCTTCCTGCCAGGCCTATCTGCCTTAAGGGCCTTGCTTACCATATTCCTGACTTAGAAGGTCACCTCGACTGATGAAGCTTCCAAGGAAATTTTACTGCAAGAGAGGGGGCCAGCACACACTGCTACAGAAAACTCCAAGCTGGATTGTCAACAGACTGAATCATATATTATGTGGTCGTACTAGAATGTTGATTAACAGCAGGCTAATGTTTTTAACCCCTTTATTAAAATGAGTACAAAGTGTCTGATTCATGTTATCTGGGGTACCTGCTTCGATCCTTTTCCCACACTTTCACAGCCAGGTCAATTTTGTTCATTGCGATGCCATAGAACCTGAGAGAACTCCCCAGCCCGTCACCGTCCCAGGGTTTTGCAGGCTTTGAATCTTTATAGAAGCAGATTGCTTCGCACATTGTTTCTCTTATGGAGTAGATTCAACCTCTCAGCTGCCAAATTTTAGCCATTGGACCAGGCTGGCTGCTTCTGTCCTTCGTAAGTAGTGGCCGTTGGAATCCTACTTGCTTCCGTTTCTTTTCTTTCCAACTGTACAAAAACAAACTAAATCTGTCCTTCTCCAGCCCTACGAAAAGACGGGGGTGGGGGATGCAGGGGCGGGTGGGGGGCAGTTCAGAGAATCGGGGGGTAGGACATGTGGGAGGGTGCTCCTTAAACATATTAACAATGTTCCTACTGTTCTGGAACGAGGCCAGTTCATAGCAGCCATCATCCACTTGGAGCCTATGAGAAAGTCGGCTAAAAGAATGATGTTTTTAAAATACCGTAAAGACTTTTAAATCGCAAGCACTTAGAGGTTTAAAATGAATCCCAATATTGATGGATGATAAAGCAAAAATCATCCCGTTTTTAGCGAGCCAAGCAGCCATCGACCCGTCGTCGCTGTCCGTGCTGAAACATGCATATATCAAGGAACACAAAGCAAAACAAAACGTGTGGTATCAAACGTTACTTTATGTCCGAACTGCTTAGAAATATTAACCACGTATCTAGAAGAGGAGTTTTCGGCTCCCACTTTCCAAAGCCCTCTGGAGAGCTTTGTATAAAGCAGCACTGCCAAGGGACCACCCACCAGTGAAGCCAATGGGATTGGGGGGTGGGGGAGGCGGGGGAGAGGGCTAAAGCAGAGTTATGAATCCGTACTTTAAAAAAATGTCCCCAAGGGACTAACTGTGAAGGCCGGATTAAGAACAACAGACCCAGGCTGACAGGCCCTTGCTTCCTATTTCTGACCTATCAACAGGTTTGCGTTTTGAATTCAGGAGGCAGGTGCAGGGAAAAGGCGTTTATAGTTCAAAGATTCTCTTAGCACACAGACCTTGGTGGGAAGAAACAGGAAATGATTTGAACTTTGTTCTTCTGAACAGTTTCACCCATAACGAACTTGCTCCCTGTCACTGATTTCCTGGGTGTAAGTAGTCTGTGGAGCCTTTCCCACACAACTTGTATGTCACTAAAATCATAACGGTAGGTGAAGCATGATTGGTCTTTGAATAAAGTGTTCACAGCACTTTTTATTTACATATTTCATGCATTCTATTTCCCTAATTACTCCTACTTCGAAGTTTATATCAGCCCAACGTGCCTTTTTTTTAAATTATAAGAACAAGAACTTCCTTGTGAAAGAATTGAGGGTCATTACTCCGTGATTACTCAGTGAGTGTAATTACAGCAGATAACATTTATAGACGTCTTGTAAATGGAGAGAATGGATCATAGTCCAGAGTGCGTCACTGCTTCTAATTCACTTCAAAAGCAGGTTTTATATATAAAGGGCAAGGATTTGATTTAAAATGAATCCCACTTGCATGTCCTTAATCTAGGAGTATTATGTATTTGTATTTATGTGTGCACTTTATTGCTTAAGGCAAGATTAATTTGGAATTCTCTCTGAATTGTGACCTCAGGATTCCTGGTTCAAACAAAACCAGATTTAAAAACGGTTGGCACATTTTGGCTGACACCATAAACGCACAAGCGTGCCTGCCTTTTGAACTGAGGGATAAGTCGAAAGCGTGTATGCTTCATGGAGGGGACAGCAATGGATGAATGGAAAAATATGTGTAGGAATTGTTGAACGTAAAACTGACGAGCTGCTCTACATGCTTTCACCTAAACCACAATAAAAGTTTGAAAACACAGAGCCCAAGAATCACACAAGCTGGAATCTTATAGGAAAGGCTGACAAGTAATGAGGTCCCAGCAAGCAGATCCTGATATTAAAAGTCATTTTCTGGGGGAAACTTTTAACGCACCAAGTCTGTCCCAATTTTATTTTTTGCTAGTTTAAGCATAAATGAAAGCGGGAAATAATAGGTTTTCAATTCTCTCTGTTCAAAATCAGGGAAGAGGCACCCCACCACCTTCTCTCAGATTTCATTTAGATAATTTGTCATTTTAAAGTACTTTTCTGCCTCTTGGAAAATCCTGTAAATCACAGAGATAAATCAAGACTTAGGAAGCATCTGTACTCATCAAGAAAGATCATGCATAGTTAGAATCGATGGAAACATCTTTAGTATGGATGTAGCACTGGAAGCTCTCAATTAAAGAAATAGTTTCCTGGCCAACATATCTATATGTGTGCCTCTTCCTAAGAAAGGTTGCTCAGCAGAATGTGGAAATTATCAAATACTATCATGACTACCACATGCAAGTAAAATTTTTCTAAAGACAATTTAAAAATGGCTACAGCAGGCTTCCAGAAATTTAATCCACATCTGGAAGAGGCGTTTGGATATGAAATATCATTGCTGCTGTCACATGGATCTTGGTCGAAAGCCGAGAATTTCAGAAAGGTGTTTGCGTTTTATTAACTGTGCACGGGCATTCAGATGTGTAGATGATAAGAAGCTGTCCGTAGCATTGCCAACCATGAGAACTCTAGAAGCCTTCGCTGTCCTGATGTGGCATCTGCTCATCGACCAAGGGGCTGCCTTTGATCAGAATGAGGGAATACTGACTGGTTTACACGCAGGAGCATTGTGGGTCAGGGCTGTATCCTTTCCCCATCCCGATTCAGTCTGTGTGCTGAACAAATAATTGGGGAGGCTGGATGTCAACCAAAACATTTACGGACAACACGACCTGTGAGTGTAGAGCTAAACCCTGTTTATAAGATGGGTTCGCATTTATCGAAAGATAACTTCTCTGTCGTACTTTTCAAATTAGCTTTTTGTGTAGCTGACTGTTATGCAAGGCGCACTTATTGCCTCATTTGTTTGCCCCCTGAAATTAGATCCTGTGGCAACAGTCTCAAATTTATTCAGATGTTAGTCCAAATATGCATTAGATTGGATTTCACATTCAATTCCTTTATATCTATCGTGTTAACCGATAGATTTATTTGTTTATTTATTTTTGTTTAAGATAAAATTAGAAAACATTGACGTCTGCTTGCCACTGTATGTTATCAGTTAAGTTTCTGAATCAATCCTGGAGAAATCTGGTCCAAACCTATTTCTTACCTAATTTATATCTTTCTTTCTTTCTTTCTTTCCTTCAATTTGAAATATTCTATGAAGCTGAGTATAATTGTAACATCTAGTTTTTCATCTCAACTTTTCATCAATTTCTTTGAAAATGTCATGATCACAGATCTGTTAATGACCGTTTGTTATTTTTATTTATCAAAACTTGTGAGTTGCTTGAACTTTTATTTCCATGTTATTGTACTAGTCCTGGCCCAGAAGGTATGTGGCAATTTGAAGTATAGGCTTCTAAATGTTTCAGGCGTCTTTATTGTGTCAGTCTGTTAGCTCATGAAGGTATTTGTATCAAAATTAGAGAAATACTCTTAACTCTAGCCACGCTAGTGAAATCTTAGAGCTAGTTCCTGTACTCCGACCCAAAAGGCATGGTTTGCCCTTTTTCATGGGCTTGCCAAAGTAAGAAGTGTAACGTCACTCGCTTTCCCTTAATATCAAGTGATTTCCTGTATTTTCTTGTGTACAGTGAGAGGGGGTTGGTGTTGACATGATAAAAAATGTTTGTTTGCATTGCATTTGGAATTTAAAGTGTCGGAAGAGCGGCACACTCAAGCCATTTTTGGAGGGGAACATTTAAGATAGTAAGCTCTATTGTGGAACAGTGTGGTGTTTTCAAACTACATTTACTAATTTCCATGTTATCCACTTCAAGTTGCATTGTTTTCTTCATCTATAAAATGTGATCATACCCTAATCACAAATATTATAACTATGTAGTAAGATACTGTCATGAAACATTTAAAATTGACCTTGTGAAAGCTCAATGAGTGTTCATCTTGATTATGATTATTAATGATAAAAAAGCGCTTCTCAAATGGATGTTCTATATACATGTGTGTATTCTGCAAATAAAGTGAGTTATTGATTCATGTTTCTATGGATCAATCTCTCTTCAGATATTACCCCACAGTCTTTTCCAGCCCCTTTCTAGCCTCCCCTTGGTAGCCAGCCATGTGCTTTAGGATGACAAACCATAGGTGAGGATGACAAACCATTAGTGATGACAAACCATAGGTGAAGGGGGAAAACTAATCTTGAATTTCATCCTGCCAATTCCCCTAACCTTCCATATGTTACTACTTGTTTTTTAATCACTTATTTAATTATGAGACTAACATCCATAATATGTCCCTGTCAACATCTTTCACCCAAATTCATTGACTGCTTGTATAACCAAAGAGTGCGTTGATAAATTATCAATTGAATAGAATTTGGGCAGCGTAATAAGTCTTGGATTGGCTACAAATGCAAAGCAAGTATGACCCATTTACCACGATATATTTGAGACAAATATTGTGAGTTACCAGATTTGCTTACTAAAGAATGTGAAGTCTTGTTTCTAAACAAGCAGCAAGTGAGATGTGAACTGGCCCCCATGGAAGAAACACACCAAGATCAGCCACTGAAGAGTTGTAAATCATATAATCCTAACCCCAAAGAGGGAATAGGATCAGAGCTTGAACTGTGAGATTCTGGTTTGGGGAAGGCTGGGGGTAACAGTGGAAGTCCAAGATACAGTTGTGACATCTGCAGAGGAAATAAGCCTCCGGTGATCATCCTCTATCCATAACAGAGGGATGGGAAAACACTGGTTATCAAGCAGAGTGCATTGAAAGATGATTAAAGGAGATCAAAATGACAAACCTGACTTGCAAGGTTAAAACCTTGTCATTTGATGTCCCCCTCTGATGCATATTGAGCCTGATTTGGTTTTCAGCATTTTATATGCTTTTTACATATTGGGGTTTATCTCAGATCTATTTTGCCATTGGGAGAAACCCTCGTGATTTTTTGTTACATGTTTTTCTGTATATTAAACCTGTTGATGAATCTACAGACACAGCAAGTAGAGTAAGGGTTCCTGGGGGTTCAGTGTGAGGGGGATCAAGGGGAGCTGATACCAAGAAGTTCAAGATGGAAGAGGATGTTTTGAAACTGATTGTGGTAGCAAACTGTGCTTGATGTGATTGCACTACGGAATGATATGATATCTGAATTTGCTCTCAGTAATATGTTTTTTGGGGAAAAAAATTAGAAGTTCTTTTCCCAGACACATTGTGTTCCAATTATGTCTCATACTTTCGTCAGTCTTTCCTTTTTCTTTATGTTTAACTACCGTATTCTACTACAGATACTCGCAAGTGGGACTCTGAGTTTTCATATTAATGGGATTTAATTGATTTGTACACTATATGAAATAATGGCTTATAAAATAAACCCACGGGTTAATAGGGAAATTATATTTTTCTTTTTTTAAATCATTTTATTGAGAGCTCTTAAAATGCTTATTACAATCCATACATCAATTGTACCAGGCATATTTGTACATATGTTGCTATCATTCTTTTCCAGACAGTTACTTCCTATTGAGCCCTTGGTATCAGCTCCTCTTTCCCCCCACCCCCATAACCCCTTGATAGACTATAAATTATTATTTCTTTGTCTCACACCAACCACTGTCTCCCTTCCCCCATGGTTGTTCTTTCCCCTGGAGGGGTGTGTGTGGTTCTGTGTCCATCAGTTTTTCCCTTCTTCCCCTCCCCCCCCCCACCTTCCCCCTTCCCATCTGGTATCTCTCTTCCCATTCCTGCTCCTGGGTTGCATGTGTCCCTTATCTATGGCTGTGTACCTGCTCTGGTCCAGTCCGAAGTGAGAGGCATCTCTGGGGTCATGGTGGCGGGGCTGAGGAAGCCTCAAGGGACCAGAGAAATATTGTGTGTTGCATCGGTGCTTTATGCACCCTTGTTGACTCATCCCTTCCCTGTGACCCCTCTGTGGGGGATGTTTCATTGCATACAGATGGGTTTGGGGTCTCATTTCAAGCCTTTAAGACCCCAGATGCTATATGTTTTAATAGCCGGGCACCATCTGCCTTCTTCACCCATTTTGTCTTCAGCGATTGTGTCAGGAGGGTGAGCATCTCAGACTGCCAATTTGTTAGAACAACGTGTTCTTGTATTGAGGGAGAGTATGAGCAAAAGCCCAAAGTCCATCCACTACCTCATTGTATTGCCATATAAATATATGTACATAGGACAATACTTCTATTTTTATGGATTAATGTAATTACATATGGACACCCCTTTGCGTATGCCTCTAGCCATAGTTTTGCTTCCTAAATCATTCCTTTTTTCCTTTTACCTTCCTTCTGCCCCACCTTCAAGCTCACTCTACTTCTGCCTCATAGGACTTCCTTCCAGCTAGATTGCTGTTGCACCAGTGCTTCCAGGATCTCTATATCCACCACGTTATTGGTTTGTATTCCCTAGTTGTTCTCCTGTTCATGACGCTGTTTGCCCATGCACCTTTCTCCCCGCCTCTCTCTCCCTCCAACTCCCCCAGGACCGTTGATCCCGTTGCTTTCTCTTTGAACTTGCTTCCCATGCCTGTCTTGTGTAAGTAGGCATACCAACAATGGCATAGTCCAAAAAATAGAAAACAAATGGTTAACAAACAATAAAAAGAGAGAGGAGAAAAAAGCAAAACAAACCAAAACAGAAACAAACAAAAAACACAACCACCACAGCAACAAAAGAAACCCCAAAACATGTGTGCATGCTTCCAGGTCTGTCTGCTGACCTTTATGACTATCTCCCTACTGGTCCTGGGGGAATTATGGAAACTGCCCCTTCTATCTTGAAATCTATGGGGGGGGGGTGGATGTCGTCTTTAGGTCTTTAGGGGACTTTGTGGCTTGGTTTTGCTCCCATTACTGATCTGTTGTGTTCCCTTCTGGGTTTGCCCAGGTGCGGAGGGAGGGTTCAGACCGCACTTCCTCCTTGCTGTGTGTCCCCAGTATTGTCCTCAGTTGCAGTATGCTCTAGTAGGGGGACAACATGTCGTGAGCTGTTGTCGGCCCTACTACAGTCATCTCTGTGCCTTAGCCGTTCCATGCTGGGATGTCGTCGTCCAGGCTTGGTGGGCCAATATGGGGTCTGGACTGACCATTCCTTTTTCTTTTTTCTTCTTGGTTTGCTTCTGTGTGGGTATGATATGCTGAACCCTCACCACAACCTGTATGTTTCATGTTGTTCTCTGTCCCATGTACTTCTAGGGAGGGTGTTGGTTTGGCTCAGGTTGGGGCCGGCCTTGTAGCCCAATCTTTTCATATATTCCTCCTCATGGTTACGTTGCCCTCATGGTGCGGTGCATCGTGTTGGGCTCTGTATGCGCACTCCCAATTCTGTGGAGACATAACCAATACTCTCCCCCTGAGTGCATAGGGTTAGTGCCCTATACATCCCATGCCATCTTCTAACTCTCACCCTGCCCGCTTTTCCCCCTTTCCCCTAATCTATGTTGGATTAGTATATACCACTTTGGGTTTTGTCTGACCTCCACCCGAATGGTTGTACCTCAACCAGGACATTGTGAGATAAGTGGATTTTCTTCTGTACCTACTATGCTGGTTATCCTGACCGCAGAGGACTCATGTTGTACTTGACCTTTTGTGATTGGCTGACTTCACTTAGCATAATTTCCTCCAACTCTTCTCAAGAAACGACGTTTCATGTGATCATTAGTGCATTTTTGGAATGCATAGTACTTCATTGCATGTACATGCCAGTTTACTAATCCACTCATCTATCAATGCAAATTTAGGTTGTTTCCTGCTCTTTGTGATTGTGAATTGTGCCGCAATAAACATTGTAGCACAGACACTTGGTTGTGGTCAATTTCTTTCCTCTGCCAGGTATATGCCCAGTAGAGGGATAACTGGGTCATAAGGTAGATCAATTTCCATTTGTTTTAGACATCGCCAGATCGCTTTCCACAGAGGCTATACACATCTACATGACCCCCCACAGTGGAGGAGAGTTCCTGTCTCGCCACATCCTCTCCAAGATTTGTAGCTCTCTGATCTCATTTGGGCTAACCTCAAGGGTGTTAGAATGTATCTCATGGTTGTTTTAATTGGCATTTCTCTGATAGCTAATGATCGGGAGCATTTTCTCATATGTTTATTGTCCATATGGGTCTCCTCCCTAGTGAAGCTTCTTTTTAGTTATTTTGTCCACTTCCTCAGGGGGGTAACTGTTTTCCTATTTTTTGCAGGCCATGAAAGTATTGTAGATTTTAGTAATAAGGTCTTTGTCTGTGTGTCATTGCTAAAAATCCTCTCTCAGTCAGTGGATTGCCTTGTTACCCTCCTGGTGAAATCTTTTGATGGATACGAGTGTTTTATTCTTAGTAGATCCCACTTGTCAATTGTAGGTTCACCTGTGTATGTGCTTTCCCCTATTGCAGTTAGTCTTATGTATTCCCTGGGCCAAGATTCTTAGGTTTGTCCCTATTCCTTCATTGATGGTCCTGATAGTTTGGGGTTTTACCTATCGGTCTGTGATTCACCTTGAGTTTGTTCTTGTGCTTGGGGTGAGTTATACATCTTGTTTCATTTTTCTACACGTGGATATCCATTGTTTCCAGCGCCACTTGTTAACGAGGGCATCTGTTTTCCACTTGATGCTTTGGTGGCCCTTATCAAAGATCAGTTGTCTAGATGCTGAAGCTTTTACTTCTGGGCTTTCTATTCTTTTCCACTGGTCTGAGTATCTGTCATTATGCCAGTACCACGCTATTTTGACAACAGTGGCTGTGTGGTAAGTGTTAAAATCAGGTAAAGGAGTCCTCTGACTTTGTCCTTCTTCTTGAGGAGTTCTCTGCTAATTCTGGGCTTCTTCCCTCTCCATATGAAATTGGGGGTCAGTTTTTCCAATTCTTTGAAGAAGGTTGTTAGCATTTGAATCGTAATAGCGTTAAACTTATAAAGTGCTTTGGGTAAGATTGTCATCTTTACTATGTCGCATCTTCCAATCCGGGAGCATGGGATAGTCTTCCATTTGTGGAGGTTGATTTTGGTTTCCTGTAGTAGGGTCTTGTAGTTTTCCTTGTATAGGTTTTTAGTTTTTTTAGTTAAGTATATTCCCAGATATTTCAATTTGTTCTTGGCTATTGTGAAGGTAATGGCCTTCTTTATCTCCTCTTCCATGTTCCTGTCTGACGCATATAGCAACCCCATAGACTTCTGTATGTTGATCTTGTATCCTGCCACTCTTCCATATTTCTCTATCACTGTAAGTACTCCCGTTGTGGAGCTTTTGGGATTTTCAATATACAGAATCATGTCATCTGCACATAGCGAGTTTCACCTCCTTCCTCTCGCAGTTGGATACATTTAATGTCCTTCTGCTGTCTAATATTGTTATCTCAGACCTCCAATACTATACTGAATATAAGTCTGGACAAGGGGCATCCTTGTCTGATCCCCTTTTTCAGTTGGATTGTTTTCATCTTTTCTCCATTGACTATGATGTTGGCTGTTGGTTTTTCATAGATAGCTTGCATTAGGTCGATGAATTTACCTTCCATTCCTATCTTCATGGGTTTCTTAATTAGGAATGGGTGTTGGATGTTGTCAAATGCTTTTTCTGTGTCTACTGATATTATCATATGGTTCTTATACTTTTCTTATCAATGTGGTGTATAATATTGATGGATTTTCAGATGTTAAATCATCCCTGCATCCCTGGGATGAATCCTACCTGATTGTGGTGGATGATATGTTTTATATACATTTATATTCTATTGGCCAATATTTTGCTAAGGATTTTTGCATCTATGTTCATTAGAGATACTGGTCTGTAGTTCTCTATACCTGTGGGGTCTTTGCCCTCTTTGGGTATCAAAGTTATGCTGGCTTTGTAGAATGGGTTTGGGAGTTTGCCATCCTTTTCAATGCTCTGGAATACTTTGTGGCGGATCAGTGTCAACTGTTCCCTGAATGCTTGGTAGAATTCCCCTATGAAACTGTCTGATCTGGGGGCTATTTTTGATGGTATCTTCTTGATAACCGTATCTATTTCTTCTTCTGTTATGGGTTTGTTGAGGTTCTTGAACTCTTCCTGGGATAATCTAAGGAGGAACTGGTTTTCCAAGTATTTATCCATGTCTTCCATGTTTTTTAATTCATTAGAATACAGTCCTTCATAGTATTTTGTGATTATCCTTTTAATCTCATTGGGGTCTGCTGTGATTTACCCTGTTCATCCCTCATCCTGGCTATTGATGTTTGCTCCTTCCTGTCCTTGGTTAAGCTTGTCAATTCTGTTGATCCTTTAATAGAACCAGCTTTTTTCTGCATTAATCTTTTGCATCTTTTTTTGTCTTCCCACTGGTTTAACTCTGCCTGATTTGTATTATTTATTTTCTTTTGCTATTGGAAGGGTTGTTTTGTGCTAGAAATGCAATTGGTCTCCTAATAAAACGATTAAAAAAACACTTGGGAAAACAAGAAGAAAAAAAAAAGAAATGCAATTGGTATATATAAGAAAGTTTGCACAGCAAATAAGTTCACATTTAGCAATTTCTATACATATTGTTCAGTGACACTGTCTACACAATGGGTCAGCATTCTCATTGTTTCTCATCTAGCTTCCCAGTCCAGTACATCCCTTACCTTCTGACCTTGCTATAGGCTAAATATTGACTGTTTGATCTCATATAGATGATTTTTTTCATTTTATTCTATATTTTTATCATTTTATTGGGAGCTCTTACAGAGTTCATAACATCCGATGGTTCAATCACACCAGTATTGTACAATTGCTACCACAGTTAGCTTCAAAGCATTTTCTTTGTTCTTGAACTCCTTGATAAAAGCTCCACTTTACCCCCTCCCTTCCCAACTGACCCTCCAGGAACCCTCATTTATTTCTTTTTTGCCATATCTTACACCATCCAATATATCCATTTATGTACGACTTTGTTGTTTGCTCCCCTCGAGTGGGGTTATACAGTTATCAGTACTATCAGCTGCTCTCCCTTCTCCCCACCTCACTTCTCCTTCCTTCAGGGACCCATTACTCCTGTTACTGTTTCTGAAGGGTTATCTAGTTTGACTTTCACTTATCGAATTATCTTAATTATAGAAATGAACATTTGGAAGTCTAACTCGATTGATGAGGTAAAATAAATAAAAGCAATAATTTAAGAGGAGGAAATATTAAAGAACTAGAGAATAGTTATGTGCTTTGTCTGTGTTGTACTGCAGCCTGGATTTATAATCCCTTCCATGTGGTCCTTCTGAAAGGGAAGATGAGTTTTTAAAGAAATATATTACTCACAACTGTTTCTTCTCGTTTTGTTTGTTGTTGTTTGAAGTAAGCTAATTTATTGTTTGGTTGAAGGTTGAACTCTGGGAGTAGGTTCATAATAAAGCTCAAATAGCAACTCAGGGGCATAAATTCAGGGGTTCTTTCATTCTCTGCCAATCCATTAAGTCTGGACTTTATTAAGAATTTTAGTTTTATTCTGCATTTTTCTGTAATTCTATCCAAGACCATGCAATGTATCCCTCGTCCAAAGGATCATTAATAATACCTGGGCACCATCTAGTTTTTCTGGTCTCAGTTTATATGCTACCTGTGATTTGTGAAGCTTATTTGTCTTATAAATGATAATGACCTATGTAAAATGTAATTTATTCTTTGTGTCTTTGGTTTTCTTCTTTCTCTTTTCCTCCGATGAAGGAAGACACTCTTGAATGACCTCTCAGAAGGTGTTAAGACTACAAACACCAATCGCTAAACTAGGATGTGGAATGTATTTATGGACAATATTGCACCAATTTTACTGAGTTGACACATGATACATGGTCCTAATCCTTCAAATCCAGTAAACCCAATTGCATAAGGTGTTTTATTATATCTAGGAAGTATCCATAACTGGGCTTTTATGTGCTTTATTATATATGGATATACTAATTCATGCAATACATATGACTATGCATATGCTTATAGGTATGCCTTTGTGTGCACATGAATACACACATTCAATTCCCTATACACATATATGCACAAATACTTACCTACACAAGCACAGAGTGTTTTCCTATTATTATTAAAAAATACCACTGTTTCTTGCATATGCTCTTCTATCCTCAAATGTTTTCTAAAAATCACTTACCAGGCTCATTAAGGAGGTTGCTTTATTTATTTATTTTGGTGCTTAAACTCAAATTTTAATTTTTTTAAAATGCTCTAAGTGTAAAAGCGCCAAATAATTCTATATAATGTCAATTGTATTTTTAAAATAGTTACGGAACATTTTATCTAACTCGGTAGAGTTTTAAAACTGACACTAAAAATACTCATATAACAGTGTTCTTTAAAAAACATTTTGTTGTAGTTTGGGTGAACGTTTGCAGAGAATATTATTTTTCCATTCAACAATTTTTACGTATTTTGTTTTATAGCATTAGTTACAGTAACTTGCTTTAAATTCCAGAAAACTGTGTTCATAGATGACAAGGTCACCTTTGAGTTTATGTAGTTCTACTTCTTTCTTTACAATCGGGTTGCTTTTAATTCACTATTATCACCTACTAAAAGTGGCTAGGAACTTCTGTCTAATGTTGGAGAGAGAACATGCTGAAGTGGCTCATTGTTGATTTCATGGGAGAACCATTCAGTCTTTCATCATAAAGTGTGATACTGGCGAAGGTTTTGCAAGTTGTCTTTTATCAGAGGATGGTTTCTTTCCTTGCTAATATTTTTACTGGAGATAATTTACAGTTTGTCAAATGTTTTTCTGTATGTAATCTTTTTTAGTTTGTTGAATTGGTAAATTATATTGACTGATATTTGATTGTTGAGTTTGAGTTGCTAATATTATTGAGATAATTTTAGAACTATGTTCATAAGGGAGATTGGTCTGTGATTTTCATTACTTATGGCCATCATTTGGTTTTAATATCAGGGAAATTTTGTTCTTATAGAATGAATTGGGAAGTATTTCCATCTGTTTGGTTTTCTCGGTGAATTTTTGCAGAATTTGTATGATATTTTCTCTAGTTTTGGAAAAAATAACTAGTGACACAACCCAGGCCTGGAGTTTTCTTTGTATTAAGGTATTTAATTGCAATTTCAAATTCTCTAGTAGATATAGGGATATTCAGGTTATCTAATTCTTCTTGCATATCGCTTGATATTTTGTATCATTCAATACATTTTTTGGTTTTATCTGTTAACCAATTTATTCCAAATGTTCATAATGTTCCCTTATGATTCTTTCACTATAAGTGGAATCTGTAGTATTGTCACGGCTCTCGTCCATTATAGTGGTTACTTGTGTTTTCATTTTTTTCTATTGATATCTTGCTTGAAATTTATAAAAAATATATTGGTCTTTACAAATAAATAATATTCATTTTCATTGATGTACTTGAATGCTTTTCTTTTCCATTTCATTTCATTCTCAACTCTAGTATCTTCCTTTTTATTTATTTGGTTTAATTTGGTCTTTTCAAGTTTCTCAAGATGGCCTTTAAGATAACTGAGTTGAGTCGCAGCTTGTTTTCTAGCCTAGGTATTCAGCGCTGTACATTTTCATATGTTGCATTTTTATCGCCATCTCTATTCCAGATTCATTCTAATTTCCTTTTAGATTTCTTCTTTGGTAAGGTTTATTTATAAGTCTGTCATTCTCTTTTCTAGAACAGGGAGTATTTTCCAGATAGCTCTCTGGTTTGTTTTCTGATTGGCAAGTACTTTTCTCTATATCTATTTATATTTTAGTGTGCTACTATGATAAATTACATTAACTTATTTTGAGTATTGAACACATTTTTCATAACATGAGTCTTTTAAAGTCATTGAGATTTAGTCTTTGACAGAAAATATAGTCTATTTTGGTAAATATTCTGTGTGCACTTAAAAAAATCATTTTATTGAGGCTCATACAACTTTTATCACAATCCATACATACATCAATTGTGTAAAGCACACTTATACATTCGTTGCCCTCATCATTCTCAAAACATTTGCTTTCCATTTGGACTCTTGGAATCAGCTCCTCATTTTTCTCTCCCCCCCACCCGTGTGCACTTTTAAAGAAGATACTTTCTATTCTTAGAAAGGATAATATTATATACATATTAATTAGTTCATTTGGGTTATTTTTTCCATTTTGATTTCTACCAAATAATTTCACTATACTACAGCCTTCAATGTTAAAATATAATTCTTGTAGGCATATATAGTTGGGTATTACTTTATTAACCAATCTGAAAATTTCTGTCTTTGCTTTTAATGTGATTGTTTATATGATTTAATATTGATGCTTAATGTGATTTCCCTCTTTTTTTGCCTTCATTTTGATTGTTGAGGTTGCTTTTTTTTAATGATTCCATAGTCCTATTTTTTGTTTATTCCTGAAGTAAAGTGAGACTGTGTGTTATGACTCTATCCATAGTCTTTGGAATTCCAACTAAATGAGTGAGATCTTGTAAATAAGATATAGAGGATGCTAACTAGGAGACTTGTCAGTTTTGCTTTCTACTGGGTATAAAAGTAATCCATCTCACTATTGGGGATACAGGAAGCCCTTGACAATCAAAACTAAGGAGCTACTAGGAGAGCACATGGGAGATCCCTGCCTGAAGTGGCAGAGACAGCAAAAGCAACAGCAACAGATCATGAGACAGAGCAGAGGAGCTATGCAGAGACCATGAAACAAAGTGGTGGGCTTCTCAACCTATGGGACGAGGCAAAGGCCAAGGGGCTGTTTGGCTTAGAGGTTGAAGACCAGAGACACAGCTTCTGACATAGCTGAAAAAAGGTTGTTGTGGATAAAGGACTATATCTTTATCCTAAATATTTTCTGATATTCACTTGTTGTAACCTGTTAACTTCCCTAACAAACGCCCACAATGGTGAGTATTGGATATGTTCCATTGGCCCCCATTAACCTGATGTATAGTGGGTAGAGATGAGAAAGCAGAGAAAGGCTTGCATGGTCTTAAGTTTTAAGTGTTATACAGATCCTGAGCCCACAGGTCTGGTCTAGTTCATGGCTATAGCTGATGTGTGTGGCCAGGTGTGTGTGTGTGTGTGTATGTGTGTGTGTGTGTGTGTGTGTGTGAACTTCCAAGATTGCCATTGGTACCAATTTGACCTAACTTAGATGTCTTGGGCTGAGTTGACCAAAAGAAAAGAAAAATGTTTGACACTATGAGATCCTGTGCATTGCAGCAATTCTAGTGAAACCCTGGTACCATAATGAGTTATGAGTTGAGCTGCTAACTGCAAGGTGACAGTTTGAAGCTACCAATTGCTTCTCAGGAAAAAGATGAGACTTTCTATTCCTTTAAAGAATTATAATCTTGGAAACCCACAGGGGCAGTTCTACCCTGTCCTATAGGGTGGCTGTGAGTCAGAATTGGATGGCAGTGATTTTGGTTTTGTGTTTATACTTTGCTTATGCTCAAAGCTCAAACCAGAATGGAGATTCTTCATATCACAAATCATACTTATTGCTGCAGAGCAGTGGGTTAATGGTGCTAGGCAGTTTAGAGATTGGATCTCTAAAACAGTGATAAAGGCATGAAATAGCTGCCTTACAAGCTTTCATACATGTATTTAGTTTCAAGATGAATGAGACAATGGAAAATCCCCACTAAATAATTTTCTTTTATCCTGGTGGATTTGGGGAAGAGATGGTAGGAGATGATTTTGATAGGATTATATGATTAAGTTACATGCAATTGTTAGCAGGCTTGTCGTGATTGTAAAAACATTGTGTATATACACAAAAGAAGAAAAGAGGCATAAGCTAGAAGAATCAGAGGATGGCCTGACTTGTGGTAACTTGTTAACCTAGGTTAATAAACCCCTATAATTGTGAGTATGGTCTCTGAGTTCTGTATGTCCATTGAGACAAGTTATCAAGATCACAGAGAAGTAGAGTGCAATAGGAAGGATATGGTTGGTGTCAGAATAGGGTAAAGAACGATGAAGGGTGAAGTCATGTCTGACCTCATCCTTGGGTAGATGTGGAGTTGGATTCTCCTTCTCCCATATAGTCTGAGGAGATAAGTGGCCCCATGCCATTTCTTCAATTATCTATAACTATGTTAGCATTTGCTCTAAGACAAATCCATGATAGGTACATCTATAGAGACAACAACTGGATTAATAGTTTTGTCTTATACAGATTCCAGCTTTCACAAGTTTTATTGAAGTGCTTTTAGAGACAAGTACAGAAATGAAGTATAAAGGCCGAGAAACCTTAAGAAAAATTGAAAGAATAATTCTATGTATGTTGAGTCTAGTAATAGAAGATTAACACTTGTAACTTTATTATTTTATTCACTTTATTCTTTTTTAATTTCTTTATATTCAAAATGTATCAGCCTATAATTGACGGTATAGAAAGTTAAAAAAAAATCCAAACCATATTTAAAACAATAAAACCAATAGCACCAAGCCATCCTTCAATACTTAAGAAACTGGGCCTGGGGAGTTCTGAAACTAACCTGAGAGCTTACTTCCAAGTGGTCACCTAATCAAAGAAGACTCGGGATATACCCACAGATGGGAACTTGAAATGATAAAGAATGGGCTATTGTATTCATGGTCTAGATTCTTCCTCTAGACTTTCATTGAGTTACGTGTGAAGTAAGGGTAGAGCAACCCAGAGAAGCTCACCTCCGTGAAGGAGAAGATGTGCGTACCTTCAGTCATGTCATAGAAAGAAAGGTCACTATCTTCATAATCCAGAAAAACCACAATCTTTTGTGGGAAATTTTCTATTGAGAGTGGCTCTTCTTTAAAATAGTCCTTGGGGCCATAAGTGAGACCCCTGTATTTACATCCCTTCTTCTCCAAGACAATGTATCTCTTTAATAAGTTATCACTATGTTCCTCGCGAATGCCCAAAGCCCACGCATCAGCATCCCTACTAATATCCAGTTCCCAATAATATCTCCCTGACACGAACTTTTTTTCATGATCAAATATAATAATGTTGCCGTCTCCTTTCTTATCACTGAGTGTTACATTCGGGGCTCCTTCCTTGCTGTTCTCCCTTCGCTCTGCGTCTGAACCATTCGGATGAAAGTTTTCATGCTGGAGGGAAACAGCGACTGGAAGAGAAGAAAAGGATCTATTGTGGAAAACTGTATATTTCAGAAAACTGCTGTGAGCGAGAAACCTTAGAGAAATAGGATCAATGTGAAAGAGTAGCGAAAGAGGACCTCTTCCTAGAGTGGGGACTTTCTTTCCCGAATCTATACTAGATGCAGTGGTTTAGTACTCACCAAGGACCTGCAATATTTACTTAAGAATAGGTTTTCCCCCCACTTTTCTGTATAAATTATACCCCTGTTCCTCAATTACTAACAGATCTTACACGAGATGACCTTTTTAAAAGAGAAATTTCATTACACATGCAATTTTGAGCAATTTTCTTATGTAGGGAAATTTAATTATCACAAAGATGAGGAGCTGTCTTCATTTCTATTGTCACAATCAAGTCGGTCCCACACATATGAAAGATGGGAGCACAAGGACACTGGCTAATTTCAGTTCAGGCTGCCATTTAATCTCTCTCTCTCTGTCTCTCTTACCTACAATAGAGCTACTGCCATCTTTTCAACTCACAAATGATGGTTGGAGAAATAACCAAGTAACAGAAATAACCAAACAGAACCACTCACCATGCTGGAAATGTTCCTTCCTCCAGTCTGAAATAAAGCAATATATGTATTGAGACCGGGCAGTAAACACACCCCAGGAGTGAAAAGGAGGTAAGAGATTCCTGCCTTGCCTCCTCCCATCCTCCTCCCAACTCTTTTCACTGCATCATCCAAGTCCGTGATGCTGGCATTATTTGGTACCCAGCCACCACCAGTGCCATTTGAAAGGGATAACATTAGAAGATCCCAGGTAGAGCAGGAGAAAAATGTTAAACAAAACTAGTACTAATTAAAAATATACAAACAAGCTTACTGGTGGAACTCAGGAATATGGTCATTCAACACCTTTTAAACCTAGACTGAACCACCTCCCCATGGGTCAATTTTCAGCCAATCAATTGGCAAATCGATGAGTTAAGCAAAGATTAAGGAGGTATATACTCCTTAGCATAATCTACCATTTGAGATTAAAAAGGTAGCATTTGCCCAAGAACAAAACTTAGATGGCAGAAGGAGTAGCAAAGAATAAGGAATAAAAACAGGGAATGCAAAGAGAAAGTGTGATAAGTGTTGTTACATTGTGGGGGTTGCAATCAATGACTGTAAATTGTTGAATGGAAAATAAAGTGCGAAAATAACATAAATTGTAGGGTCTGAAAATTAGAGAACAACTGCTATGATTTTGTCGCTCTGTCTCACGGTAGCCTGATGCTGGAGGAATGAAGTTGTCCAGCCTGAATCCGATTTGGAGAACACCTGGCGTAAGCTAGTGCTCACAGCGCCACATTACGATGCGTTTCAGACCTTGATGGTCTTCATGGTTGAGGATGAGGGACACCCTGAGTGAGGTAAATGGTTACTGCTTTTGCCGCTAATGGAAAGACGTGGGTTTGAGTTCCCCCAAGGGTGTCTTGAAAGACATGTCTTATTATCTACTTCTGAAAATCAATCCTTGAAAATCCTTTGGAAGATACTTCTTCTTTCCCATATTCAGTTGATTCTCAGGCTACTGGTCATGTTACTAGGTAAGGATGAGAGGTAGTAACTTGCAGGTGGACAACAGTGTGTGTGTGTGTGTGTGTGCCTTTTCCTAATTTCCTTAATCTCAGAATACTAGGGTCACTTGACAAGATGTAAGACAAGACTTTTACTCACCAGGATATAGCAGGGCCTTTTTCCAATCTGAAACAGAACCAATTCAGGAGAAACGAGGTGAGACATTAATTTGTGGCTTCACATTTCTCTCCTTTCTTATCAGTTATCGTAAAAGTGTTTAGCTTTTACTTCTAAGAAAAGAGCCAAGAAATTGTGGGCATTAGGATGAGTGATATGGGAACCCAGAGTTGCCTACCTTCATCATATAAGGCCTTCCGCTGTTCTGAAAAAAAAAGGAAAAAAATTAATGAGAAGCTCAGAACAGGTGTTAAAATGGAAGCAAATATTCTACATAAGTTAACAAAAGAAATAAGACTCACTGAGTTCTTCCTGGAGCGTCTCTGAAAGAGGAGAAAACATGAAATCAATCAGATTGGGTAGTATCTCCCCTCTGAGTTTAAGGAGTAAGTAAAGTGCATTCAGCGTGAACTTCCTTTGAGAATCCCATACATAAGTGAGTAAGAAAGATTAGATAACATGTATGTCAAATAGAACATGGCAAGTACCATATAAAGCTATACTGGAAGTGTCATGGAGTCATATAGCAAACTTGTCCATGCTCTCAAGGAGTTAAGATTTCTTAGGTGCTTCTAAAGCTCATTGTTGGAGGGTGATAGAAAGCCACAATAAGGAACACCTTTTGCACAAAGCAAAACAGAAGCCATGGTTTGGACACAGAGGTTTCAAAGAGCATGGCATGAGCTTTGGGAGCTACCCTGTGGAGGCTTCATGAACAATACCTGCTCATCTAACCTCCCACAAAGCTCTCTTCATCATCGGACTGCCACTTCTTGAGACTCCTCGGTGTTTTGTGTTTCCCTGGTGCCCTTGGGCAACCCTTGGTTTCTCTATCCACCCGACACAAGCCACATGCACAGCTTTTCCATGAACTTCTGGCTTGCTCTGCTGCCCGCCTTTACCTTTCAGTTGAAGCGCATGTTCCTTCTGTTTCCTTGTCTCATCTCTCTCATTAGCTTTTTCCCCCATTTTCTTTATTTCTCTCTGTTTGTCTTGATGTTCTCTCCACCCAATGTAGCAGGTTCCAATGAGGAGGAGGCCCAGCACAGGGACCGTCCCAGCCAGGGCTGCTTTCCATGGAGACATCCTGGGGAAGAAGGGCTCTGGCATGAGCCCATGGAGACACAGTTCGTGATTCACTGGAAGGAAGTCTGTCCTTTCTAACTCCCTTTAGCACCTGTTTTCCTTTTGTACCCTGATTCCCAGCCTCCAATCACATCCCAACTGTGCATTGGGGTTTGAGCCTCACCGACCTGGGAGGAAGATGGCTGACACTTTCTCTTGTCCAGAATGAGGATTTTCGATGGAGCAGGTCACATTGCCCAGGCTGCTATCTCTGACCACAAGAGATGCCTCGACATGGAAAAGCCCATCTCCGTCTTGAGACTGGGCCTCAGACAGGGAAGGTAGCTTCACGCCAGCCATGTCTCTCCATTGCACCTTGGGTTTAGGGAACCAGCCACCCGAGGAACACAGCACTCGGATTCCACCATCTTCAGGGCCTGTCATGTACACTTCTGGAGCAGAGCCTAAGCCTGGGGAAGTAAACACATGTGCAAGGTCTCTAGTTTTCTGGACTCGAAGTTTTGAGGTTGAAAGCTAACCTGACCTTCTGTATATAGATCCTAAACCAAAGTTCACAGGTCAAAGAGTTACTCGTGGTCTACTTTAGAGTGGCCTGTGAGTCTATTTTAAATTCAGCATAAAGCCTTTGCACTGTTCTTCAACCGAGAGAACTTTGGGGTCATTTCAGGAACAGAAAGAAAATAAGGTCAGAAAAACTAGGAATGAAATTGAACTCTTCTGTTCGTTTTCTTTCCTGATGGAGTAAAAACTAATGATTGAAGGAAGTATCAGTATTTATCTGAAACAATGCGAGTGAAGTCATTTTACAGGGTATTTTAGGAAAGCGAAATTTGTATGTTTTTTTTCCCCTTGTTTTAACAAATCGGCCTGCCTTGGTATTTAAGAAAAGAGACTATAAGGTAATATAGCATAGCAACTTATGAAAGATCACAAGAAATGCCGGTTGGATATATACATATCCTTATTTTTTTCTCTGATTTACACTCTAACATACACACGCTACACTATAGTTACATACCTATGACATTCAGCTGCACAGTGGCTTCTTGGGATATGTCACCATCTTTAAAACGACATCGGTACTGGCCGTCATCAGAGGCACGGGCATGCTGTATCACCAGCGCCACACCCCCCTTGCCTATGGCATCTCGAGTCAACTCGGTCCTGCCGCGATACTCCAGCATCTGCTCCCCGCCTTGCTCCTGTCCATTCTGGTACACGTGCACAGCGGGGGAGAGCTGGCCTCGGTACCAGCGGATGTGCATGTGGGCTGCGCTCCTCGCAGGCGAGAGCTGGCAGGGCAGCGTGGCATCTGCTCCAAGCTCAACGACAACAGGCCCAGCTGGTCCCTTCACAGTAAACCCAAGCACTGCATGGATATCGGAGACAGATTCAGATAAGTGCTAGCAAATGACATGGACAACTTTCATTTCATTATTACATGATTCAAACCTATTTCTTATTTCAATTGTTTTCCGAATAAGGAGTAAGTGATACAAACAACATAAAGAAGACACGCAGAAGAGAAATTCAATGTCAACTATATTCCCTGTACCTCTGACCAACCGATGGTATCCGCTTTGCCAGAAGTAAAAATTGTTGCCAGTTTAGAGTTTGAAATGTATTTGTTTATACATTTACAACTGCTATTATTAGGAAAATCTAATCATTTCTGACTCAGAGACCCTACGTAAGAACGAAACGCTGTCGCATCTTTGCTCACGCTCACATGCAGGTGAGCAAAGTGGCCAGTATTCCTCAGTCCCAGAGAGGGTGGATCAGACAGTCTCCCAGGAAGCTTAAGAGTGATCCTTACACTGGATGCAAGGCATGGCCCTTTCTTTTCTCTAATCTTGTGTAAATCTCAGCATACACCTGTGACTTAATGGATATCACCCATTAGTTCATTGGCTGGTACATATTACGTAAGCAACTTGGTCTAGAAAAGGATATGAAACAGTTAAGTGAAAAGTTAGGAAAACGGATTCTTTTTCACATAAATTAAAAACAAAAACAAAATTCACTGCGATCAAGTTGATTCTGATTTATGGTGGCCCTCTAGGACAGGATAGAACTGCCTCTGTGTGTTTGTGAAACTGTAACTTTAGGGCGTAGAAAGCCTCATCTTTCCCCTGGTAGTTTCAAATGACTGACCTTGCAGTTTGGAGCCTATTGCTTTACACACTATGTCACCAGGGTTCCTAATATACAAAGATAGGACTATTACATATCCAGTACTGTGACAAGGGCTATTACATATCCAATTCTGTGACAAAGGCTAGGGAATCATTTAGCCAACTTTACCTGATTTTATTTAATCCTGCTTACATCATAATGTCAAAATGTTTCACTGATGCACAACTTTACTGCTTCTGACTTAATATCTTGATTAACAGTTTTGCAGTGAGCGTTCTTATACAAATGATTTATACACACACACACACACACGTGAGAGCCTCTTTGAAAGCTATTCCTAGCATGGCATGGGTGAGTCAATGCAGATGGACAGTTAACTATATATACATTTTTTACTGCCTAATTGACATTAGACCTGAATGGAGATCTGGCAGTCCATGCAGGGACTCATGGCCGAGTCAAATAGTTCCTGTGGGACAGTTTCCACTCATGGTGGGACCGTATGCTCACCAGGTTTCAGTAGAGCTTTCGCATCAAGACAGACAATGAAAACAGACCTGGTGATCTCCTTCCCAAACCCAGGAAGTGAAACCCGTATGAATAACAAACAAAACATCGTCCAGTCACCAAGAAACGATGCAGATGTCCTACAAAGGCAAGGTTTCCTCGGGTTGTGCTGCTGTGTGCTACGGGGCAGGGCAGATTCAGAGAGAATTGAACTGAGGGCACAACAAACTTGAACTTCGGATTCTTGATTCCGACACCTTTGTTTTCAGACAGAAGTTTTACTGGCCTTGTGAACGTCATCAGGTATATTTTTACAATCACTTCCAGAATGACCTGCTTAAAATTGATTATGCTCAATGACAATTTAGAAAAATATTAATACCATGAGAGCTAAAAGGACTGCTCAGAGCAGTGGGGAGTGCTGCTGGGCAGGAGATTGCCCCCTCCCTACTCAGCACCTACAGATGTCCTATTAGTAGCTGACACAGCCTTACTTTCCCACTAGAAAAATTGTTTTTGACAGGAAACGGGTTATGTGGATTACATCAAAAGAGCAATTGTAAAGAACAAATTAAAAACATGCACGAGACAAAGGACTGACCTGCTGTGCGGCATGTGGATGTGAGGAGAAGGAGAAGATGGAGGAAACACTGAGTGGGAGAGAAACTCGGGAAATCCACCATCTTCAGAGCAGAAAATGGAGCGCGCCGGACGCACGCATGTGTTCCCTCCTACAGTCAGAGACGCTGTAGAAGAAAAGCAACCCTGTTAAAATTCTTACAAAGCAAAACAAAAAGGGTTCGTTCAAAGACTTACCTCTAACCTTGGACTTTTGTTCGTGCCTTTGCTTGGTTGCTTTTTTGTTTGTGCTCTATTTTGTTTTTTTTCACGTTCTCCTTCACAGTCTTTAGCATAAACATTCTAAGAATGTTTTTTTTTTAATTCTGGTTCCCCTACTCTAACCACAATGTGTTGTTTGCTTTCCTTGACTTTTAAATGAAAACCACCTGTTTCCTCAGCAGGTGTGGAGAATGGTAAACCTTAGATTATTCTCCTGCATTCCGGAGACTCTATTGTTTATCGGTGGACTCATCTCCCCCCGGTTCTCATTAAATCGAAAATTTCTAATTCGAAGATGAGAAATAAAATTAGACCCCAAAACTACAAAAACCAGCCTACTCCTTTCAGCCTATCTCACTGACTCCTGCTTGCATTTATTTATTCCTTATTTCCAAACTCCCCTCTGTGGCTTAGCCTTACTACACCCCGTGAACTAGCGTGCACGCCCTTCACTTTTCAGCACCCACACCTGCAGAACAGAGCAGAGCACCACACATTGTTCTCTTACCATATGAGTTGAACAGAGGAGTTTCTGGGACTTCCGGTTTCTCAGTGCACCTGCAAGGCTTGGCTCTCGGTGTTCTTGTGGTCAGTATCTCAGCAGGTGGATGGGACCTAAGTCTTTTAACTCAGTCCGAGATTGGGAAAATCTTCTTGGTTGGGCGAGAAGCAGGCCTGTTGGGACACTGACTTTTGAATACTTCTTCTAGCATGAGTTTATCTAAAAAGCCAAGGACCCACTCCAGTTTTTCCAAAGACTCTGAAAGTGGAATCAGTCCAGTCACTAAAGGACTTTGGCCTGGACTAGAATGTAGAATGATAGCATTGGGTGTAGCTCCCTTATAACCTCCAATAGCCCAGATGCACGCTGTGCAGGAGGAAGAGATAAGCTCTAAGAGAAGCCTGTTTTTTCTTTCACGTAATTACTAACAATTGAGGTGACCTGCATGGCTGTGAAAGTAAAACGGGGGTTAAAAGGAGACAGTGTCCTTCAAGAACCTTAGTTCTAAATTTCCAAGAAGTTTAGGACTTTCAATAGGATAGAAATAATAACATGATTCCCTCGAGCCATCACGTAAGCTATGCCCCATTTCACATTCTCACATGTAATTCATATTTTTTCATGTCGCCTTAAGCGCAAATGTAATTAAGGACACAAATTGTTATTACATAATATTAGTATGTGAGCCAATAGTAGTTTGGTCAACAACAACAACAACAACAAAAGCACCAACTGACTGTCATCAATTTGATGCCAATACAGAAAGAGTTACAATCTCAGAAACTCACAGGGGGAGAACCCAGTCCTATGGGACCACTAAGAGTTTAGTCAGCTACCCTAAGTAAATGTTTAGAAAAAGATACATGGGGAAAGGTAACTAAAAATCTACCTTAAACCCAGAAAACTTACCTATTGAAAAAAAGGCTTTATTACTAAATAAGCATTACATGGAATAATAAAGAGCATTAAATAGGGGATGCTGATAGTTCAATGCATTGTAGGGGAAAAAAGATGCCCTGAACTCACAATAGAACTTTGCAAAATCAATGTTATTCCTAGGAATAACATTATTCCTATAACAATCAAAATTATTCCTAGGAAATACCGTTTTTCAACAATATAAAAGACACATGGACTTCCCCAGGTGGAATACACAGAATACAAATTATCAACAACTGTGGTAAGACACGAGGGAGAAGTTCAATAGCAGGTTATAAATGTAGGCAGGGGGCCGAATGTGGTCAGGACCATTATTCTCTGTAAGTTCAGGATAAAGCTCAAGACCATTAAAACAAGTCCACGAGAGCCAAAATGCGACCTTGAGTTTATCCCTCCTCAATTGTGAGAACTTCTCCAGAGCAGAGTTTCTGCACTGAACAATAATGGCAGAAGAGATGCGTTCTGGGACACACCAAGGCCATCATTCATGAAGAAAGCAAAAAATATTTAAAAGAAAGGAAGATCCAAGTGGATGTCAGAAGAGGCCCTGAAACATGCTCTTAATTATAAAGTAGCTAAAGCAAATAAAATAAAGGACAAAGCTAAACAGCTGGGGGGGGGGGCGTTTCTAAGGGCAGCTCAAAAAGAAAAAACCAAGTTTTTAAATGGGCAAAGACCTAGAATTTAAAAACCAAGAGAGAACATGCTCAGCATATTTGAAATGGAAAGAACTCAAGAAAAAGATTCAAGCCTCCAATTGTAGTCTTGAAAGATTCCCTGAGCAAAATGGTGGATGATGCAGGAAGGATCAAGAGAAGATGGAACAAATACACAGTCACAGTTCCAAATAGAACTAGTTGACCTTCCACTATTTCAGGAGGTAACATTGAGCAAGAACCAATGATGCTGAAGGAAGAAGTCCAAGTTGCACTGAATATATTAGCCAAAAACAAGACTCCAGGAATTTATGGAATACTAATTGAAATACTTCAGCAAGCTGATGAAGTACTGGAGGAGCTCACTTACCTGTGCCAGGAAATTTGGAAAACAGCTACTTGGCCACCTGACAGATAGAGATCCATATTTGTACCCATTCCAAAGAAAGGTGACCCAACAGAATGCTCAAACTATAGAACAATGTCATTGATATGACATGCAAGCAAAACTTTGTTGAAGATCACAATTGCAGCAGTACATTTACAGGGAATTGCCAGAAATTTAGGTCAGATTCAGAAAAGGATGTGGAACAAGGGATATTATAGCTAATGTTAGATGGATATTGTCTCAAAGCAGAGCATACCAAAAGGAAGCCTACTTGAATTTTACTGACTATGCCAAGGCGTTCGACTGTGTGAACCACAATAAACTATGGAAAACCTTGAGAAGAATGGGAATTCCAAAACACTTGTGCTCATGAAGAATTTGTACATGGATCAAGAGGCAGTTTTCCAAACAGAACGGGGAATACGACATGGTTTAAAATCAGGAAAGGTATATGACAGGGTTATATCCTCTCATCACACTGCCTCAATCTATATACTGAGTAAATCATTAGTGAAGATGGATTAGATGAAGAAGAATGTGACATCAAGATTGGAGGAAGGGTTATTAATAACCTTCAATATGCAGAGACACATCCTTTCTTGCTGAAAACGAAGAGGACTTGAAGCTATTGTTGATGAAGATTTCAGCCTTCAGTATGGATTACAACCCAGTATAAAGAAAACCAAAATCCTCACAACTGG
Source organism: Echinops telfairi (assembly GCF_000313985.2). Lineage (NCBI taxonomy): Eukaryota > Metazoa > Chordata > Mammalia > Afrosoricida > Tenrecidae > Echinops > Echinops telfairi. Next base: position 11,349,693 of record NW_022104553.1, read on the forward strand.
ACCAGTAGGTAATGTCATAGTAAATGGGAAAAAAAAGACTGCAGTCAAGAATTTTTGTCTTGCTGGTATCCACAATCACTGCTCATGGTAGCTGCAGTCAAAAGATCAAATGATCTGTTGAAGCTCTGTTGTACAAGACCTCGTCAGAGTACGGAAAAACAGGGCTGTTACTTCAAGGATCCAAGTGCGCCTTACTGGAGCCGAGGTACTTTCCATTGCCTCATATGCATGTGAAAGTTGGACAGTGAATGAGGAAGGCTGAAGAAGAATGTGTGCATTTGAATTGTGGTGCTGGAGAAGGATATTGAACATGCCATGAACTGCTCAAAGGACAAACTGGTCTGTGTTGGATCAAGTAAAGTCAGACTGCTCCTTAGAGGCAAGGATGGCAAGACTTTATCTTACATACTTTGGACATGGTCAGGAGAGACCAGTCCCTAGAGAAGGACATTATGTTTGGCAAAATGGAGGGGCAGCAACAAAGAGGAAAGCCCTTAAGGAGCTGGATTGGCACAGTGACTGCAGCAATGGTCTCAGGCAAAGGAGCCATTGTGATGAGGGCATGCCCAGGGTTGCTATTGGTCAGAAGCAATTGGATGGCACCTAACAATAGCAACAACATTGTTCTCAGATTGCAACTTAAGTCTTAAGGTACAAACTCAAAATTCTTTCATATACTTAGTTTATATAGCTGTGGTCCACTTCACAGGCAGCTTATTCGATTTCAAAGAAATAATCTTACAGGCAACATGCATGAGACATTTGATCATTCTAATAATTGCATCATTAAAATAGCCAACAATGGAGACTTATAATACCAGTGATTAAAAACTCAACTCGCTGCCATCGATTCGATTCTAACTCATAGTGTCCCTGTAGAACAGGGTCAAAGCACATCTGTTGGTTTTCTAGAATGTATTATCTAAGAAGAGTAAATAGATATTAAGTCTTCTACTATGTCCTTTTTATAAGTTCTACGTAGTCCTTTTTTTTGCTGTCCAGTTATTGGTCAAGTGTTTTAGCAAAAGCTTACCTATAGATAACAAAATCTGACATCGCCATGGTCAATTAATAATAAAATTAATAATAATAATAAAATAAGATAACAAAATTAATAATTAAAAATGAAAGACTTAATGGGAATCTGGAACCAAAATAAAGTTAAATAAATTTAATTAAGAGTCAGAAACTGTGTTATATAAAAATATCACCTAAAACAACAATTAATCTTAATTTTTAAAAACCAGATATAATGCCAAACTGTCAAGTTACTAAACATCTGAAGTAAATTTATAGGTAAGTAACTAGATTCAAAATAAAGAAGTTAAAAATGAAAATAATTTAAATGATAACTATTAAATAAAACTGATAATCACATGTTGTAAATGTCCACTATGAACAGTAAGAGTAATATATACGATGCACAAGCAATCTCCTTGGATGTCTTCATGAGTCTATAGGCAGACTTGTTTAGATGGACCTGCAGACCAAATCTTCCAGTCTATCACACCGTCATAACTGTCTGAGAGCAGTGCAGGAAGTTATATATAATTCCACGGTAACGTAGGGGAGAAACAAGACAAAAGATGGCATATGTTAAGGTAACGACCACACAGGTGGTGAAGTCTACATGACTTCTTGTGAAGTTTTGAATTGCCAGGGATTTACAGTAATCTGAGAAATGACTCTTGGATATCAGCCTTTTTCAAAACCATGTAGTTTGGTGAACCTAATTCATCTTTGTACTGGAAGCCAGACTCTCCAAAGAATTGATGAAATAATGAAATTAATAATAAAATAATAAAAATGTATATTTTTGTTATTGCAATGACAAATTTGATCTACACAATTTAGTAATAAAGATCCTTACAAGCATCTTAAACTGTTAAACTTTAATCAGAGAGGTAACTTTTTAAATATATCAGACTGATCATTAATGATACTTTAAACATTGTTCTTGTTGCATATCTCTTATATGGGAAAAGTGAACACACTATTTAATATGCCTCAGTATAGATATATATTTTTAATGTTAATATCAAATTATAACAAAGTTTGTTAACTCAATATCAGCAAATTACTTAAAGATGTTAAAACTCTTTGTATACTATACAACACTGAAGAAATAAAGTTTAATCATTGTTTTAGGCTGGGTTATCTTGGGATACAAAACCAGTAATACTCATATATGTGAAAGCAAGAACTTTATATCAGGAAGTCTAGCCCAATTGTTATATCATTCCAGCCTAGCCCAATTCAAGTCTATGAGTCCACGATGCTAGCCAGAGCCCTCCTTAGACTCACGTGGCTAGCTGTAGACTGATGGGGCAGAAAAGAATGGGAGTGCAGGAGGGTCATAGGCCGGTCGATACAGAGTCTTTGGTCCAAGGTTAGTGAGAAGATAGTACCAAGACAGTCCCTAGGGTCAGGCATCCCACACGGGGCTGCCCCTGGAGGTAGACACAAAGTCCTAGCAAGGAGGAAGGTGAAGAGCCGTAGGAAGGGAAATACACATAGTTTTCAGGGTCTCTCTTATAAAAAGTCCAAATCCCCAGGGAAGCATCACAAGGCTACTACCTGACTGACAGGTTAGATTCCACCACCGCACTTCACTTTCACATAGGTTCAAGTTGACATAAAATCTCACCAGTACAATCATTTAAAGTGATTGTTCTTATTTAATCTAAATTTAGGCCTTTGTCATTCTTTTAAAAGGTCTCCATTAAAAAATATAAATTTGTCATTGAGTTGGTCCTAACACACAACAACCCTAGAAGACAGAGTAAAATCTGCTTCCCAGGGCTTGGGAGACTTGAAAACTCAGTTCCTGTAGGCAGGTTGAGCTTTCTGAAAGTGACTATTGGGCTTGAAGAACACATTGTAGTTAGTTGCCCAGAACTTGACCCACTGCATCACTAAGGCTATTTCTACATGGAATCTAGGAGGGCTTTTTTGGTTCTGATAAAGTTTCATATCCTGGGACGATGTGAAACCCAGACCTCAGCTCCCCTTTCCTTTAGCTGCTATCAAACACTAGACCTAGTAGTGTGCAAATTTTTAACCTAACCAGCTGAAGAAACTGGTTTTACCTTAATAATTCCTTTTATTCCCTAAGTGAAACACATTCCTTAATATCTAATTCAAGTTACTTGTAAAGATTTTGATTCTAAAATTGTTTTATACAAAAATCTGTCAAAAATTAACCATTTCATAAATTCTTTATACTCATAAAGCAATTTTATTTATAAGCATGCAAACTACTCACTACCATCGAGTTAGTTCAGAATCATGGTGAACCTAGAAGAGAAAGCATAACTGCCCTTGTGGATTTCCAAGATGGTAACTCTTTACCGGTGTAGGAACCCTCATCACATGTTACAAAATCAAAACTGCTAAAAATATATGTATGTATGTATATATATATATATATATATATATATATATATATATATATATATATATATATAAAATTTATAATAAGATCTAAAGGTAAACATATATTTTCAAATTTTTTCCCTTTAGAAAGGCTTTGTTACATCATGTTAAAAATTAATACTTTTTTCTATAGTGCACTCTTTAAATGGTTATTTAAATTTTCTCAAAAATAATTTGTCAATGGAAAGGAGGGACAAAATTAAAACTCCAATAACATGTTCTTAATGTCAAAATTGAAGTTCATGATAGACTCTCATCCACTTTCCTAGCTGACCCACAAGCAGCTTCTCCCAGTGGATGCCAACTTGGATGTAGGTCAAACGCTCACTGAGCCTCAGAAGTTAACAAATAGGTTATAAGGTTGCTTGCTGCATGAATTTCCCCCTATAACATTCAATGTTACAACTGTACAACTTTGTCAAAGTAGCACAACAAAGAGCCACACAATCGTGCAAAAAGTAGCAACATCATTTCAAACTGTTCCAGTTCACTTAGCCCATGTAAAAATCACTGAAAATACTTTTTAAAGTGGATCTCTGCTATTCTAAAGGGTTCTTGGTGATGGAATGCCAGATTCTACTGCCTGAGTAATGAGCAGGCATTTTATCTTTCCAAAGGACAAAATGTGTTCCAGAGGGAAACGACTGCCTTTACTCACACGCTTCCAGGTGATACCACACAACAATTCAGACAATGACAATCAATCATGAAGCAATAAATGATACAGCACCACTTCCTTCACCAAAGCTGCAAATAAAATAACCTATAGCTCCTTGACAATGGAAATGACCCCTGTGAGATGCTAAAACTGAGCACCGTTTCCCAGAAAAGTTTCTAAGTCAAGAAATGCCTAGCCATACTGAAGAACTGAAGCCAAGTGCAAAGAGGGAAATCAAAAGTGTTTGCAAACAGGACAGAGAGAAAACAGCTTTTAACAAATCAAGGACGAGAAGACACACAGCAAGACTTAATGAAACCTCATAAAGGTTCTGAAAGTCCTGAAACAGATTCATAAATCCAAGAAGGCCTACTTGTGAGTCATCTCCATGGAAAGGTAGAGTAATTACACCGCTTTCTCTAGCGCCAGTTACTCGGAAAGTCCACCTGGAAAGAGAATTAGATCTTGCCTATAAGTAATGTCATATGTGTAGGTGTGAAAAGATGCCATCAAGGGCACACGCGGACAAATCCCCAATTGCTAGTCTGCTTCTCCTTATACTGGCTTTGCAAGTGGTAGTAATCCACTCTCGACAGCACGCTACCTGAGGACGAGGGTATTCACATTGCTGGTTAAGGATCAGAAATAGTTCAATGGAGACTGAATCTATTTGGAGACTCAAAATAGATTAAGAAGTCCACTATTGACTGTAGCCTTCTGCTCAGAATTTAAAGTCAAATAAAAGTATTTAAGGCTTTTGGGTGTTAACCAAAAAATCAGTAGTTCAAATCCACCAGCCAATGCATGGGAGAAAGGTTTGTTCATCTGTTTCTTTAAACATCTACATCCTTAGAAATGCTCCACGATGGTTTTTCTCTGTCCTACAGTGTTGCTAAGAGTTAAGATCAATTTGATGACAATAGGTTGGTTTGGTGACATCAGTGAAATGAAAAGGGAAAAAAAGCATGGCAAAATCAAAGTAATTTGTGCTTCTATATAGGTAAGAAGATGCAATCCATTACATCCGAGTGTTCAAGGTAAAGTTGCTATTTTTCTAACTTATTTACAGAAGGATACCTTAAGTTATATGTTTTCTTCCATAAAATGGGAAGGTATATTTTACCTGTGCCTTGTTTATGTTTCAAAGAAGATGAGTCCCAAGTCTTTGAGAAAACAATATAGATTCACATACTTTACAGAGGCAGAGAGACAGAATATACAATAAGTTATCTAAATTGAATTCTGAAAGAGGGCAGGAGGGAAACCTCTTCCAATGTTAATAACAAGGAGTATGAAAACCTCCTATTTTCAATTTGTATCTGCTCTTTAATACTTACATCTCTTGGAAATGCACCTTATTTCTCTTTCTATTCATTTCATCCTAAGAGAGAGAAACAGTATTCCAAAAAGAATATTACACCAAAATAGTTTTGTTTCTATTCTAAATAGTGTGGCACCTGTTACATTAATTTTTGGCTTCTTTGTTAATGCAAAATTTGAAATTAACTCATGGCCCTTGCACTGAAAATGTTTACATAATGTTGTTCAACGCCATTGAATTGCTGACTTACTGCAACCATACGGCCAACTGGATGCATGGTGCCCTGTCTTGCGCTATCCACACAATTATTGCTACTTTTCCGTCCTTCGTTGTAGTCACTGTGCCAATCCACCTCCTTTGGAATCGTCCTCCTTTGCAATGGCCTTTTACTTCACTCAGAAAGGATTTTCTCTGGTGGAGATTTGTCTCTCTGATAACATGTCAGATGAAGCGTTGCCAGCTTGGCGTTTAAGGAGCTACACGTTGTCCAAGACAGATTTGCCCATTCGTCTACAAGTCCATGGTGCTTTCAAAATGCTTTGCCATCAGCATAATTCATATAGTCTCCTTACTAATTGTGCAACACCCACATGCGTGTGAGATGATAGAAAGCACCATGACTTGGATCAGGCAGTGCCTTGGCCTGCAATGGGACATATTCGCACTGTAAACCCTTGTAAGAAGTCTTGTGCAGATTTGCCCGATGTAATACATCATTTTATTTCTTGATTGGGGCTTCTATGCACATTGATTATGAATCCAATCAAAATGAATTCCCTAACAACTTGAATGTATTCTCCAGTTAACATCATGTAGCTTCTTGGTCCAATTGTTAAGATTTGTCTTCTTTTTGAAATTATTTCTTAATTCAATTTTATTTATTTATTTTAATCATTTTATTAGGGGCTCATACAACTCTTATCACAATCCATACATACATCAATTGTGTAAAGCATATTTGTACATTCATTGTCCTCACCGTTCTCAAAACATTTGTTCTCCAATTAAGCCCCTGGCATCAGGCCCTCTTTTACATTGAGTTGTAATCTATAGTGAGTCTGTAGTCTTTTCTCTTCCTCAGTTATTTCTTCACGTCCTCTTCACTTTCAGTAGCAAGGCCGATATGCATATGGCAGGTTGTTAATGAGCCTGATTTTAATCCTGACGCTCCAGGCTCCTTTCCATAGTCCAGCTTCTCACATGACTTCCTCGGGATACTGATTAAGTATGGTGAAAGGTCACAACCCTTACATATAACTTTATGTATTTTAAACTTTGTTTAGTCTCTTCTTCTTCTGCTAAATAATGTCCTTTGGTCCGTAGTCAGGTTCCTCATGAGCACAATAAGTGTTCTGCATGTGTTAGGCTGAGTGGACGATAGAAACAAATCCAGGGACACACATGTATGTCTAGGAAAGAGCTTTATGTGGAAGAGCAACTGAACATTGATTGAGGAAACGTCCCAGCCCAGTCCAGATCAAGTCCCTAAGTCCAACATTAGCCCATATGTCTGATACTAGTCCATAAATTTCACTTCAGAGTCAGGTAGCCACTCACAAGGATGCCAAATGCAGGAAGATCACAGGCCAGTGGGTGAAAAGTTTTGTGGATCCAGTGGCAGTGGAAGCATCTACATGTGGCTTCTTCTGCTCTCTGAGTGTCCCAACAGCAGGAAAGTGAAGCAGAGAAAGAGTGTGTCCCACCTCTAGAGAAGAAGAGATGGAGATCCCAGAATCCTCATGAGAAGGCCACACCCACAAGGAGGTATCATCAGGCTGTGACAATTGACAAGTTAGCATCCACCTTTAGACTTATTTAGCAAGTGACTATGAAATTATGCCACACTGGGATTCCCATTTTCTTGAAATGTTATCTATAGTTTGTTATGATCTATACCATGTGAGATCTTTGCATAGTAAATAAAACACAAGTAAACATCTTTCTGATATTTTCTGCTTTCGGCCAAATCAGCTGTGATAGACCTTTGGCCTTGTCCTCTTATGAATCTGCCTTGAATTTCTAGAAGCTCCTTGTTGATATATTGCTGCAACCAACTTTTAATTACCTTCAGCAAAGCCTTACTAGTCTTGATATTATTTGGTATTTTCTTCTTTCCACTGAATCACTTTTCTTGGGAATTGGCACAAATATGAATCCTTTCCAGTCGGTTAGTCAGGTTGCTGGGTTCCAGATTCTTTGAATAGATTAGTGATTTGAGGGCTCCATTCATGTGTTGGCGTATTTCCGTTGGTTTTCTCTCCATTCCCAGGGGCTTGTTCTTTGTTATTGACTTCAGTGTAGCTTGCCCACCTTCTTTTAATATCACTGTTTCTGGATTATACCCTACCTCTTAAAATGGGTGAATATCAACCAAGATGTTGGTACATTGCCTGCATATGCCTACTGTTTTCTTTTTCTTTCTTTTATCCTGGATGCTTTCGGCATTGTTCAATATTTTGCCCAAAGAATCCTTCAAAAATTTCAAGACTTGATTTTTTTCCCTTCAGTTCTTTCGACTTGGGATATGATATAGGATTTCTTCCCTTTTGGTTGTCTAACTCCAGGGCTTTATACATTGTATTATAAAATTTAACTTCATCTTTTTGACTTGCGATTAAAAGGGCGTTTCATTTTAAAAACTGAATTATTGGTGGAAAAACTTTGGACATTTAAACATATAATCTTATAACTATTTAGAGTTCCCAAGATAAACAAACACACAAACAAAAACTTCAGAATCTAGGTAATGTGTTAACTACAAAAGAAAATAAGGCATGCATTTCATCATACATCTGTCATTCCTTGATTTAAAAAAACAACAAAATATTTTTATATTCCCCAGTGAAAACGAAAATTATGTAAGAAAAGTATCGTTTAAGTGTGAGGACAAAATACAGATATTTTTAGACAAGCAGGGTTTCAGATTTCCTTTCATGCAGGGCCTTGGGGTTGGCAGAAGATTTCAATTCTTCTGGAATATATCTCATCCTCTTCTTACCCCCACCTGGGTTGTCATTGGAACCCTGGGAGTGCAGTGGGTATCTGTTGGGCACCTAATGGCAAGATCAGCGGTTCAAAATCACCAGGCGCTCCTCGAGAGAAAGAGGAGGCTTTCTGCTCCTGTAAAGCCGGACAAGTCTCTGAAGCCCACAGGGACAGCGCTGCCCTGTCTAGAGGGTTGCCCTGAGTCAGAATCGACTTAATTGCAGTGAGTTTTGTTGTTTTCCTTTGTTTTGGTTTGTCACTGTCTTTTAAGTTGAAGCGGGTGAGAAGCATGGAAGATTTGGCAGATGCTGTCTGTTGAAGGCACCCACCCCAGCAAGGAGGAGACACATGCTGATTTTATCTGTTTCCTTCTAGCTGTGGCAGCCTCTCCCAGAAGAGTGGTTTGAAGTGAGATTGTGTGGCTTTCCTGTGGTGGGGACTAACGTCTGAAGACTAAAGACTAAATGTTTTTTCAAAAGGATGACAGCATCACTAATACTCATGTAAAAATTTTACATGTCAAAAAAATGCAAACCCAAATATCTAAAGAAGTTACTCAGTACTTAAGTTTTGTAAGTTTCATAAGACATACTTGGAGCAAACATATTTTGTGGTTTATTTATATCAACAGATTTAAGGAAAGTACGATACTCCAAGCACAGTGGGAGATACACAAGTATCACATTGCATCATTCAATTAATCCATCTTAATTGCCTTTATATGTACTTCTATTCCATCAAAATTGTTAAAATTGGGATCTAGTCAAGTCATAAAGTAAATGATTTGATATAGCATAACTGTTTTATTATTCAAATCTATACATTTGTTTATATGGTCTGAAATTTTCTATTTGTTTCTAATTAATTATAACTTTTTTAAAATTCCCAACTGATTTTGAATTTTAAAACTATTGTATGTTGTTAGCACCATACAGACAGCCCTTAACAACAATCTGTTCTTTCTTCTTCTCCTTTTAATTGTGAATTGGATATGTGGACAGAGCAGATCAGTCCATCCAACAAGTCATATACATTTTGTTTCATCTCATCGTCTGCAATCCTCACAATGAACCATCTCTAGTCCCACTTTCTCCCTGTAATTCCTGCTTTAATCCTCCTTTCTACCTAATCCTTCTGAACTTTGCTCTTGGATAAATGCTGTCCTTTTCATCTCAAACTATTTATTATTCTAAGGTGTTTTTAGCACTCTATTGTTACTGTTCCCTCTATAGACTTGTCTATTGTTTGGCTAAACATTGATCCAGGAAATTAAATTCATTTCCAATCTGGAAGGGTCAGTAAGAGTCCTACTGTCAGGGATATGTTTTTGATGAATAACTCATCCTTTTGAAAGGATAGCTTAAAAAAGAAAGAAAGAAAGAAAGAAAGAAAGGGTAGCTTAGTTGTTTGTATGATTTCTAGTTGAATGATATTTCTGTTTCTATATTAATAATGGCATTTCTATAGTTTTGTTAAAGTATTTGCTAATTCTTTTTGTTTCATTTTTACTTTCTTATTTCTTTTAAATTGTATATAGATTTTTTACCTTAGATCCAGGGTTTCAAAAATGTTGATTAAAGCTTTATTAATTCTCACATATTCCAATTCAGAATTATTGGTCATCCTAAACAGGGAAAATAATCTTCCTGTAATTTGTAGGACATAAAGGATCTTAAAAACAAAAATGAATGATGTAAACAAAGGATACTAATTTTATCCTTTTCTTTCTCAGGGTTAACAGAATGGAGGAAAGATGAAAGAGTCCATATAATTATTTAGGGGTGGTGTATTGTTTCTCCTGGTCAACATAGATATATCACAAATGTCATTGGAAGAAATCTACATCTGGAGAGGAAGAACATTGTAAACTTTGAATATATCTATGCCTTTCCAGTTCCCTGTATCATAGAATAAAAGTTCTAACTGCCATAAGGAAATATACAGCCATAATGGCAGGCATAGTGATGTGACTTGAGTATGGATTTAAAATGAAATAACTTATATAAAACTTACACGTGCCCTGTACATTTTAAAGTAAGGTGTGTGTGTGTGTGTGTGTGTGTGTGTGTGTGTGTGTGTAATCATGTATACCTCACACAAAACTTGAGGTAAGAGTTATTATTAAACTCATGATCTGATGAGGAACCTGAGGCACAGAGACATTGTGCCTTGTCACGAGCTAGTAAGTAGCCTCGGTAAGATTTTTAACTCAGGTAGTCAAGTTCTAAGGAGCCCTGGTGGTGCTATAAGGTAAACAATGGACTGTTAACAGCAAGGCCAGCAATTCGAATGCACACCTATCTGAGAGAGCGAGAGGAGGCTATTCGTTTCTGTAGGTTTACAGCCTCCAAAACACTGTTATGGGTAGACCTTACTTCATAGCAATACGTTTTTAATTTTAGTTTAGTTCAGTTAAGTTCTAATATCTGTGCTTTAAACATGGATAGTATTTCTCAAAACTAAAATCACTTGCTTTTCTCCTCACCACACTTTGTTAACATGTAATTATTGGGTAGATTTATGACCCAGATCAGGTCAAAGTTCTCTTTCCTTATTTAATTTTACTTTCTATTTTGAGAATAGCAGAGTGGCCAAAGAGAAGCGCATTGCCACGAGGTTACTATATGAAGTTCTTGTTTCTGACTTGCTGACTATCTTTAAATACCACCCAAGATTTCCTTCTGGGTTTACACGCTTTCTGAAATGCGGTCTCTTCTTGGTATCTTGGAGCAAGATTCATAGAAGACACCTGATGGCAGCCAAGGAGGAGGAGGCAGGAAGTATGTGGCGCTGGAGTCAGCAGCAGTGAGGGTAAGAGCTCCAAGAAGTTTTCATCTCTGTAAGAAAAGCATAAAATATGTGAGTGTTGCCGAAATGTCTTCTGCGTGATGGCAAAGGGGCTGGAAATGGGTAAATCCAGACAAAGACCTTAGGAATTGATAAGGGTAGGCTAAGTACGGTCTACTTTAATCAGGTGGTAAAATGTAAGTAGAAACTACACCAAAATCAGAGTAATGTTTGTGTTGGAGACATCGCCATTGCTTCTCTCGTCCACAGGACAAAATTATGTTGACTAAGGGAAGAGTCTAGAGCGATTTGGAGCAGACCGATCTCTTCAGAATGTGACTATTAAAATGAAGAATCTTTCCTTAGAAAATGGAAGCAACACACACACACATTTAAATGTACATATATTTCCCCCTTGAATGTGAAAGACTGTCCTTAATTTTGACTGGGGAAGACAAGGCAGTTGTTGATCAGAGAGTTCTAGGAGGCCTTCTACAGAGCACTGTGGACAGTCTAGCCATGTTCTTTTCACCTTGTGGGTCTTGTGTTTGTCTTGACCTCAGCAGTGTCCAGCGCCTTCCTCTGTGTGATTCCGTCCCCTGCAATGGGAAAGCTGGGAGATTCCCTGGACTTTTCTTGGCCAAGAAAGCTCCTCTCTCTCCTCCTTCTCCAGATGTCCATATGGGGTTCAGGTAAAACATTTTAATATTTGTTTCTAGTTTTCCTATGTGAGCTCTCTGGTTCTCAAGATAGAATGATTAAATCAGTCTAAGTCATTGATATACTCACACACCTCTTTAAAAGAGGTCTGGTTGTGCTGTGAGTTCGATTTTAAGCTACTAACCTCAACATCAATGGCTCATATTCATCAGAATTCAGTGGGGGAAATATGAGGCTTATCTCCTGTAAAGATTTGCAATCTTAAAAACCCTATCTACAGTGTTAAAATGAGTCAGAGTCAACTCAATGCAGTGGAGTCGCTTGCGTGTGGTTTTAATCTCTTCACTGAGCAAAGGGCAGGTAGAAATACGTTATACATACTTCCTAATGCATCCAGACCTCAGCTTCATGGAAAATGCATTTTCTGGTGTCACAACCCGGACTCAAACTCGAGTGTTGTGATTTCCCAGCATCCTCTTATCCTTCTTCACACAAGTACACACCATTGCAGTGAAACATTTACCTAACGTGACATCACCCTGCTAATTGTAAGCTCGCAGAAATCCCTTTGGCTTGTGCACTACCACATTGGTAGTCAGAATGCGTGCTGCCATCTGTGCTGTATGAAGGAGGCAAGTCATTCTCACGCTCTTTTCACCGTGTTCCCCTTTCACAGATGCATTTGTGGTGATTGGTCCCGCAGAGCCCATTATCGCTACGCTGGGTGCAGACACCGTGCTCCCCTGTCGAGTGTCTCCAGTCATGAGTGTGGAGACCATGGAGCTGCGCTGGTCTCGCTCCCAGTTCTCCGAGGCTGTGTACGTGTATCGGGATGGAAAGGAGCAGGTGGGAGAACAACTGGTGGACTTCAAAGGGAGAACGGAGTTGGTGAAAGATTATATTACGGAGGGAAGAGCTGCTGTAAAAATCTACAGCCTCCAAGTTTCAGACAATGGCATCTATAAGTGTTTCTTTAAGAAGGGCAATGACTTTGAAGAGGCCATTTTAGAGCTGAAAGTGATAGGTAAGTAATTTTTTGAGAATATATACCATCCCCACAAAAATATGAGTGTTGTGTGTGTAAACTGGTGGAAGATTATGGATAGGACAAAGATAAAGAGGCAAGTATGCTTGAAGCTGATAAAGTCCTAGACAGACATAAATAAATTAAATATATTACTATGGACTTCGAAAGAAAACATTATAGTGCCAGAATCTACCCCTACTCTCAGGCCACCACCTCCAACAACGACAGCAAGGGGTTGAGACTCACCTGATTGCCTTAATGGCCAAATCTAAAATGTAAAAGCATTATTTGGAAAAAGCCTGGATGCAATGGCAGGAAAAATTGTAACCAGAGCGCTGGCATCAGAAAACAACTATTAAGGAGCTAAGTGAAAGAGAAGTAAAGGAACACATGACCCGAGTTACATTTGGGAATGCTGAAAGGGCCTCACGGGAGGGGCCACTGTGCACATGTGAACGAATAGACATTCTCAGAGCATGAGTGGACTATACGGAGTTTTGTCATCATTGTTGCTAGTTCATTTTTCATTCCAATCTTTGTCTGTGATTCTTGCCCCAAATAAATGAATGAACAGATATTACCAATGTATTTCCTACATCTGTGGAACTGGGGTAGGACTGAACTATACTGAAAGGGGCTCTTAATTTCAGAAACAGGACGTAGAAGTCAGGATAGCTATTTACTCTTAAAAGGAAAATGGGAATTGCTAACGTGCTGCTTTATGTAGATCATCACCTTAACATCATAATGTGTGTATCTGCCTGCTATCTATCTATCTAACCATCTCTCTCTCTTTCTCTCTCCATCTATAAAACAGAACATTAGCAATCTTATATATGGATGAAAAGTCCATGGATCTACCAGTAGGTTCAGCTTGTGGGCAGGAAAAGAAAGATGCTACAAACAAAAAGCTAGCTGCTTCCGTTCTCCGGCAGCGGGGTTGGAAAGGCGGCGTCAGAAAGAAGACACAGAGAGAAAGAGAGTAGAATGGAGGAACCAGAAATCACGTGGGCTCTCTCTTTAACTCAATTCACCTGGACGCTTTCACCTTTTAGTTTCCACACAGAGAAAATGAAAGCGGGAACCATTACACAGGGAGACCATTCAATAAAGCAACTCCATGAAGCATCGGGTTTAGGCTTCTATGAACGTTTCTCCTTGTAAATCTTTTAGAAGGACCTCGGTACTTCAACTCTGGCAAATTTTCCTCGATTCCATTTCTTTACCTTTCTATAATCTAATTGCAGGTATGCTTAGATGGAGACTATGTATTAATTAGGCTAAGGAATAAGTACGACTTCAAGCCCAGAGAAGTCTTCTGTGACTTGGCACAACACATACAGACCTATTTCATGGGGACAATAAAAGAAGTTCTCAACTCCCACTCAGGATTAGGAAAATTCTTCCTCTCCCCACACTGGTGTGTAATACAATGTTAAGGATATCTAGCTTAAAAAAATTCTAGGTTTCAGACAAATGGCTTTCTTCCCCAGGTCTGGGTTCTGGTCCTCACATACGCATGGTGGGTCCAGAAGAAGATGGAATAAAAGTCACCTGTACAGGGAAGGGATGGTTCCCCCAGCCCGAGGTACACTGGAAAGATGAAATTGGAAGGAGGATCCCTTCACTCTCTGAAGATGAGACCCCAGATGATGATGGGTTGTTCCACATGGAGGCATCCCTCATTGTGAGGGACAGCTCCAGGAGAACAGTGTCCTGCTCCATGAAGAACCCTGTCTTTGGAGAAGAGCGGGTGGAAACCATTTCTATCCCAGGTAAGTGTTTCTTATTTTAGAGAGAAGAGAGGAGTAAGGAGGTGTTATTTGGGACGGGAGGTGGTTGAGGTGGCCTGGGCGTCGATGATGAATAGTTTGGATTTAACCTTGTGCTGTGTCAGAGCCCTTCTTCCCCAGGACATCGCCTTGGAAGACACCATTTATTGTGACTCTCCTGATGCTTGGGGTGTTCATGGGTGCTGTAGGGGTTTTGATCAGGAAACATCAGGAAAAAAAGAGGAGATTATATGAAGCTCAGAAGGAAAAAGCGGAAGAATGCCAAACCATAGGTAAACCCTGGGGATCAGACTTGTTAGGGGATGGAATGGATGATTTGGTGACTGCGCACAGGGCTAGGGTCTGCTGGGAAACAGGGATACATGAAGAACTGAAGGGGAGCCCTCTCCTCTCCATTAAGACATGGAGTTAAGATCTCAGGGGAGGGAAATATTATCATTGAATCCATTAGAGATAGATAATGTATTGATAGCAACCAAGGGTCACCGTAATTGCCAATTAAAGTAAATTTCTTGGTCTAGATGTCTGCAAGTACCAGTCAGAATATGTGCAAGACTATCTTGAAACTAGAACTTGGCTTTTTTTTCTTTCTATAAAATCTGTTTTATAAACTTCTCTCCTTTTTTAGAATTACTCAAGACAGATCTAGGTAAGTTCTGCATTTTCTTTGTACTTATAGATAAGACAGTTTGAAGTCTATGCTGTGTACTTGGATCTCATAAGCGTTATTCTTTTTCAGCCAGAAGGAAGGAGCTATATAGTCATGGTGAGTTATGAAGATAATATTGTCAGGCCCAAGCATTCCTTATTCAGATCTATCTTACCCTTCTTGCACTGAGAAGATCAGACCCAAAGATTTTGTCATAGATTGAGTGGTGCAGTTTGGGAATGTGTGAATTTGGACAGAAGAGAGAAAACTCATATTATAAAGATGAGTAGAGATATAGTACTCTAGAAAACTTCATGTTTCATAAGGTGGTAGTAATTTCAAATTTTGAAGGGTACATCTTGAGAATAAAAAAAATAATTCCTTGGTTTTATTTCAGATTGGGAAAAAGCATATTTATATGGTGGTAAGTAACTTTGATATTCTTTGGGGGGCTCACTGGATTTTATAATGCTCTTGGGAATTATCTAGAGATAAAATTGTACTTTGTTGAACAAAAAATCTAGCCAGGGATCAACAACTAGTTCAGAAAACATTCTCTCTGCATGTTTTCTGATTGGGCTCTTTCTTCTTTTCAGATTGGAGAAAAGAATATTTCAAAGCAGGCAAGTGACATCGTTGTTCTTCCCCGCGTAATCTCTGTACAAATGAAAGCATAGTCGTGTAAATTTACCACAGTTCTTTGGGGGGTTATTCCTTCCAAGATTTCCACTCACAGTCTCAGTCTCAGCTGATGATAGCAGAATTCTAACTATCGAATGCTATTAATTCATTTATTCAGCATGCTGTTATTGGTAGGTGCCAACGAGGGGGCTATGGCCCATAAGAACTCTGCACAACAGAACAACCATTTCTCTGTCAGATTTTATTCCACATGCACTGACACAAAATTTCATTTACTACCGAATAAAGCAGATCTGATCTCTGCTTAATTTCCTAGTTAAGTGAGCCTACAAACTCTGGTGAGTGGTATGACGGAACAAGAAGTAGCTATGGGAAACATGTTTGCATTAGATGACATTTAATGTTCCATTCCCATCATGTGGTGCATTTACTCATGTGAATAGCATTAGAAGAACAGTACAGTCACAGGAAGACCATTGTGTAAATGACCGGAGATGGCATCTCTCTAAAAGTGGAAACATAACTTGACCATTTTAGAGTTTTTCCTGCATGGTGGGTAGATTATCCATTTCTAATGCATGACACTTTACTCCGATTCAATCCCTGGGACCAAAAGAATTTCCTAATTTTTTTGATCCTCCAAATGTTCAAACACATTCTAATATCCTATACATAATTTCTTATGAAAAATTTCAATTACTGAAAACAATTGAAAAGAGCAAATTAATGAATATCAGTATTATTGTTAATACCGCTATCAGTGTTACAATAATTAATGGAAAATAAATTTTACTGCATGTTTAACTCTACTCATTATCTCAGTTACTTATGTCAATAATCCTATCAAGGTATCATGGTTACGTATATCGTCATGAGGGTACATTGAGGTTAAGAGAAGCAAAATAACTTCGCCAAGAGCACGGAGCTACTAAGTACAGATTGATCACCAAAATCCAGGTCTTTCTGACTCTAGAGAAATTATAATATAAGAATTAAATATAAGTTCATAAGAAAATAGGGGAGGGATAGGGTTAGTGTTAGTGTTAGGGTTGGAAAAAAAGAAAATAGGGTAACTTTTGTTGTTACACAAATCCACAGAAAAGTGATACCGAAGAGACGTATGAGCAAAGGCCCATTGCAATGATAACTATGACAGAGCTTCACTACCAATAGCAAATAGTAACTAAACAGCATTTGAAGGAGGATGGAGCGACACTATTCTGAGTACTTGATGCCGGGGTGTTTAGAGGAGACAACCCTCTTCCAGCTCTGTTTTTCTATGTTTTACACATAAAGTGGCTTCTCTTGATAGACCAAGGAAAGAGCACACATTCCTTTACCTATCCTGTCATTTCTCTTCCTCTCGTTGGCCTCCAAAGGAGCCATGATGATGCAGTGGCTTGAGGGGGGACTACTAACCAATAGGTCTGTCCTTCAAGCCCACCAGCTGCTCTGTGGGAGAAAGATGAGGCAGGCCAGCTCATCAATATTTACAGTATTAGTAGCCCTAGGGAACACTGCCAGAATTGACTCAATCACAGTGGGATTTGTGTTATTATTTTGTTCTTTCTCTTCTTTGTTTCTTCTCCTCCTCCTCCACCTCCTCCTCCTCTCCTTGCTCATCTTCTTCTTTTTCTTCTTTCAGTTTCTGTTTTCTTCCATTCTTTGTTTCTTAGATGTCTACCTTTCCTAGAGCTAGCCAAATTATCGGTGGATTGACTTCATTTTTATTTTATTCTCTACAACTGCAGTGGCTGTTTCTTTGGATCCAGATTCGGCTCATCCCAACCTCAAGATATCTGAGAACAGAAGACATGTATCTTGGACAGAAAATATTCCTCAGGACTGTGATCCCCAAGCATACCAAAGGCAAGGGGAATATGAAACCATCCACAGTGTTTTGGGTCAGGATCGCTTTGCAATTGGGAGACATTTTTGGGAAGTGGAAGTGAATATGGAAAGAGGAAGTATATCTGAATTTAGATGGTCTCTGGGTGTTTGCTCAGAGACAGTGAACAGAAAGGGGTGGTTTGTAGAAGAACCAGAAAAGAATTTCTGGGTGGTGGCATGCGTTGAAGGAGAAATCAAAGCTCTCACTTGTCCTCCAGTGTCTTTGTCCCTAAGGAAGCATCCCCGCAGGATTGGACTTTTTCTGGACTTGGATGCTGGAGATGTATCCTTTTACAACATGAATGATGGGTCTCACATCTACTCCTTTACTGGAATCACCTTCTGTGGGGCCATCTGCCCATATTTTAGCCTACAGGGTCCTGACACATCTGCAACCATTTGCTTAGCTTCAGATCCCACTAAAGAGTGCCCTGATTCTCCCCCAAAGACCTCTCTACCTCATGTAACCAATTGTGATCCGAGTCTCTCCCAAGAAGCAAACTCTCTATTACCTCAATAAGACATAGAGTGTTGGCCCCTTTAGGCACCTTCCCTGTCTCCACTCAAACTGTTTATGGGTCTATTCTGCAAGAAAGCTATCATTAGATAAAGCGTAAGGCACTGCACGTGATTATCGTCCCCTCTCAATGAGGAAGAGAGAGAAAAGAAAATCTGACAACCTAAAAATGTCTTGGAGAATGTCTTTATGGAAATAGAGTCTTGTTGTGGGTAGATACGAAATAGTTTCTGTCACCCATAACCTCCGACCAAGTGCATGGGATTCTCTTTTGTTCATATGCCCAGTGTGTATTAAAGTAAATGTTTGAAATCAACAAAAAATACATATTGTTTTACTTTTGTGTTATCAAATATGGAAAAGGGGTGGCTTGGGAAGTCAACGGTCACACTCTCAAATACCTATCCCCACACATGAAATATAAAGAAATATTTTCAAGTCTGGTGAGCGTTAATAGCGCATCCTTTCTACTTTTTAATGCTCTAGTAGATCCTCAAGTTCAAAGCCATTTTCCAAGTGTTGAGAGGGCCAGCTGGATGAACATGAACCATTTCAGCAGGGCACCAAGCTTCTAAGGAATAAACATCTTAGCATAGACCCTCTGGTATGTTAAGAAAAATGATATTGTATGAGACAAAAATGAATTGATGTTATAATTTCAGCTTTCTATGAGAGAAATCACGGAAAACACACACACACCTGCACACTCACAGTGTTCATGGCTTCTTGCCTTTTCTTTCCGTCTGTCTTCCCTGTTCTCTCTCCTACGTACTTTCTTCCTAGCCATGTTCTTTCCACTCTTGAACCTTTCCTTTGCTGTTACTGTAATCAAGTCCTCTCCAGCGACTTATCCTCAAGTTCATGTTTTCAAGGAAATAAAATAGAAGCTTCCCCTATTAAATAAACCTTATACTCCTGGTAGTATTTCTGCCCAGCTTACACTTAGATTTATATTTTACACCATTAAAAGATCTATAAGCCACAATTTCCTTTCAACATTCTCCTTAGCTCAGTCCACTCACTCTACCTCTTCCAATACTTGGGAACTTTAGAGTTTGAGTGTGGTCTAGATCTATATATCTGCATTTTTCAGGTACTTTAATATGGAATTATGTGTACATGTAAGAACTGGAAAAATCTGTCCTTAACTCTATTTCACACTTCTCATTTTAAAAGAGGACTGAGATACTAGATACATTGAAGTGAAAGGTTACTTTTATTTTTTCCACTTTTATTGACATATAATTAACAGGTAATACACTTCAATGGTTTACATAAGAGCTATGAAATCGTCACCACCATCAATTTTAGAACATTTTCTTCATTTTTGTACTCCTCCCCAACCTCTTCTGCCATAACCCTAAAAAATGATTATTCTACATACTGTTTCTGTAGATTTACATAGCCTGAATTTCATATAAAGGAAATCATCCAAATACACCCCAGCAACAATAACAAAATAAAACACAGAAAAATAAAGCAGAAAAGCAGAAAAATAAAAACTAGGAAAAAATTTTAAATGAGTCAAAAGGGGAAACAAATCATAAGATGTTAAAATTTAACCTAACTGTAGGTGCATTAATTAACTTTTTGGTACACGTTGAATGAGAGTGAAGCTATTAACATCCCTTGTCTAATGAGGAAAGGTAACTCTGCAGACAGATTTTGGTCTTTCACTGTCACCCAAAGCCTTTTGCAAACTGGCTACTTAGAATTTAAGCTCTAATGTAATTCCCCTCTCTAATCTTGGATTTTTTAATTTACAATCCTGGATCACACAAGGATCTCTGAGATGCAGTAGTCACAAATTGGGTTGCAATTCGAAACCACCAGCAGCTCCACAGGAGAAAGACAATTTCAGAAAACTGCAAGGGGTCTCTATGAGTCAACATGTACTTGATGACAGAGAATTGGATCACAGATACTAGTGTGCTTCTTCCATGTGGGCTTGTCTGGCACCTCATGTAGTCAACTGCTCGCTTTAAAATTACTCTTTAAGACCACAGATGCTATTCTTTCTTATAGCCAGGCACCATCTGATTTCTTCACCACACTTTGCTATAGAACCTTTATCTTCAGTGATCTCTTCATAAGGGTTAGTATGAAGCAAAGCCATCTCATGAGAACTAATTATTTTTAAGTTGGGACTTACAGTGAAGTGTTAGCTCAAAATCCATCCATATAGCTAAGGTTTACCTATATCCCTGTTCCACTTTAGTGGCAGCATTATCAGCCTTTTGAAATATGGTATCAGGACAAAGATTACATTTAAATCATTACCCAGGATTTCTGCCTTTTCAAAATCTTTCCAAGGAAGTGAGCTAAACTGGAAATACTTGATTCAACAAAGTGTGACCTGCAATAGAACATTTATTGTACTTGGACCTGGCTTAAAATCTGACTAGTGCAGGATAAAGGTAGTTCTAGGAGGTTTTTAGAAATCTTATTTCCACGAATATTCTATACCCACTCTCCCATTCATATTTATAAGCTAGGAGTATTAAGTAATTATTATAAGTGATTTTTTTAATTGTTTTATTGGGGGTTCATACAACTCTTATCACAATCCATACATACATCAATTGTGTAAAGCACATTTGTACCTTCATTGCTCTCATCATTCTCAAAGCATTTGCTCTCCCCTTAAGCCCCTAGCATGAGGTTCTCATTTTACCCCTTCCTCCCCACTAGCCCTTCCATCATGAACCCTTGATAATTTATAAATTATTATTTTGTCATATCTTGCCCAGTCTGACATCTCCCTGCACCCACTTTTCTGTTGTTCGTTCCCCACGGAGAAGGTCACATGTAGATCCTTGTAATTGGTTCCCCCTTTCCAACCCACCCTCGGTCAACCCTCGCAGTATTGCCATTCACTTCACTAGTCCTGAGGGATCATCCGCCCTGGAGTCTCTGTGTTTC
>NW_022104553.1:11371928-11373407 GCF_000313985.2 Echinops telfairi
TTAGACAGACCTACGGAGATAATAACACGCACAAAAACAAGACAGAGCAAAACCAAGCAACAATATACAACAAAACAACAACAGCAAACCAACGACAAAAAATCAAAGCAAAACACAACAAGAAAGAAAAGCTTGTAGCTAGTTCAAGGATTGTTTGTTGGCCTTTAGCAGTGTTTTCCAGTCCAGTCTGTTGGGGCACCACGCCCTGGCCCCAAAGTCCACCTTCAGGATTCCCTGAGGACCTCGCCGCTTTGTTCCCTTGCTGTTCTGTTGCACCCCCTTAGTGTTTTGTCTCGGTGTGGTGGGATCAGATCGGGTGAATTCAATTCCCACACTATGTCTCTGGTGTTGTCCCTTGTAGGGCTATGTGTCTGTGAGGGGCGTCATGTCTCATTGTGGAGCTGGCCATATGGTCCTTTCTGTGGATGGGCTGCTCTAATTGGGAACATCGTCTTCACGGCCTGGTGGCCCAGGATGTGCTCCACTCTCTCCTCCTCCCACTTCATCTGCTCCCATGTGCTCTGACCAGATATGTCCCTCTCCCAGAGCTGCAGATTCAATGCCGTCCTTTGAAATAAATTCTTCTGGAGGGAGGGGCAGGTGTTCATGTAGTAGCTGTGATTGGGGCCGGGGCCCCCAGACCTCTCCACTTGTTCCCTACTCCACACTGGCATGTTACATTCAAATCTTGGAGCACTGGGTTGAAGTCTGGTCCCTCTTTCCCTGTGGAGATATAAACAATACTCTCCCCTTGGGTGGGTTAGTACCCTGTGCCCCCGCTACCCATTCCTTTTTTATTTTTTTTTCCTTTCCCCACCTCCTTTTTAGTTGTCTACCATGTGTATCCCTGTATTTGGTCTGGTCCCTGCTATATTACCTGATCCTCAGCCCATGGATGTTTGTATACAGTAGCTTTTTCCCTATGCCCCTTTAGCATTTTTTTTTGAAAGCTTACCTCAGCAGACTCATGTTGTACTTGTCCTTTTGTGCTTGACTTACTTCACTTGGCATGATTTCCTCCAGTTGTTCCCATGCAGTGATGTGCTTCATACGTTCATCGTTGCTTTTTAGCAATGCATAGTACTCCATTGTTTGTATGTGCCACAGTTTTTTAATCCAATAGTTAGTTGATGGAAATTTGGGTTGTTTCCAACTTCTTGAAATTGTGAACTGTGCTGCAATGAACATTAGAAGACAGATGTCTGGCTTTGGTTTGTTTCTTCCCTCTTCTGGGTAACCAGTAGGGGGGTTGCTGGGTCATATGGTAACTCAATTTCCATCTGTTTTAGATATCACCAGATCAATTACCATAGGGGTTGTACATACTTACAAGTCCACCAGCAGTGGATGAGAGTTCCTGTCTCCCCACAGCCCCTCCAACACTTGTTGCTTTCTGTTTTTATGAATTGGGCTACCTTTGAGGCTGTTCGGTGGTACCTCATTGTTGTTTTAATTTGCATTTCTCTTATGGCTAAAGAT
>NW_022104553.1:11374600-11376092 GCF_000313985.2 Echinops telfairi
TACTCCCCTTGTGGAGTTTTTGGGATTTTCCAAATATAAACTCATATCATCTGCAAATAACGATAGTTTCACCCCTTCCTTCCCCAAATGAATACCTTTGATGTCTTTTCTTTGCCTTATGCTGTTAGCTAAAACATCCAGCAGAACATTAAATAAGAGTGGGGAGAAAGGACATCCTTATCTGGTCACCTTGTTCATTGGGATTGTGTTAATCTTTTTTTCCATTGACTACTACTTTGGCT
Source organism: Echinops telfairi (assembly GCF_000313985.2). Lineage (NCBI taxonomy): Eukaryota > Metazoa > Chordata > Mammalia > Afrosoricida > Tenrecidae > Echinops > Echinops telfairi. Next base: position 11,374,843 of record NW_022104553.1, read on the forward strand.
GTTGGTTTTTCATATATAGCTTGCATTGTCTTGAGGAATTTCTTTCCATTCCTATCTTCTCAAGCGTCTTAAACAGGAATTGGTGTTGGATGTTGTCGAATGCTTTTTCAGCATCTATCAATGTTATGATGTGGTTCTTATAGTTTTTCATGTCAATGTGATGAATAATACTAATGGTCTTGTTTATGTTGAACCATCCCTGCATGCCTAGTATGAATCCCACTTGGTCATGGTGAATTATTTGTTTTATATGCTTTTGTATTCTGTTGGCTAGTATTTTGTTAAGGATTTTTGCATCGATGTTCATTAGGGACATTGTTCTGTAGTTCTCGATTCTTGTGGGATCCTTGCCTGATTTTGGTATCAGAATTATACTAGCTTCATAGGAGTTTGGGAGTTTGCCGTCTTTTTCTATGTTCTGGAAGAGTTTGTGTAGGATTGGTGTTAGTTCTTCCCTAAATGGTTGGTAGAATTCTCCAGTGAAGCCATATGGTCCAGGAGATTTTTTTTTGTTGATAATCCCTTGATAACCTTGTTTATTTCTTCTATTGCTATGGGTCTGTTCAGATTCTTGGCGTCCATCCGGGATAGTCTAGGGAGGGATTGTTTTTCCAAAAATTTGTCCATGTCTTCCAAATTGTTGAATCCATTGGAGTACAATCCTTCATAGTACTGTATAATTATCCTTTTTATTTCATTAGGGTCTGTTCTAATGTCCCGTCTTTTGTACCTTATTCTTGCTTTTGAAATTTGTTCCCTCCTTTCTTTGATTAGGTTTGCCAGCAGTCTGTTGATTCTGTTTATCCTTTCAAAGAACCAACTTTTAGCAGCATTAATTTTTTCCCATAGTTTTCTTATTTTTCCCTCTCCTGAATCTCAGCCCTGATTTTTATTATTTCTTTTCTTTGGTCATTAGTAGGATTGTCCTGCTGACTCCGCTCTAGTTGATGTAAATTTTGTGCCAGCATATCAGTCATGAGTCTCTCTTCCTTTCTCAGGTGTGCATGTATTGCTATGAAACTTCCTCTGATAACTGCCTTTGCTGTCTCCCATAAATTTTGGTACGTCGTGTGCTCATTCTCATTGGTTTCTAGAAATTTCCTGATTTCATCTCTGATCTGTGCCAGTACGCATTCCTTTTGCAGTAGAGCGTTATTCATCCTCCAATTGTTTGCTCTTGTTTTCTTCATCTTCCTTTTGTTGATTTCCAGCCTTATGGCACAGTGGTCAGAGAGAGAGGTCTGTATGAT
>NW_022104553.1:11376731-11458508 GCF_000313985.2 Echinops telfairi
TCTCCATCTGTGGACTCTGTGATGTCTTCTTATACCTTTTGAATTGGGTGTTTTCCTACTAAACTTTCTCATTAGTGTGTTATGCGCGCGCGCGCGTGTGTGTGTGTGTGTGTGTGTGTGTGTGTGTGTGTGTATCATTCTTGATTTCTTTCCATCCGTGAGCCAATGCTATCTTGGGTTCTATTTTCTCTTGTTGCCCTCTGGGTGAGGTTGTTCTATGTGGCGGTCTCTTATTTATGCTTGGTGAGTTTTGTTCTTCTGCCTATATTGGGTTGGCAAGTATCTTTTGTAAGGCTGGGTTTCTTCTAACGTATTCTTTGAGTTTTTCCTTGTCTGGGAAGACTCTTACTTCTCCATCTATCTTAATCTATAATTTGGCTGGGTGGAGTATTCTTGGGTTTGCATTGCTTTCCTTCAATTTTTGGAATATGTTACTCCACTCTCTCCTCTTCTTCATAGTTTCTACTGATAGGTCTGAGCATATTCTTATTTGGGAGCCTTTATATGTGATCGCTTGTTTTTCCCTAGCTGTTCTCATGATTTTGTCCTTTTCCTCAAAGTTGGATAGTTTAACTATTATGTGCCTTGGTGACTTCTTCTTGGGATTCAGTCTAGCTGGTATTCTTTCAGCCTCCTTAATGGTTGCCTGGTTTTCATTCATTGAGCTGGGAAAGTTTTCCTCCAATAATTCTCACTGTTGTTGCAGATGACTTCTTTGTTGTGTCTTCCTCCCGTAACACAATAATTCTAATGTTGTTCTGCTTCATAGCATCAGACATAGCTCTTAAGTTTTCTTCAGCTTCTCTGATGAGCTTTTTAGATTTTTGTTGGCATTTGTTAGTCTGCTTGGCTGTCCACCAAGTCACTGATGTGGTTCTCTGCTTCCTCCAGTTGATTCTTGAGGTCCGTGTTTCTGCTACTGGCTTTTGTTATCTCCTCCCTAAGTTCCTGTATTTCCCTTGGGTGTATGGTCTTTATCTCCTCTATCGTTTCATTCTTTTTCTGTATTGTTTCCCTCATATCCTGTAATACTCCAAGCAGCATTCTGAAATTTTCTTTCTGTGGCAGCTCAATGTCTTCTTCTATGCATGTCGTTATGTTTGGGACTTCTGCCATTTCCTTTTGTTTCTCCTGCTTTTTAGTTGATGTCATTGGAGCTGTGCCTGTTTACATTGTGTTGTTTTAGAGGAGACAGGTGCCATTTTCCAGGGAGTGGAAGAGCACTGTGTCTCTCTGGTAGACTTGTAGGAATGATTCTTCGAACTGCCTACAGCTAATTTCACTATGGAATTAACCTACCACTTTATCCTCCTGTGGCTTCCTTCTCAGGGGAGTGCCCCAGAAGGCTGGTGGGTTGCCTGCTTTGGTGCTGTGGAAGTTGGGTAGAGGTTCTTGAAGCAGCTTGTAATGTTGAGGAGAGTTGGCTGAGCTGCCTTAGGGCCCCAGGCACACAGGCAGGAATTCCCCAGTAAGAAGATGGGCAGAATATCCCGTGGTGGAGGTCAGCTGGGCTTTCCCTAGCCTTGGGCTAGCTACACAGGGTGGAGCTCACCTAGCTGGGTGTGGAGCAAGTGTAAATGCCCTAGGCTAAGGGGAGTGGTCTGGAGGTCAGCAGTGGAGTCTGAGAGAACAGGAAAGAGACAAAGAGGAGAGAAAAAAATTAAAAAGCCTGCTGAGAATTGCACAGGGATATAGTGAAGAAAGGGAAACAAAAGCAACAATGGAGTTGAGTCCAGATCCCCGCCTATGGAGCTGCAAGGGTTTAGTCCCTTTCCCAAGGTGGCAGTGGTGGCAAGCTGTGGCTGTGTTGAGGAAAAGCCCCTGCGCAGCCCTCCAAGACTGTGGGCAGATAGAGAAAAGAGAGGGAAATAAAAGTAATAATGTACCTGAAACCCGATCCCTGCCCGTGGAGCTGCAAGGGTCCAATCCCTTCCCCGAGGCAGGCAGTGGAAAACTGTGGCTGTGTTGAGACCAATCCCTCCTAGAGGCTCCAAATGGTCCCGGCTCCAGCAGAGATAGTGGTGGGGCCAAGGTCAAGCCCCAGCCGGCCTTCACTGTGGTAATCCAAAAGCCCCAGCCCCTCAAAACCCTATGGGTCTGTTCCTGCTTATCTTTATGATGCTGCTCCTGCGTTCCAGCAGCCCTGAATTTCCCTCTAAGCAACTCTGCTGGGCTGAATTCAGCAGAGTCCCTCTGTCACCATCTTCCCCGGAAAAAAAATCTGTCATGAACTAGTAACAAATATTTAAGCCTACGGCACATTCAGGTTGCATCAAAAGGGACATCAACTGACCAAGTATCATATTATACTGTGCCTCAATCCACCATAATCAAGTTTACAACAATCTCTGCCTGATAGTAAACCTGATCGAGTCTCTTGTTTGTGGTCAAAGGGGATCTGCCAGAGAATTCATCTAACTCTGCAGGTGAATGTTGGGCTCCCACTGGTCTCCATGCCAAAGAAGCACACTGCCGTAGAGTCAACGCTGACTCATACCGACTCCTTGTGGGTTTCTTAGACTGCCACTGCTGACGTGAATAGACAATCCAGTCTTTCTCCCATGGACCAGGCACATTGCTACCCAATGCATGACCACTACACCACCATAGCCTTCTACAAAAGGAGTGTTCACAATGAGAGCTCCGAGACTTTTCCCTTCATCATATTTGGATTTTGTTATTGTCATCTTTAGATCACACAGGCTGATGTGCTTCTTTGAGTTGGACTTAGATGATGACTCACTTAGATGACCGCTGTTTGAACACAGCCACAGTGTAAGTCTTTACGGGAATAAAACGCCTCATTTCCCCCCCTTGGAGTAGCTGTTCACCGTGCCATTAGCAGCCCAACATGTAACCCACTAAGCCACAATGAAGTCATGTGTTCAGGTCTGACATCAATTCCTATGGAAGCATCAAAGAAAAAAATGAAAATGATTGACTGCACTGAGAATATCTGCTGCAAAAAAACTCTTTAAAGTATCAACGAGCTGCCATTGAACGTACCGTGGACTGCTGACAGGACAAGCCAATTGGTGTTGGAAGAAGTACGGTCAGAGTGTTCCTTGGAGACAAAGTGGGCAAGACTTCAATATTATACACTTGGGCCATATTCTCAGGAAAGGCCATTCCCCGAAGAAGGATATCATGTGTAGTAACGAAGAGGCGTAGTAAAGGAGAGGAAAACCTTCAACACCTAGCAACTATAACAAATCATAAAGAGTAAGGTATGCCTGAGTCAAGCCATGGTGTTTCCAATTCCCTGCATGAATGAGAAAGTTAGACAATAATTAGTAAAACAAAGACGAATTGCTGCAGTTGAATAATGGTGTTTGTAAGAATATTGAAAGAATTTCCAGAAGAACAAGCAAAGTACTTTGAAAAAGTACAACCAGAGTGCTCCTTAGTAACAAGGAAGATAAAAATTCATCTCAAATAATTTGAGTATGTTATCAGAATGAACCAGTCCCTGGAGTAGGTCATCCTGCCTAATTAATGTACTATTTTCTGTTTTATTGAATTTTGTTTAAAATGTTTGTGTAAAGTGATCTCATTGATGTTTTCATTTTTATTTCCATTATTGCTAATGAATGCAATCATTCCTTCACATGTTTTATGGCTGATTAGATATCAGTTTGGGTAAATTATCTATTCATATCTTGTGCCCATGTTTTGATTGGGTTACATGTATTTTTCTTGTTAAGATGTTATTTTCCACAGATTTTTGATACTAGCCCTTTATCTGATGTATCATTACAAATATTTTCCCAATTTGTGAGTTCTTTTAAAATTCTTTTGATGAAGTATTTTGATGTTTATAAATCTTATATTTTTAGAAATTCTCAGACCTTTATTTCGTCTTCTACGATGTGGAAGTTCTTATGACATGTCCCTGCTTGATGCTGACCTCATCAATGAGATATGGGTTTGGCAAATAAACAAGTTGGTGCCCAAATTTCAGAAAGAATAGCATCTGGTGTCTTAAATTTGGTCTTCAGACAAGCAGCCATCTAAGTGAGGCAGAAACTAAGTCCACAAAGAAGCAGAAAACCAGCCTGTGTAATGGTAAATAATAAAACCCAAATCCAGAATGATATCAGAGTTTAATTTGTGAACAGCTGGTATTCAGGAGTTTATGGGTCACAATGGAAGTACAGGGTTCACACTTGGATTAAGCATCAGGTGGGTGAATAGCCTTGTTATCACACAGAGAGCATTGTAAAATCTGGTATGACAGAGGTAATAGGGTTCAAATGTAGCACCATATCATTTGATCTCCCCATTGAACCATTTTAAAGCTGTTTCAATTTTTTCAAAAATCAAGAAGGAATAATAATGTGGATTAATGCTCTGAGGAATCGCCTCCAACCAGAGACATGAATAACCTTGCTATCTTGCAGAATGCATTGGATAGTGAACTATTGCAGAAGCAGCTTGTCTACAGTTTAACATCTTATCATTTGATCTCCCTTCTGACTCCATGTAAATGTGTAATCGTTTTTAATATTTTCTGCTTTCTCTTTTAATTGAGATTTCTCTCTGTTTTTCTTTGTTCGTTTTAAACGTTTTTCTGTATGTGAAATTTAGGACAGGTAAATCTACAGAGACAGTAACTGGATTAATAGTTCCTTAGGGATCTGTCAGGGGAGGTTGGGTGATATAGGGAGCTAATAACAATGAATACAAGAACAAAGAAAATATTTCAAAATTGATTGTAGCCCTTTATCTGATGTATCATTACAAATATTTTCCCAATTTGTGAGTTCTTTTAAAATTCTTCTTAATATTTGAAAAATAAACTATATGAAAAAATATATGAAAAATAAGATTTTATTATTTGTGAATCATATGCTGTTAAAACGGACTTTTTTAAAGGAAACAAAGAAGATTAATCAAAAACTAATTCAATCAATTAAACATAACGGTGAGGGGTAAGAGGGTGGGAAGGGCGACTCTGTATAGATGGAAACATTGGATCACTGCCAAACTCACTGCCATCGAGTCAACACAGACACACAGAGATTATACAGGACAGTGTAGACCTGCCCCTAGGAGTTTCCAAAACTAACTCTTTTTTGTTTAAACATTTTTATTGGCACTTCATCCACATATGATGCAATTAAATAATTCAACAATCTTTTTCACAGTTTTGGAACATTTCCTTTTCCCCCATACTCATTGTTATTCATGCAACTTTCCCCCAAATTTTTAGCAAAAATATACAAAACAAAACATTCTCCAATTCAACAAATGCAGTACTCTGTGTTGCAAAACCATCGTTAACCCTCTCCAATTTATTCCACCACCATTAAAGTGAACTCCATGCCCCCTAAGCAAAAAAAAAAACTTCCTCCTTCAGGTTACCATGGTAACCACAAGTCCTGTTTGGTTCCTTTTTTTAAGGCTAATTCTTGATATAGTATTCACATATCATATACTTCCATAGTTAAACCACTTCTAAAAAGAGTTGTATATACTACACAATCAGGTCTAATGCTTTCTCCCACTTCCACATCCACCAGTCTTCCAATTTTTCCTCTCCTTCCCCTTTTACCCCTCTTTCCGATCAACCATTGCATCAGTTGTCTCTATGCATCCACTTCGTCTGTGCATCCTAACATTGGAAACCTAACATAAACAATAAAAAAGAAAGCAACAGAAAGAAGAAAACAACAACAATAATAACAAAGACAAAAATAAAAAGTAAGAAAAAAACAACAATACTTAAAAAGTCAGAGAAGAAATTTCTTTCGTAGAACACTTGAAAACTATTTGAACAAAGAGCAAATTAAGATTGGATCAAGAGAGAGGTTAACTGATCAAGTATCATAGTATATCAAGGTTCTATTCACCATAATAAAGTTTATAATCAACTCCGTCGGACAGTACAGCTGTTTGAGGACACTTACCAATGACTAGAAAGCACGTGCCAGGGGCACAATCCTACAGACATGCTGGTGATGAATTTTTGGTTCCCACTATCCTCCATAGCCTTCTACAAATGGACTGTTCACAATTTAAGTTCTGATAGTTTTCCCTTAATTATGGTATGGATTTTGTGATTGGCGTCTTTAGATCAACAATGAAAACAAAACACAAAAACAAGCAAACAAAACTTTAACATATACACCCTAAACAAACAAAAGAAACTAAAAAGAAAATGATTGTCAATTATCCCTTAAAGGTACAAGGCATTGATAATACGAAAAAATGTATCCAATGACGTAGAATTTAAGGTGCTGTTGATGTGAAGAATTTATGTTAGTATAGTCTAACTGTGAGCTGGAATATTGCAATGAGTTCTTGCTTTGTACAGAATGATTTCTTGATTGAGGTTTGTTTACATGGACCATGGGGATTGGTGCTAGGGGAAATTTCTTTTTTTGTTGTTTTTAAATCATTTTACTGGGGGTTCGTACAACTCATCACAATTCATACATACACCCATTGTGTCAAGCACATTTATACATTTGTTGACCTCATCATTCTCAAAGCATTTGCTTTCTCCTTGAGCCCTTGGTATTAGCTCCTCATTTCCCCCTCCCTCCCTACACGCCCCTCCCTCATAAACCCTTGATAATTTAGAAATTATTATTTTGTCATATCTTACACTGTCCGATGTCTCCTTTCACCTACTTTTGTGTTGTCAGTCCCCCAGGGAAGAGGTTATATGTAGATCTTTGTAATCAGTACCCCCTTTCTACCCCACCTTCCTCCACTCTCCTGGTATCGCCACTCTCACCACTGGTCCTAAAGGGATCATCTGTCCTGGATTCCCTGTGTTTCCAGTTCCTATCTGTACCAGTGTATATCCTCTGGTCTAGCCAGATTTGTAAGGTAGAATTGGGATCATGATAATTGGGGTGGGTTTGGGGTGCGGGGGAGGAAGCATTTAAGAACTAGAGGAAAGTTGTAAGTTTCATCATTGCTAGACTTCACCCTGACTGGCTTGTCTCCTCCCCATGACCCTTTTGTAAAGAGGATGTCCAGTTGCCTACAGATGGGCTTTGGGTCCCAATCTGCATTCCCCCTCATCCACAATGATATGGCTTTTTGTTCTTTGATTCTTTTGACACCTCATGATCACACAGCCTAGTGCGCTTCTTCGATGTGGGCTTTGTTGCTTCTGAGCTAGATGGCCACTTGTTTACCTTCAAGCCTTTAAGAACCCAGACAATATATCTTTTGATAGCCGGGCACCATCAGCTTTCTTCACCACATTCGCTTATGCACCCACTTGTCTTCAGCAATCATATCGGGGAAGTGAGCACCCAATGATATGATTTTTGTTCTTTGACGCCTGATACCTGATCGCTTTGACACCTTGTGATCACAGAGACTGGTGTGTTTCTTCTATGTGGGCTTTGTTTCTTCTGGGCTACATGGCTCCTTATTTACCTTCAAGCTTTTAAGACCCTAGATGCTATATCTTTTGATAGCTGGGCACCATCAGCTTTCTTCACCACATTTGCTTATGGACACATTTGTCTTCAGTGATCATGTCAGGAAGATGAGCATCATGGAATGCCAGTTTAATAGAACAATGTGTTCTTGCATTGAGAGAGTACTTAAGTGGCAGCCCAATGTCTATCTGCTACCTTAAAAAAACCCTATAAATATATGCACATAGATCTATGTCCCCATCATCGTATATAAATATATTTACATATGTACGTGTCTGTATTTAAATTTCTATAAATGCTCTTTGCCTCCTAGTTCTTTCCTCTATTTCCTTTTATTTTCCTCTTGTCCCACTATCATGCTCAGCCTTCGCTTGGGTTTCAATAATTCCTCTTGGTTACATTGCCCTTGATTAATCCCTCCTAGGCCTCTTACACCCTCCTTGTCCCTGTTCTTGGATCACTTGTTGTTCCCTTGTCCTTGGGTTGGTGAACACCACTTCCTTTCCCCCACCACCTCCTCTCCTATATCACCATTGGTCCCATTGTTTTCTCCTCCAGATTGTTTATCCAGTCTATCTTATCTAGATAGACCTGCCGAGATAATGATATGCACACAAAAACAAGACAGAGCCAAAAAAAGTGAAAAATAAACAAAACAACAACAAAAAAACCAAGTGACACACAAAAAGAAAAGCCTGTAAATTTGTCAAGGTCTGTTTGTTGACCTTTAGGAGTGTTTTCTAGTGGAGTCTAATGGGGTTCCACCCCCTGGCTCCAAAGTCTATTTTTGGTACTCCCTCAGGACTTCCTTGCTCTGCTCCCCTTGCTATTCCGTTGCACGCCCTTGGTGTTTTGCCTTGATGTGATGGAGTCAGATTGGGTGTAATTCCCACACTGTGTCTCCAGTGTTGTCTCCTGTAGGTCTATGGGTCAGTGAGGGATGTTGTGTCTCACACTGGGATCAGCTATGTGGTCCTCTCTGTGGATTGGCTGCTCTGAGCGATAATATCGTCCTCAAGTCTTGGTGGATGAGGTTGTGCTCCACTCCCTCTTCCTCCCCTTCATTTGCTCCAATGTGCTCTGATCAGACATGTCCCTCTCCCTGAGCTGTAGTTTCAGTGCTGTCCTCTGAAATAAATACTTCTGGGGGAGGAGCCACTGTCCACTTAGTTGGGATTGGGACAGGCCCCTCAGACCTCTCTACTGGTTCCCTGCTTCATGCCGGTATGTTGCATTCACATCTTGGAGCACCAAGTTGAAGTCTGGTCCCTCTTTCCCCATGGAGATATAAACAATACCCTTCCCTTGGGTGGGTTAGTGCCCTGTTCACTGGGGGAAAGTTCCATGCATCATCTCTTACAAGGGCAGACCCTTGCCTCTCAGATGGTTATGGCTCTCTTTTCACTGGGCATTCACTAAGCCAGCCATCCCGTCCAAGATCCAACGACTCCCATTTCCACAGTCTTGGAGTGGACATCCTTTGAATCATCTTCTCTCTGGCTATTTCAGTCCTAAGTCCAAAGGCATAAGTGGTTTTGAGGAAGGGCCCTGTTCCTTCCATCAAGCTTCCATGCCAAGTCCTTCCGGTGTGCCCCTTGGGGAATGCCATGTAAGGCCATCCTCTAAGGTCATTAAAGTTTCCATGATGCTGTTCTTATGAAGAGCACATAAGTGGAGTGATGTATGGTTTGGGGCTGGTGGGAAGACATTGCACACTTTTGTTTGAGAATTGGCCCCCAGAATTTGACCAATTAGTGTTTCTCCTTATATTAGTGGATGCATAAAATATTTGTACTTTTTGATTGATTTCAGAAAGCATAATGGTTTCCAAGTCCTTTCATGCCATGTAGTGTTTCAAGCTTTCATCGTTGCTTTTTAGGGATGTACAGTATTCATATATGTGTATGTACTATGGTTTCTTTATCCATTCTTCCACTGTTGTTCATTTGGGTTGCTTCCAGTTTCCTGCTTTTTTGAACTGTGCTGTTAATCACATAGAATAACATAGATATACATGTGTTGTGTCTCTTACTTTTAGGGATATATGCCTAATAGTGATACTGCTGAATAGTATGCCATTTCAATTAAGCATAGCCATACCATTTTCCATAGTGATTGTATGTATTTACAAATCCACCAACAGTGTATATAGGTTCCAACTTGTCCACATCTTCTCCAGCATTTGTTGTCTTCTGTGGTTTTGAATTGGGCTAGCATTGTGGTTGTAAAGCGGTATCTCATCGTGGTTTTCTTTGAATCTCCCTGATGACTAATGATTGTGAACATTTTTCATATATTTGGTAGCACTTGTACCTCATTTTTTGGTGAACTGTCTATTCACGGCTTTTCCTCACTTCTTAATTGGATCATTTGTTATTTTATTTTATAGCTTTTTTCTTTTATAGTTCTTTTATACTTATTTCTTTTATAGCTGTTGTAGAGTTCTGTATGTCTTGATAATTAGACCCTTGTCTAATATGCTGTTGGTAAAAAATTTTTCCCGGTCAAAAAAAAAAAAAAAAAAAAATTTTTCCCGGTCTGTGAGTTCTCATTTTGCTCTATGAAAATGTCTTTTGGTGTGCGTAAGTGATGCAATTTCAGTACATCCCAGTCATTTCTCTTGTCTTCCACTTTGTGTGCCTTCTTCATTACACTTAGTAGTCTGTCTGCCCTGAAATAAGGTCCTTAAGTTTATTCCAGATTTCTCACTGATGATCCTGAGAGCTCTGAGGTTTAAATTTAGGTCTTTAATCCATCTAGAGTTCGTTTTTGTGCCTGGGGAGAGATATGATTCTTGTTTCATTCCTCTGCATGTAGAAATCCAATTTGTCCAACACCATTTGTTGAATAGGATGTCTTTCTCCCGTTGGATATTTCTAGGTCCTTTGTCGAAGATTAGTAGGCTGAAGCACTTTTATCTGGGCCTTTGGTGTGTATATATATATATATATATATATATATATATATATATATATATATTCAATCATTGCACCAGTCACAGGCTGTTTTACTGCTGTGGTTATGAATAGGTTTTTGGTACAGGTACTGTGAGGCCTCCTACGTGGTTCTCGTTTTAAAGAACTTCTTTGCATAGCCTGGGTCTTTTACCTACCAAAATGAAATTGTAATTAGTTTTCCAACTTCTTTAAAGAATGTATTTGGGATTTAGGTCGGAATTGCCTTGTATTTGTAGATTGTTTTCGGTAGTATTGACATTTTCACAATATTAAGTCTGCCTGTCCATAAGCACGGTATATACTCCCACTTATGTAGGTCCATTTTGGTTTCTTATAGTAATGTTAAATAGTTTTCTCTATATAGGACTTTTGTTTATTTAGTTAGGCTTATTCCTAATTATTTCATCTTTTGTGTGGTTATTGTAAAAGGCTTTGTATTCTTAATACCTTTTCCTAGCTCTCTTTGTTGGTATACAGGAATCAGATTGATTTGTGGTTGTTAATTTTGTATCCTGCTTCTTTGCCGATTCCCTCAATTGTTTCCTGTTTCTTTCATAGAGACTTTTGACTTTTCTATGTGTAGAATTATATTGTTTGCAATATCGAGAGTTTCACTTCTTCTTTGCCTATTTGCATTCCCTTGATTCTTTTCCTTGTCTGATGGCTCTACACTTCCAGAACGATGTTGAATAAGAGTGGTGATAGGGAACACCCTTGTCAGTTTCTCGTTTTCAGTGGGAATGTTTCTAGCTTTTCCGCATTGACCATGATGTTGACTGTGGGCTCTTCACATATAACTTTTATTATGGTGAGGAATTTCCCGTCTATTCATATTGTATTGAGTGTTTTGATCAAAAATAGCTGTTGGATATCATCAAATGCCTTTTCTGCATCTATTGATATGATCACGTGCTATTTATTCTTTGACTTTTTTTTGGTCCTGTTTTTTATAAATCATTTTATCAGGGGCTCTTACAGTTCATATAACAATCCATACATCAATTGTATCAAACACATTTATACATAAACCATCATTGTTTTCAAAACATTTTATTTCTACTTGAGCCCATTTTGTTTCATATCTTACACCATCCTTTGTTTCCCTCCACCCACATTTCTGTTGTTCATCCCCCTGGGGGATTGCTTTCCAGCTTTCTACCCCTTGCTCCCTCACCTTCACCTTACCCTCATGGTATCTCTACCCCCATTGCTGTTCCTGAGGGGTTTATCTGTCCTGGATCCTGTGTGTTGAGAGCTTTTATCTGTACCAGTTTACAAGCTCCAGTCTAGCCAAATTTGTAAGGTAGAACTGGGATCATGATAGTGGTGGGGAGGAAGCATTAAAGAACTAAAGGAATGTTGTGTGTTTCATCAGTGCTTAAATTTCACCCTGGCTCACTCACCCCTTACTTGTGACCCTTCTGTGAGGGGCTGTCCAATGGTCTACAGATGGACTTTGGTTCAACACTTTGACTCCCCTCATCATGTTAATATGGTTGTTTGCTTTGTATCTTCTGATGCCTGGTCCCGTCAACACCTCATAATCACCCAGTCTGGTGTACTCCTTCGTTTGGGCTTTATTCCTTCCCTGCTAGATGGCCTGCTTGTTTAACTTCAAGCCTTTAAGACTCCAGATATCTTTGAATAGTGGAGCACCATCCGCATTCTTCACCACATTTGCTTATGCACCCATTTTGTCTCCAGTTATCATGCTGGGAAGGCTAGCATCACAGTATGCCAGGTTTTTAGAACAAAGTGGTTTTGTATTGAGGGAGGACTTCAGTAGAGGCCCAATGTCTGCCTGCTACCGTAATACTTAACGTATAAATATACGTACATAGACCTACATCCCTACTGTTATATATAAATATAGTTACATATGTACATGCCTACATTTCTACCTATACAAATGTCTTTTGCCTCCTAGTTTTTTTTCTCTATTTCCTTTTACTTTCCTTCTGTTCCCCTATCATGTTCAACCTTCATTCACCTCTCAGTAATTTCTCTCAGCTACATTGCATTTGATCAAACCCAAACGGGCCTTCTACACCCACATCACCATCACTTTTAGATCTCTTGTTGTTCCCTTGTCTCTGGTGTGTTGACTCCCCACTCTTTTTCTCCCATCTCCTCCTCTCCCATGTTTCCTCAGAACCATCAGTCCGTTGTTTTCTCGTGGGAACTGTTTATCCTGCATATGTTATAGAGATCGACATGAAAACAAGGAAAAAGAAAGAGCGAATAAATCGTTCCAGACTGTCTGCTGACCTTTATGAATGTTTTCTGATTAGGTCTGATGAGTTGCCAAGCCCTGCCCCCTAACTCCTAAGTTGATTTTCGGGATTCCTTGAGGACTTTGTTGCTTTGCTACCATTGCTGCTTTGTGGCGCTCCCTTCACATTATGCCTGGTGTGGGGAGGGGTCACACCAGGCCCGATTCCTGCACTTTGATTCTAGTGCTGTCTCCCATAGCACAGTGGGTCAGTGAGGGGACCTTGTGTCTCAGGTGGAGCTGGTCCTATGGTCCTCTCTGTGTATTGACTGCTCCAAGCAGGAAAAGCATCCCTGAGGTTTGGAGGGCCAGGATTCAGTCCACACACTCTGTTTCCCTCTTAGTTTGATGCTGTGTGGTATGCGCAGACTCACCACTCTCCCCAGGCTGTATCTTTCGCTCCCCAGTGCTTTCTTCTGGGCAGGGTCGACATAGCTTGGATAGGGGCCACTCTGGAGACCTCTCTGTTAGTGAGCTGCTTCATTCCAATATGTTGCCCTCAAAACTTGGTACACCCGGTTGAGGTCTGGACCCTCTCTCCCTCGCCTGTAGAAACATAAACAATACTTTTCCCCATGGGTGGTAAGTGCCTATTCCCCCACTATCCGCATCCTCTTTTTCCCCCACTCCTTATTTGTTGACTGCCATATCCATCCCTGGGTTGGGTCATACCCCTGTCCAGATAACTCGAGAAATTATGTATTTAGTGGCTTTTCTCCTCTACCCCTGGTGCTTTTTAAGCTAACCTCAGTGGACTCATATAGTACTTGTCCTTTTGTGCTTGGCTTACTTCGCTTAGCATAATTTCCTTCAACTCTTCCTATGCAACAATGTGTTTCAGGTGTTCATTACTGCTTTTTGAAGGATGCATAGTACTCCATTGTATGTATGTACCAGAGTTTTTTAATCCACTCATCTGTTAATGGAAATTTAGCTTGTTTCCAACTCTTTGTGATTGTGAACCGCGCCACAATGAACACTGGAGTGCAGATGTCTGGCCATGGTCTGTTTCTTACATTTTCTGGGTATATGCCCAGTAGGGGGATCGCTGAGGCATAGGGAGCTCAGTTTCTATTTGTTTTATGTGTCACCAAATGTATTTCCATAGTGGCTGCACATACCTACAGGTCCACCAGCAGTGGATCAGAGTTCCTATCTCACCACACCCCCTCCAACAGTTGTTGATTTCTGATTTTTTAATTGGGCTATCTTTGAGGGTACTAGGTGATATCTCATAGTTGGTTTAATTTGCATTTCCCTATGGCTAATGATTGGGAACATTTTGTCAGGTGTTTATTGGCCATTTGGATTTTGGAACTTCTGAAACTTCTGTCCAGGTCTTTGCCCACCTCCTCACTGGGCCATTTGTTTTTTTCTTATTGTAGGCTGGCAGAGTATTGTAGACTTTAGTGAAAAGGCCTTTTTCTGGTGTGTGATTGCTAAATATGTTTTCTCAGTCTGTGGGGACTCTTATTACTCTCCTGGAAAAGACTTTCGATGTCTGCAGGTGTTTTATCTTCATTATATCCCACTTGTGGATTTGTGCTTCCTCTGTGTTTATATCCTTCCCTAATTATGATAGCCTATGTATTCCCTATGCCAAAGTTCTTAGGTTTGTCCAAATTCCCTCATTATTAGTCCTAATACTTTGGGGTTTTATCTCAATATCTATGATCCACCTTGAGTTTATTTTTGTGCATGGGGTGAGGTAAGGGTCTCGCTTCATTTTCTTGCAGTAGATATTCTTTTGTTTCAGCACCACTTATTTAAGAGGGTATCCCCTTCCCATTTGAAATTATTTGGGCCATTGTCAAAGATCAGTTGTCTGTATACTGATGATTTCATTTCTGTGTTTTCAGTTCTCATCCATTGGTCGGAGTATCTGTCATTATATCAGTACCACACTGTTTTGACCACTGTGGTTGTATAATAGGTGCTAAAGTCAGGTAAAGACAGCCCTCCAACTTTGTCTATCTTGTTGAGAAGTTCTCTCCTAATTCTGGGCTTCTTCTGTCTCCATATGATTGGTAGTCAGTTTTTACAATCATTTGAAAAAAGATGTTGGTATTTGTATTGGAATGGCCTTGGGTAGGACTGACATCTTCACTATAATAAGTCTTCTAATCCACAAGCACGGGATATACTTTCATTTGCAAAGGTCACTCTTGGTTTATTCTAATAGTGCTCTGTAGTTTTCCTCATACAAATCTTTTGATTTTTTTGGTTAGGTATATCTCTAGAAATTTCAATTTGTGCTTGGTTATTGTGAAGGTACTACTTTTTGATCTCCTCTTCTGTATATAGCAGTCCAATCGACTTCTGTTTGTTGATCTTGTCTCCTGCCATTCTGCCATATTCCTCTATAGCTGTGTTACAGGGCAAGTTAAAATATTGTCATGTGTGTATAACTTTTACATCTCGTGTCCACCAGCTTACTAGCTTCTGGAGCGATAATATTAAAAGCAACCTGAGAGTGGCATTAGAGAATCCTAATAATAACAGTATCATTGATCTATCCAATAGCATGCATTTAAGGTATTGGTGATCTTTTCAATCTCTCTCTCGTCCCTGTGCCATCAACACAGTTGCAACTCAGCTTCCCCCGCAGGACAGGGCAGCACTACACCCTGGGCTTCCATAATTGTATTACGTCACATGATGGAATAGAAGCTCCATGGACTACTATAGGTCCCTTTATAAGTTCACCATAGTCCTTTTTGGGTGTCCTTGTTGGAGGTGCTTAGGTATTTAATCAGGTCCACCAAGCAAGAGATGACTGATAGATGATAAAACCTGACATATCCATAGTTAATTCATAAAAGTATTTTAAAACGAAAACTTGGTGGGAATTTTGGATCCAATGTAAAACCAAATAAAGTTAATTAAAAGTTATAAGGAATGTTATATGTAAAATATCTGAAGCATAATAATGCATCTTAAGTTTAATAATCTTCAGATATAATGTCAAATTGTCACATTACTGATGATCTGAATTAAGCTTATAGGTGAGTGGCTAGATTAAAAAAAAACAGGTCAAAAATAAAAGTAATTTAAATGAAAACCTGTTAAGTAAAACATGATAATCACAAAATGGAAGTCCACTATACCCACCAGGTTGAAATATAAGAGTAACATTTATGAAGCAAAAGCAACTTGATGACCCATCACTCCAATGTGTCCACTGACACATCACTCTGGACACTGTTGGGTGAGGAGTCTATGCAGGTTCGATCCTTCCATGAGCTGCAAAACATGAGTTGTTGTTCCACACAGGGCCATCTCCTATTGGGTTGAGTGAGGTCTGTTTACCCTAAGCAAGTTCCCTGGTGCCAAAAGGAAATTTCCTGAATCAGTTCTTCCAAGTTCATATCCCTGCCCAACAGATCAAGACATGTCATGCGGCTCCAAGGAAGTCTCAAGGTACTGAAAATATGGTGACCTGGGTCCCTTTCCACTGGACACCCACAAAACCGGGGTTCCCCCAAGGTCCAATGATGACCATTTCCAAAGGTCTGGTGCGGCCACTCTCTGCTTCCTATCCCATCTGAGTTAGTCAATTTGATTCCTGTGTATTACATCTCATTAGGTCCATGTGCACAGTAGATATTTATGTTTATTTTTAAGTATTTGTCATAAAGAAGTCATTGGTTTTGTAAAATCCTATCGTGAGTCTCTAGCTTTGTTTCTGTCACCGTCGTCATATTTTTCAACGAGTTTTCTCTGCTCTTGATTCCAGCTTTCAGGTTCTAATCACTGACAGATATCCATGCATTCTGATCCATTTCACGATGATTCAGTTGGTAATATTCTTCAATTTCTTCATCACTAGCTATATCCATTCCATATGATAATACTCAGGGGGAGGGAATTGGAGAATTAACTGTTAACATGCATTTTAACATGTCTGTCTGCTGTGTGAAGAAAGCTAATCTCAGCATGTTCCAAATTGCTTGATTCTATTTATTTGACAGTTCTGGAAAACATAAAACCCTAGAAAACTCACTTAGCAGATTTTCAAAAGTTAATGAACTGCTAGGGGGCTTGCTTATGTTTTAGGGTACAAATGATTCACATTTCAAATATAATTTAAGTAGAACTTTAATTTGTCTTATACAAGGCAGTGACCTCACAAAGATAAAATTATATCATCAGGATGGGTGAGAACATTGTCGTGAGATCAAGATGGCATCCAATGGCTTGCTGAGATTTGGAGGCTTAACAGGGAGTGAGAGTACAAAAGAAACTATCTAAAACGTGATTGGTGGAAGTTCAGTGCATCGCAGTTACAGACTGGACTACAGAAATGGGGTGGGTCCAGGATTGGGAATCGTAATTTATGATATACTGAGGAGATTGCAAATTTATTTAGGTCCTTCAAGTCAGGGTCGTCAGGGCATGTTAGAACTTAAATTTTTTAAAAAATGTTTCATTGTTGACTTTCGCTGTTCTCTGTAACCCTTTGAAAACCTAATACTCAGAATAGAAGTGCTAATAAAACTATGTGGGATTACATTGGGGGGTTTACAGGTATAATGAGATTTATCATTCTGAAATAGTGGAAGTTATGAATCTGTACATGTCTTAAAATTCATAGAAGCATACAAAACATTATGTTAACTGTATGGACATTTTCAAACTGATCATTCGATTAAGTAAGAAAAGACAGGAATGAATTATTTTCTCAAGAGAAAATGGAAAGGCCAAACGGACAAGAATTAAGGATGAAATATAATGAGGCCACATGAAGGAAGCTGAAGGATAAACTTATAAACAATATTTTCCTTCTCCTGATTTTCAAACTGGCATAGATATCAGAGAAAAGTGTAATTATTTAAACATATAAACAAACATTATTTTGTAATAAAGCACAAAACACCATAAATATAGATTTAGAAAACAAAGGCTATAAAATAAAAAGATAATTTTTCTTTTTTTCTACTCTTAACTAGCATGCTCCATCCCCAAAAAAATCACTTCCATGGATTCAATACTATCTCATAGACCCTAAATAGGGATTCCAAGGCTAAAAATATTTACCAGAACATACAGCTTCATGTTTTCCCTGATGAGTGGCTGGTAAGTTTGCCCCAACCTTGTGATTGTCAGGCAGACACTTACCCAACACCTACTAGGGCTCCATATTCAAGAAATTTCAGCACCCTCATGCAATCATAAACTCTAGTATATCACATGTTTTTACCATGAGTTTGCTATAAATGTTTTAACAGATATGAATGCATTATCTACTTATATATAAATTTGAAAGCAATTAAAATGAAACCCACTGCCATCAATTAATTCTGATTCAGAATGACATTATATTGAAGAGTAGACCGCTCCTGGGATTTCAAAGCTGTACATCTTTACAGGAACAGAAAACCTCGTTTTTCTCTGGTAGATATTGATGTTTATGTGAACATTAAGCAACTAAATATGACATAAGTAGTGCTTACTTTTACACAGTACACATTAATTGTGGGAGCAAAGGATGAAGAAGATAAAATGATACAAAAATACAATGATAAGGCAAATAATTTGCTTCTGATGTAAGAAGATTAACATCATCACTACAAGTTTCACTATTCATTAACTAGCCAGTGCTGTAAATGTCCCCATACACAAGGATGGGCAGCTGGTCAGGGAGATCATCAATTTGTGTTGATGTGCACTGGACAGATTCTCAGCTGCCCTGAATCACTGGACCAAAGCCTGAAGAGCGGTCTTAGAGATCCAGAGAAGGAACACTGAGAAAAGGTGTGAATGTGGGAATGATCTGTCATATCGTAGAATGAGATACATCCACGCTCATATTCTAGGAAAATGCACACCCTGGTAGTACGGTTTCTTAGAGTAAGCTTTGTTTCTGGAGCGGTGAGTGCCCAGTACTCATCCTTATAAAACCTGATGACCCAAAAACCATCCTCGGGTTTAATGACAACCCTGCCCTGTCTCATTATTTTATCCCTACAAAGCCCCAGGTCCCAGGCTCGACTCTCATCAACCTCCACCTCCCAGTAGTGCCTCCCTGAGGTGAAGTGCTGTTGACCCAACACACAGGGAAGGGAATGAAATCTCTGTGGATTATCAGGTAGTTCTTGAGGGTTCTCTCCCCAGGTGACACATCTTCTGTCCTCAGACAAGATGAGGTTACAGTGGGCTGTGTCTGCATCCAGAAGCACCTCCCCTGCAAAGATAATAAGATTTTTAATCCCTTGAAAGAATAGAATTAGAATGTCTTGCAAACAAAGATTATTATCAACTATTTTTCCCGCTCTGATACTCTAATGTGTCTTCAAAGATGTCCACATTCAAATCTCCAGAATATGTAAATGTGTTATATTACATTTGTAAAAAGTACATTTAATATGCAAATAAGGGGGGAAAATCTTTAAAGGTAGCGGTTACCTCCTGGGCCAACCCATTAGTTTTAATATAATAAGGGGCTTTATGTTAGAGAGGCAGGAGCATAATTGTCAGAAAATAGAGATGTGACAGCAACTGGAGGTGGTACTGATGGTCTTTGAAGATTACAGGAAATGAGCCACAAGGTAATAAATGAAGGCCGCCTCCAGGTTAAAAAATCAATGCAACAGAACTCCTTTAAAGCCTTCAGAAAGACCTCAGGCCTGCCAGTCCACTATTTTTATACTTGTGGCCTCCAGAATTGTAAAAGGGATCAGGTTTTGCTCCTTAAGTTATGAAATCTGTGATAATTTTGTACAGAAGCAAACAGGAAGATAATGCATCTGCCCTCCTCCAACACCTTCCTCTGAGACTGAGAATGAGTTTAAAAAGTAAATTCCTTCCTAAACCATCAAGCAATGACTTACCTGGCTGAAAAATTTCTTTCCTCCAGTCTGAAAAAAAATGAAATAAAGCAAAAACCAATAATATGCATTAATAGACCTAGTATTCCCATTTTCTGTCAAAAATATTTTTACTTTTCCAATTACTTCTTTTTGCTGATGTTCCAAATTGATTTGATAATTTTTGCCTTCAATAAATTTTCTACTGAATTTCTTAATGAATTAACGGTATCATAAAACATTAATTCATATATTTTATACTTGTGGTCGTTAGTTTGTTATGCCAACCTGGCTGATAAACATATGTGGGATTAATTGAAGGGTGGAAGGATAAATGGCTCGGTGAGCCCTGCCTTTTTTGTCTCTTGCTCTTTGATCATCGGACCAGTGTGCTTTGCCTCAATTTGAAAGCTACACTACCTGTGGGACACCTAACCTGTAGATTGTGTCCCAGTAATTTGAGGTTCCTTCAAGACCTGCTTCGCCACACCATTGGAATTTACATCTCTTGAGCTGGAGCGTGCCGGAACCTGTCATCTAACTGACTATTGGTGACCTGGCTTGCTGTTTGCTCCTGTGCTTGGATAGCCTGAATTGCTTTTCAGAGAACTACCCGGTGACCCTCAAGACTCGAAGGACTCCCAGGGTCTCACAACTGTCTCACAGGAGTTGCGCTGAGCCATTTGTACTGCTTTATAATTTAATTAACTCTTTATTTCATATGTTATCCATCTATCCATCTGTATAATATATATATATATATATATTTGTTTATTTATTGGTTTTGTTTCTCCAGAGAACCCTGTCTAACACAGTATTTTATGTGGGATACCCTATTGGTGTACAGAAAGTTTTAGCAACATGAATATAGCTTCATTTTGAACAACAAACAAATTGTCTCAAGGGAGACAATTTAACAGAGAGCAGCAAATCAAATCACAAATCAATGCTAGATTGGAAATAAAACGTTCATTTGCCCAGTCCCTTCACTTCTTCTTATATTCTCATTCATTTTATACAACTCACTTCCCTCCCCAAATTTATAAGATCGGAAGAAAATACTTAAAATTGAGAAGCTGCTAACAGAGGTATCACCTTTTTGGAACCTCTCAGAAGAGTTGCCAGCCAAATTTGTTCGTTTGTTTTAACATTTAAAGTGCTGTTTTTAAAAAATAATACAAATATACAATTAAAATAAGTGTTTGATTTTCATAAACCTGGAAATAAAACACATGAAAAACACACATTGAGTTATTATCCTGTTTTTGGTGTTTCTTTCTAATTATGGAACCTTTCAGAGACACGGAACTCGCTGGTCAAATTTATACTTAAGACGTTTACCTATACTTGAATAGGGATTTCTCAGAATCGCTCAGCTAGCTAAAGTCTCTTATGTTAAATATGATCATTTTTCTGCTAATACTCTTGATCCACATCTCATTTATTTCTTCCCTTAAACACTACATAGTTAGGGAGAAAAAAGCAACTCAGAGGGGACAGGTGTGATTTGAGAACCCAGCCGACACTATGAACCTCTTTAACAAGCCTGGTCCTGCATGTGGATTGGGGGAAAGTTTATTAACAACCTGCATAGGCAGATGACACCGCCTTGCTTGCTGCAAGTGAGGAGAACGTGAAGCACTTGCTGAGGAAGATGAAGGATTGCAGCCTTCAGTATGGACTACAACTCAATGAAAGAAAACCCACATCCTCACACCTGGACCAGTAGCTAACTTCAGAATGAACAAAGAAAATATTGACGTTATCAAATGTGTTCTCTTGCCTGATTCAAACCATTGTATTTTAATGGTCTCCTAGGCACATGAAAGTTGAATATTGAATAAGGAAGATGAATGAAGGATCAATATATTTGAATTATGATGTAGGTGAAGAATGTTGAAAGTAGTCAGAGTGTTTCTTAGCGTATGCTGACACTTTGTCTCACGCACTTTGGGCATGTTTTCAGAAGAAAGAGGTCCCTGGAGAAAGACATCCTTCATGGTTGGCATAGTAGCAGGACTGGGAAAAGAGGACGACCTTCTACAAGATGGATTGACACAGTGGCTATGTCAATGGGCTCAACGAACAATCGTGAGGTTATTACAGGAAAAGGCAGTATTGCGTTCTGCTGTAAAGGGGCACACTATGAGTCAGAACCTACTCAGTGACACATAACAACAACAACAACAAAAATAAGAGCAGGATGCGCCATGATTTTTTTAATGTGCCAAAATTATTACCTGTCCTATTTTGAAACCATGTTATGAATTTAAAGTGACTGTAAATCTGAAGGAATTATTTAAAAAGAAAGCATTCATTGACAGGCTGTTGAAAAACAATTCCTAAACTACTTTTAGGATATAATTAACTCCCTGTTTTCATGGAAGTGAAATGAAAGATTCCAGAAATGGGGAAATAGCACTTGTTAAAAAGGATGATTGCTTTGGCATAGAAGAGCAATACAAGCTGTGGATCCTGGACATAAATCAGCTCACTCTATTTCTCTAAATAAACTTATTTGTGAACATACCATTATTAATTCATTTTTATATTGTCTATTGTATGAGGGTAAATTTGAATAGTTTCGGTAGTGACCATAAATGCCATAATTCCTAAAATGTGTATTCTGACTCTTTACAGAAATATATTCTTCTAGAGCTCCCAAAATAAGAGTGAAAATTTAAAAGTATCTTCTTAGTAAAAACAAATAGTACATATTTCAAAATGAGTTAGGGAAAATAAAACAGACTATGATTGAAGTTCACACTTTCCCTAGTTAGCTTCACTATAGCAATCATTAAGATAAATATATAAGCATATTTCACACTTTCTCCAGTTTGTTTCAGTACAGCAATCATTAAGAGAAATATAGAAGCATATAAACAAATCAGATAAAAATATTAAAGTAATCTTCTGATGTAGTTATTGAGACATAATAGTAACTGAAAGGAAATATTAGAGACGTTTCTTGATTTAGAAAAAAAGATTGTGAAAATTGCAGGAGAGACACTTCTGGAATGACAGAGACTTGAAATGATCAAATCTACTTTTCAAAAAGTAACAATAAAAGGGGGAAATTTTACAAAACACAATTACTTTGAAAACATAAAAGTTAGTAAAGGTGAAAAGCATGAGCCTCAGTAAAGAAAAATGTTCTTTAAACTAGTATTTTAGTTCAGAGATGCTCCCCTCACCCATCCTTCAATTTGCGATGCTGGAATTTAAACAGGTTGGGTACGCAATGAGGCCCAGTAACTTAGCTGATCAGATCTGGAGTCCATGCACTGAAAACGCAGCCCTATATAAATGGTCAGGAGCAATAATTACCAACAGACATTCTGAGAAGGTCCATGGAACAAGACAGCTAGAATGAATCCTGATCATTCATATACCGCTGACCATATGGAAGGGTGCATATGTGTATAAAACGGCACATATACTGAAGAAAATGTCTATTGTGTTGAACACAGAAGTTGCCTTAGCATCTTTTTCTTCATTCCAAGCAACCACCACAGTACTGGGATGAAATTTCCACCCAGGAGTCATGGGTGTTTTATCTATTTAGTCTGATCATATCTTACACACATGTACACAGTTGTAGGGACATAAGTTAATGTCCCAAACACGTCCACTGCAGCCAGCCAAGCATTTCCTGTGTCTCTTGGACCACCTAGAGGAAACTTTTCCCGATATCCAAGGTGCACAGCAAAGCCCGAAGCATTGTGAATGTTCCTTGGTCATTCCCCTTATCTGAGGGTCAGGTAAGTGAGTTTTACATTAATTTTCCCTGCTTGAGTAATGGTTTAGGTTGGGCTGCTAATCAAAAGGACAACTGTTCAAAGCCACCAACTTCTCAGTAGGATAAAGATGAGGCTTTCTACTTCCACAAAGAATGACTGACTCAGAAACCCACTCTGGGCAGTTCTACCAGGTCTTATAGGGTTCCTATGGGTCAGAATCAACTCCATGGCAGTGAGATTTTTTGTTTGGCACCATAATATGGATGACAATAGGAGGCATTTTCAGCCCCTTTCCCCAGACCCACCTCACTGGAAGTATAAAAGGGATCTCCCAGAGTAACCCACCTCAGCAGAAACTATTCTTTGCAGCCCACGATTCATTGGACAAAGCAGTACTGCATCCCTGTCTTTAAATTCTCAATTATAATAAATTGAGGGCTCCAGGTCATCAAATTAGCTCCAGGTCAATTTTTCAATCTCTTGGCACCTATATAGGGAGGATCTCTGTTCCTTTGGAGGTTGAAGGACTCACAGCTGTATTGCTCACTAGTCAGAGACAACTGAAAGCACACACCATGAAAATTTTCACCACTAGCTGTCCCTTCTCCCTCAAAAGCTCCCCGGGAAGCATGGAAAACTCCCACAATCTGTCATTTCACTATTCCCCATGAAAGAAGAACAACAATGGTCTTCCTCTTCCTAGTTTTATTCTCCAAGGATTGAATTTTGACAACCCAGAGTGCAGTGCACAGTTTCACGTTTGATGATCCTGAGAAGAAGGTAGTCACACATGATGGCACTGTCTGGAATTGCAGCCTTTCCGCTCTGCTCCTCCTTTAGCAGCACCATTAGGGTTCAAAGATAATGATAGTCCTTTGGGCTATCCCAAGGACGCCTCCTCTTATCATCCATCTTTGAGTAGCCCCATTATCTCAGGTTGTGCATGAAGCCCTGAAACTGCCAAAGTTAACGGGTAAAGGCTTTTAATGAATTATTAATGCCTGAAATTTGAAAGAGTTACAGAGAAAAAAGAATTTTCAACTAAGGTTGGAAGTCTTACTTGTCCAAAGTTTTTAACTATAATCTCTAATTATTAATTGTCACTACCAAGATGTGCTGATGCTTGTATAATGAAGAGACAGTCAAGTTATATGTATACACATTCTCAATAAATGTTGAGCCGACATTTTACAACCATTTACAAAGTGACTTCAAAAAATTCATAGGAATATTTCATTATCTTTCGATTATGTTTTTCATAAACCTATTGATGATCTTGTGCACTGAGGATAAAAACATACTTTACAGAGTTATTTAAAGAAAGTCATTAAACAAACAAAAGAGAGTACAGAAAAAACATTTTGGCACCGTGAAAAGCAGACTGTAGGGCTGCTGTAATATATTGTCAATAACGTTCTGTTTCCATATTAAGCTTAGATATTCAGAGAAACAAGAATTATGAAAAATATGCAAAACAATTGTTGGAATTTCTATTTTTTGTCGGTTTTTGTTGTTGTCTTGTTTTCTTTTTTGCATTGTTTTGCTCTGTCTCATTTTTGTGCATATTATTATCTCTGCAGGTCTATCTAGATAAGATATTCTGGATAAACAATCTGGAAGAGAAAACAACTGGACCCTCACTTCTGAGGGGACATGGGAGAGGAGGAGGTGGGGGAAAGGAAGTGGGTGTTAACAAACCCAGGGGGAAGGGAACAACAAGTGATCTAAAATCAATGGCAAGGAGGGTGTAGGAGTCCTGGTAGGCTTGATGAAGCTCAATGTAACTGTGAGAAATCACTGAAACCCAAATGAAGACTGAATATGATAGTTGGATAAGAGGAAAGTAAAAGGATATAGAGGAAAGAACATGGAGTCACAGGGCTTTTAAAGAGGTCTAAATATAGGAATGTGCATATGTAAATATATTTATGTATGATGATGGGGAAATAGATCTATGTATGCATACATTTATAGGTTTAGTATTCAGGTGGCAGATGGACATTGGGCTTCTACTCAAGTACTCCCTCAATGCAAGAACACTTTATTCTATCAACCTGGGATTCCATGATGATCACCTTCCTGGCATGATCACGAAGACAAAGTGGTGCATAAGCAAATGTAGTGAAAAAAGCTGATGGTGCTCAGCTATCACAGATATCGCATCTGGGGTTTAAAAGACTTGAAGATCAACAAGCGGCCATCAAGATGAGAAACAACAAAACCAACATGAAAGAAGCACAGCAGCCTGTGTGATCATGAGGTGTCGATGGGATCAGGTTTCAAGAATCAAAGACCCAGAACAAAAAAACCTATCATTGTGAATGAGCGGCAGTGGGGTGTGGAGACCCAAAACCCATCTCTAGGCAATCTGCCATCCCCTTAAAGAAGAGAAGGGTCTCAGGCAGGAGATGAGCTAGTCAGGGTGCAGTATAGCACCACACCAATGAAACAGAAAACTTTCCTCTAGTTCTTTAATGCTCCCACTCCCACTATCATGACCCCAATTCTACTTTATAAATGCGGCTAGACCAGAGCATGTACACCATGTACACTGGTACTGATAAGATGTGGAAACACAGGGAATCCACGACAGGTAAACCCCTCAGGATAAATACTGAAAGTAGCCATACCAGGAGGGCAAGGGGAAGGTGGGGGGAGAAAAGGGGGAACCAATCACAAGGATCTATCTATAACACCCTGCCAAGGGGGTGGACAAAAGAAAAGTGGATGACAGGAGACATTGGCTAGTGTAAGATATGAAAAAATAATAATAATTTTAAATTATCAAGGGTTCATGAGGAAGGGAGGGTAGAGAAGGGGCGGGATACATAAGAAGCTGATACCAAGGGCTCAAGTAGAAAAAAATGTTTTGAAAATTATGATGGAAACAAATGTGCAAATGTGCTTGACACAATGGATGGATGGATGGATGGATGGATGGATGGATTGTGATGAGTTGTATGAGCCCCCAATAAAATGATAAAAGAAGATGTTGGGAATTATGGATAAGGGAATTAAGAGGAAATTGGGATAAGTAAGTATGTATAAAAAGTAAGTATGTATAAAAAGCTCAGTGATAATATGTTTAAAGAATTAAGGAAGGGTGTAATGACAATAAAGAAAAATATCAATAAGAAAACAAAATTATACAGAAGAACTCATAATTCAAAAATATACAAAAGAAAGATATCACTTACCAGGATACAAGAAAGCATTCTGCCAGTCTGTAAGTGGACAAATTAATAACATACCATTAATCTGTGTGTAAGTCTGTAAAAAGATGAAGCCAGAAGAAAAGAGTACACTACAACCAGAGAGGAAAGAAAAAAAGAAGGACAGTAACAAAAGGGAAGTGAGGAAAGATGGAAGAATCCATAAATGAAGACCAAAAGAGGGAGGACATTTTTAAAGGGGGAGGAAAGGTAGGAATAAACATAGAGTCACCAGGCAAATAAGTGAAAGAGAATAAGACAAAGAGGAACAGCAAAGAAGAGAAATAAAAAAGGTGACAAAAAGTAATAAAATATTAAAATAGGAATATTTCTTTCTCTTGATTATTTCAGCGCAAGATTGTCCAAATTTAAAAAAAAAATTTTGTTCAATATCTTTTCCAGATTCTCTTCCATTTACATTCCTATAAAGTGATCTTAACTCATATCATGGGGTTCATTAAACTCCAAGCACCTCTGCAGGACAGAGTGGAACTGCCCCAAGGGATTCTAAGACTGCACTCCAGTAAGGAAGCTGACTGTCCCTCGGTGCCCAGAGAAAGTTGGGGGGTCCAATTTGCCCAACTTTTAGTTAGTAGCTGAGCATGAAACACCACCAGGGCTCCTTACAGGGAGCATAACTAATAGTACATTTGGTTTTTTCCCCCACAGGGAAATAAGGCTGAAAATAATCTGTCTCTTCCTATTTGCTATCTGGTCCTTTGAAATAAGTAATCTTTGAAATAATTCATACTTACTATTCAGGAATTTAGTCTTCCTTTCCTCTGAAAGGAAATACACACATAAGTCGGGGCACTCAAAGAGACCAAGACACAGAAGCAAAGACATGTATTAGTCTGCAGCTTTTTATAATCATTACAATCACATTAGTCAAGCCAGGGCTGCCTTCTGACATTCTTCCTCATGAATAAAATAAAGTTCAATAACATGTTCTCTAAGCATATTTTTATTTTAAACATATAATCACGATGGTCAGGGAACTTTTTCCTAACAGGAGAGCTACAATAAATGCAGACAATGTAGAGAATCAATTGTATCTAGAATATAGAGTACAGTAGGAAAGATGAAGTGACCCAAGAAGAGATTCCCATAGAATTCTATGACCTTTCAAAGACTTTAACTGTGGGAGGAAAATTACCTATTTTATATTGATGTTTTCCTGACAAAAAAATTTTACAACTCATTTTAATGTCATGGGGGAAAAAACTTGTTGGGTGTTCCTGCACATTGATAGGAGATCAGTTATTAAGATAAAAAACAAACTCATATTGATTTTCTAGATGATTCATGTGCTCTAGGACAAAGAGGGAAAGAAGAAAACACATGATTTCTTGAATTAAATATATCTGATCTCATGAGGGCAATTATTAAATTCCCAGTAGTTGCTATTTAGGGTCTATTGCAGAATATTATCGTTATTCACAAGATTGTCTTCTTATGCATATTCTGTGAATGAACAGCTATAATTTATTTGATGAATGCAGTGAATTAGATATTTAATAAAGGCTTTATCCATTCAATTTAATGATAGCAAAAAACTATGCAGTGGAGTTTCTCAATTTATAAGAAATTTCCCAGGATCTTATATTTCAAAAATGTACTAAATCTACATTATTGATAACTGTGCAGACATATTTGTTAAACTGCAAGAGAGACTCATTTAAAATACAGTTTTATTCCCATATGATTTACATACCATACTATCCAGTGGTTTAATATATATTGAAAACAGTTAGGCATTCATCAACACAATTGATTTTAGAACATTTTTATTCATGAATCCATTATTACTAGCTTATCAGCCCTCCACCTTTTCCTGCCATATCCCTAAAAACCTACTAAAATAGTTACTGTCTCTTTATATTTAGGTGTCCTGGATTTTATATAAACAAAATCAAACAAAAACACGATAACAACAAATGAAACACAGGAAAACATCAAACCTCAAAAGTTAGAAAATAGCAACTACTAGAGCAAGCTAAAAATGGGCCAGAAGGGACAATAAATAATAAATTGTTCGATAGTAACCTAACTATAAGGCCAGAGTGCTCTTTAGAGGCAAGGTTGGCAAGACTTCTCTTAGATGCTTTGGGCATGTCAGGAGAGACCAGTCCCTGGAGAAGGACATCATGCGTGCTAAAGGAGAGGAGGAATGGAAAAGAGGAAAGCCCTCAAGGAGATGGATTGACACAGCAGCTGCAACAATGGTCCCAAGCAGAGGAACTTTTCTCAGGGTGACTAAGGAATGTTTAAAGTGTCCTTCTGTCGTCCACAGGGGCACTATGGGTCAGAGCTGACTGGGTGGCATCTAAAGACAGGGAGGTTGGAATTGACTGGAAGGCAAGGGGGGGTAGGTCCAAATTAATGTGGTAAAGGAGAGACTATGGAACAACAGTTTTGTGTATTTCACGGTAGTTAAAGACACTTTCAGGCGAAGAGGAAGAAGAAATTAGGGGAAAGTTGAATTCTCTAGTTACTATCAAGGCTATCTGAATAATTCTCCCAGGTGGGCACATAACAAACATGCTATGGATTGTTTTGTTGCTAGATGACATCGAGTCAGTTCCCATTCATAGCAACACAGTGTACAACAGCACAGAACTCTGCCCATTTCTGTGTCATCCTCACAATTGTTATGAGGATCAAAAGAATCTCATTAGTTAATCATGCTAATTAGACTCCTGTATCTACTTTTTGGGTATTTTGCCTGTATTTTTTTCTCGGTATGCATTTTTACAAAATTATCTTTCACTTTTCATAGTAACTTTTGTGCCTACTTCTTGTCTTTTTTATTCCTTGTGAAATTTCAAATTGCATTGCCATTAAACAATCTGAGTCATTTCTTGCTGGCCACCTTTTATTGTCTGTCTCCAGTGAAGCTCCTACCCACTTTAGTCATATGATAGTTTCAAGTATATAATCGCTAAAAAAAATTTGGGCACTCTTGATAAAAACATTTTATGAATGTACATATATATTTGTGAAAACATATTGTTTTCATTAATGATCATGACATTGTTCTATATAAGCTTAAGTTAGTTACCTTGACATTAGCTTTGGTCTTGGAAAAATGGAGTGATATGACCAATTGACTGAGTTGGGTTTTATATGTGCAGGAAGACAAGCAACTCACCTACATCTCTCTCCCATCACTCAGAGAAAATTAAATAATATTTTATTTTTTTAAACAGTGTAAACTTTAAATGATGATTGATTCATTAAATAATGTTGCTATCAAATGTTGTTTATAATAGAATTCAATGAAATAATACGGTCTAATAAATTTTGTTACTTATACTTTGAAATTTACTATCATATGTATCTATTTGATGCAGGAAAAAAAGTATTTCTATTTATCTTTTATAACACTATTGAGATGTAAGAAGGACGTGAATTATTTTTGAAGATTTCTGTGTTCATATCATCTAGTTTCAAATGCATTCAGGAAAAAATATCTTACTGCATAATAACAAGTCTCTAGTTTTATTGAAGCCAGGACTTTTCACCCTTCATTTACATATTGTACATTGCTACCGAGAAGAAAGCCTTTTTCACTTCTTTTCCTCAGATGAAAAAATAAATATTTAAGTATATATTTACTTTTCCAGCAAAGCCAATGAGGTTCAAAGAGAATAAAGTACAAAGAAACAATGACGTTAAGTTATTGATAGATACATCCTCACATTATCTAGAAGAGTAGCTCCTACAAATACATTGTGTCTGGAAATGAAAAGAACTCACCAATTTCTTCTCTCAATTTCTCTGAAAAGTAACAAAAAGAGAGAGAAAAGCAATTTACAAAGGAAGTAAAGTTACAAGTAAATCAGTTTGCCTATGAGGAAATCCTTTCTTTTATTTTGCTTCCTTTATATTAAAGCCCCACACAAATATGTTTCACAAACACAGGGCCATAGCCCGACATTTTTTGATGATAGTTTTTGAATGAAGCAAAAAGCCTACCTTTTCTTCCTTCAGTTTCTCTAAGCACCACATTAAATGAAAAAGGCAGAAGTGGAATCAATAAAATATTTTTGGAAATATGGCTAAAATTCATTAAAGATAAATGGAAGTAAATAACAAATGGAATAACTGAGATCCTAAGTTTTTACATAATGGTGAAATACTGAGAGCCCCATTTTCATATTTTCTGGTTTGTTCTTCAGTTTGATTCTAATCAAGATCATGAACATATTGCGTTTGTCAGTCCACACCTCTGCGGTGTCCCCCGCACCAGTGGCCTCAAACGCCTCCCTGACCCCAGCCTGTTGCTGCTGGCGCAGGAGCTAGCACCTTGGCCTTGTGTTTTCCACTGGAGCCACTTCTACCCACTTCTGGGCTGGTCTTTGCCACTCCAGCGCCCCTTGTTGCCCCAGGTTTTCCAGCTGGCGCAGGAGGCTCACTGCTCTGGTGCACTTCCGACGGCCGCAGGTTCTGACTACTGGCTAAACACTACATGCCTGCTGGGATCCGTGGGAGTGCATGCTTGATCTGAAGAGCACCCATTCTCCTCACATAGCCTGGCTTCAGAGCCCTACATCAGCACCACCTCCCATTGCAGCAAGGCCTCCCCTACCTTCTCCTTTTATTAGGTACCTTTAAAAATTGGAGAGAGCAAGGGGGGACTTCTTTCATCATTTTTCACTTCTTTTCTTCTTTTCCTTTTTTACTCTTTTCTTTTTTTTTAATTCAACAGGAAAAAAAGCTGCTAAGTGTGCACTGACAGAGAAGGTCAAAGCACACAAGGGCATACATAGAGGTTCCAGCCCCCACTCCAGTCACTATAACTTATCACCATTGTTGGCCATTTAACCCTCGAGAAACTCTACGAACACGGCAGTTTTTACCAAGTCTATAGTCGCTCACAGGCAGTTCTCTGATAGAATCCTTAATAGTAACACAGAAGTAGACCTAAGGTCCCCTGGACTCCCAGAAACATGGGGTCTACAAAAGGATCAAGGAAAAATCAACAGACCGTATACTCTCAAAAAAACCCAAAAAAAACCAGAGAGATAAAACACAATAGCAGAGTTAATGATGCTCATAAAGATTCAGACATGGATCTATCACAGAAGTAAATCTTCAGAAGTATTCTTGGAGTAATACGGGAGATGATGAAAGCAACTCAGAATACGGATGCAATGACAGAGGAGATGAAAGGGTCGACGCACCAAAGAGAAATACACATGCTAATGGACGAGGTAGCAGAAGGCACACACAAAGTTACAGAATTTATGATTAGGCTTGAGGAGGCAGAGAACCATATCAGTGATCTGGAAGTCACTCAAACAGACCTCAGCAAGTGAGAAAAACCGTCAAATAGGAAAATTAAAGGAGCAGAAGATAACCTCAGATCAATGACAGATGCAATGAAGAGGAATAATATTCAAATAACTGGTCTACCGGAGCAGAACACACCACACAAGTCAACAGAGAAGATAGCGAGGGAATTTCTGGAAGAAAACTTTACCACCTTACTGAATGAAGACCAGGCACTCATACAGGATGAAGAAAGGCCACCAACTTGACTGAACCCCAAGAAGAACTCACCAAGACAAATAATAGTAAAAATATCCATCTTTGAGAAAAAAGAGAAAATTTTCAGAGTAGAAAGAGAAAGGAAGACAGTCACATACAACAGAACTCTGGAAAGAAAAGCTCACTCTATCAGCAGACACTATGAAGAGGTGGAGAGAGTGGAGCAACAATTTATAAAATCTGAAAAGAAAAACACCTCCCAAAGAATCCTTTACCCTGGCTAATTATCCATTAAGATAGATGGGGAGATATGGGTCGTCCAGGACAAGGAAAGACTCAAAGAATATGCTTCAAGACACCGGCCCTACAGAAGACACTGGCTGAATCACTATGGACAGAGGATCAACCTCCACACAGCACAACCATGAGAGCACCATATAAGCTGTCTCCATCCAGAAGCCAACATCACAACAACAATTACAAGGTAACAGGGCCTCAGAGGGAAGAGAAGACAAGATAGAAACTCCCTACACAAACACAGCACACTGATCTGAAGGAAGAATGGAAAACACCCAAAACACAAAAAATGGTGTGACATCAATGAATGCACAGATTGTGGTGATAGCTGAAATCCAATGGACTTAGTTCATACATTTAAAAAAAAGGCTGGAGGGCTGGCTCAGAAAACATATCCCTCAATCTGTTGCCTGAGACGCATCTTAAGTACACAAAAAAAATAAGCTAAGAATAAAAGGCTGGTGGAAAGTATACCTGGTAAACGGCAACTTAAAAATAGTAGGGGTGGAAACCTTATTTTCCGACAAAATGGACCTCAAAGATCAAAGCATAAAAATAGAAAGGACACTATATAATGCTCAAAGGTTCAGTAAACCAAGAACCAGTTAACATATTGAATGTTTTTGCGCCCAACAATGGAGCGGTAAATTTCGTCAAAAAAAATTAAACAAATGAAAAAAGGAATGACAGATTCAACGATCATAGGAGCTGAATTTAATACTCCACTATCAGAGAAAGACAAATAAATATCTGGGAAAGAATCTGAGCAAAGAAGCTATAGAGCTAAACAATGTAATTAGGCAACTGGGCCCATAGACATGTATCGAGCTTTCCATCCTAACATAAAGAAATTCACATTCTTCTCAATCCCACATGGCTCATTTTCAAGAATACACCACACGCTGGGTCACAAGTCAAGCCTGCGTAAATCCAAACACATAGAGAGTATTCAGATGTCTTTCTCGGATCACCATGCCATAAAGTGGCAGATTAATTAAAGGATGGCCAGAAAAGCAAGCATAATCAATTGGCGGATGAACAACGATCTCCTGCAACATGAATGGGTACAGGCCCATATTAAAGAGTATGCTAGGATGTTTCTAGAAACTAAGGAGAATGAGAATACAACGTATCAAAACTTATGGGATATTGTGAAGGCAGTTAGTAGAGATAGCTTGATATCAATAAATGGATATCAATAAACGGATATGAAAAAATAAGAGAGGCTTATGACACATATGCTAACACAAAACAGAGTCAACAGGACAACCCCTCCAATAGCAAAAGGAAATAAATTTTAAAAATCAGGGCATTTTTAAACCAGTGGGAAGACAAGAGAATGATGCAAAAGATAAAAAATGCATCACAAAGCTGGTTCTCTGAGAGAATCAACAGAATTGACAGACCGGTGGTGAATCTAACCAATGGAAGGAAGGACCAAACATCAAAAGCTTGGATGAGGGATGGAACAGATGTAATTACACAAACCCTAATGAGGTTAAAAGGATAATCACAAAATACTATGAAGGTCTGTATTCTAATGAATTCAGAAACATAGAAGACATGGATAGATACTTGGAAAAACATTCCCGCCATAGATTATCGCAGACAGAGGTCCAGAAACTCAACAAACCGTTAGTGAAAGAAGAAATAGAGAGGGTCATCAGGAAGCTACCAACAAAAAAGCTCCCGGGCCAGAAGACTTCACAGCGGAATTCTACCGAGCATTCAGGGAAGAGTAGACTCCTATCCTCCACAAAGCATTTCAAAGCATAAAAAAGGGTGGCAAACTCCTAAGCTCATTCAACAAAGCCAGTATAAGTTTGATATCCAAACAGGGCAAAGACCCCACAGGTATAAAGTACTACAGACCTATATCTCTAATGAACATAAATGCAAAAATTCTTAACAAAATATTGGCCAATAGAATATAAAAGTATATAAAGCATATCATCCACCACGACCAGGTATGATTCATCCCTGGGAGGCAGTGATGGTTCAACATCTGAAAATCCATCAATATTGTACACCACATCTCTAAGAAAAAGGATAAAACTATATGATAATATCCATAGATGCAGAAAAAGCATTTGACAGCGTCCAACATCCATTGCTAATTAAGACACTCATGAAGATAGGAATGGAAGGTAAATTCCTCATGATAATACAAGCCATCTATAAAGCCAACAGCCAACATTATACTTAATGGAGAAAAGACAAAAATAATCCCTCTGAAAAAAGGTACAAGACAAGGATGTCACTTGTCCCCACTTCTATTCAATATTGTGCTGGAGGTTCTAGTTAACAACATAAAACAATGGAAGGACATCGAGGGGATCCAACTGGTAGAAGAGAAGGTGAAACTATCGCTATTTGCAGATGACATGAACCGAACCTGTACATTGAAAACCCCTAAAGCTCCACAACAGGAGTACTTACAGCGATAGAGGAATATGGAAAAGTGGCAGGATACAAGATCAACAAACAGAAGGCGGTAGGTTTGCTATACACATTGGACAGGACCATGGAAGAGGAGATCGAGAAGGTAATACCCTTCACAGTATCCAAGAACAAACTGAAATACATAGGAATATATAGAAAACAAACAATAGTGAAGACCTATACAGGGAAAACTAAAAGACCCTATTACAGGAAACCAAAAACGACCTCCACAAATGGACAAATGGAAGAATATCCCACGCTCATGAATTGGAAGGCTCAACATAGTCAAGATGTCAATCTTACCCAAAGCACTTTATATTTTAATACTATTCCAATTCAAATACTAAAAACCTCCTTCAAAGAATTGCAAAAACTGACCACCAATTTCACATGGAGAGGGAAGAAGCCCAAAATTGGCAGAGAATTCGTCAAAAAGAAGGACAAAGTCGAAGGATTCTCTTTACTTGATTTTAATACTTACTACACAGCTACAGTGGTCAAAACAGTGTGGTACTGGCACAATGACAGATACTCAGACCAGTGGAAAAGAATAGAAAGCCCAGAAGTAAAACCATCAGCATACAGACAACTGATCTTTGATAAGGCTCCCAAAACATTCACTTGAGAAGTGGGTGCCATTTTTAACAAGTGGTGCTGGAAACAATAGTTATCCACATATAGAAATGAAACAAGATGTTTGCCTCACCCCATGCACAAGAACAAACTCAAGGTGGATCACAGACCTAGAAGTAAAACCACAAACCATTTGGACCACCAAGGAAGGAATCAGACTCAACCAGAAAACACTCCTAAAGGTCAACAAACAGACCTCGAACTATTTACAGGCTTTTCTCTCTCTTCTTTTTGGCATTGGTTCTTTTGCTGTTGCCTTTGTTTTGTTTCCTTCTGTTGGTTTGTTTTGCTCTGTCTTGTATTTATGTGCATATTATTATCTCTGCAGGTCTATCTAGATAAGATAGGCTGAATAAACAAACTGGAAAAGAAAACAACAGGACTGATGGTTCTGAGAGGAGAAGGGGAAGTGGGGGAAAGGAAGTGGTGTTAACCAACCCAGGGACAAGGGAACAAGTGGTCCAAATTCAGGGAGGAGGAGGGTGTAAGATACCTGATAGGGACTGATCAAGGGCAATGCAGCTGAAAGAAATTTCTGAAACCCAAATGAAGGCTGAGCATGATAGAGGGACAAGAGGACAGTAAAAGGAAACAGAGGAAAGAAGTAGGAGGCAAAGGGCATTTATAGAAGTCTAAATACAGGCATGTACATATGTAAATATATTTGTATATGATGGGCAATAGATTTATGCGCATATATTTATAGGTTTAGTATTAAGGTAGCAGACACACATTAGGCCTCCACTCAAGTACTCCCTCAATGCAAGAACACATGTTCACACAGGCTGTAAGCTCTTCTGTATTTAGATATCTATTTAGAAATCACAGTTATGTGAATTGTTAAATGCAGCTAATCTTATGAACCAAGTAAAAACAAATATTTCTAGCTTCAGGGAAGTTAAGTTTAAATAAATTAGATCAGAAGGAAAAACAATTTCACTGCATGAGTAACAAGTCTCTTGTATTCAAAAAGATTAGGAATCATGATCCTTCATGTATATATTTTTACCTTCAAAGTTAGCAAGAAATGCAAATTTTTTCTCTTTTTTTACTTTGATTAATGTGCTAAATGTACTAAAATACAAACTAACCCCCTTAGTCAGCCCAAGAGTTTGATGTCACTAAATTACTAAGAGGTCGGCCATGGTAGACTGCAATATCTGAAGGTGGTTATGGAAATACCCTACAGTCTTCCAGGAGTGTCGCCCTTTTATTACTCCCTCTTCATATGGATGAAAATAATGCACTCACGGTTCTCTTCTTTCAGTGAACCTGCAAAATATAACAAAGAGAGCAAAAGTATGTCAGAAAAACAAATAGAAGTCATCTTCAAGGGGAATAACAGAATTTCAAGTAATATAGTTAAATCTGGTGGGAGCCTACTTGTGTTGAAGGCTATAGAAGACAGTCTCAGCCCTCAACTTGGTATTGCCTAACATTTTAA
The DNA here is from genome assembly GCF_000313985.2 of Echinops telfairi. NCBI lineage: Eukaryota > Metazoa > Chordata > Mammalia > Afrosoricida > Tenrecidae > Echinops > Echinops telfairi. Next base: position 11,413,431 of record NW_022104553.1, read on the forward strand.
CCTGCATTAACCTTTGAGGAATAATGTCTGACTCAAGTGGAGGGATAGAAATAGCTTTGTTATGTGATAAAAACTAGTGTAAAGATCATTACAGTATATCTAATTAAGTGAAACTGTAGCACCTTATATCATCAACTTTTGGACCCATTTAATGTTATGTAAATTTAACTTCGGGAAAAAATGAGCAGCGTATACTCCTGGATCGAGCGCTTGGTGGATCCCCTCTGAACGTAGACCAAGAAGAGAAAAAGCCTTGCTATCTCACAGTGCGCATTGGGAGTGGATTCTCGCAGAACTTGCCAGGTTAAAAGTGAACACCTTCTCATTAGACCGCCCTTTGACACTTTTGAAAGTTGTCTAGTTCTTAATATCTTCTGCTTTCTTTTCAATTAAAGAGCCTCTCTAATTTTGCTATTGTTGTTAAGGTTTTTGTTACTTTGTGTCCATTTTTTGTATGTATTTTGGTATATGACATCCAAGATCATTCAATCTAGACACAGTGTAACCAGATTATGGATTTCTTGGGTATCGCCGTGGAAATTGTCTGAGCATGGGATGTTCAAATTCAGGACTACAAGAAAGAGGAAATAGTTCAAGAATTGACGATGTTACTGATTGTACAACCTTTCTTGCTGTGAGTGATTGATTGAATTATATGATATGTGGATTATACCCAATAACCTCTTTTAAAAATTAATATTGAAAGCATGGAGAATAATATGTAAATTCATTTATAAATAAATTGAACCTTATTACAAATGGAGTAGCTCACTTCTAAAAGATTAGTTTTACTGAGGAAAATATGGTCAACTAAATGGCAATATAGGGACCACCCAGAGTTCATATTTTAAATTAAAGTTCTTTCTTTTCATATGTTAGCAAGAGCAGTAAAATTGTCTTCAAGCTTTATTTTATTTACAAACTTAGGCGACTTTAGAGAAAGAAAGTAATTTACAATGCAGTTAAACCACTCTGAGTTGTTCATTAGCACCTTATTCATGAAGAGAAGAGTCATACTCTCCTCTCCTTTTGCTGACTGCTTTGGGGGATTGTTTAACTTTTCATCCTTTTCTATCCAGTGCTCATGAGTTGGGCTGCTAACAGCAAGGTTGTCGACAGTTTGAAAATACCAGTCACTCCACAGGAGAAAGTCCAAGCTTTCTCCTCCGATAGAGAGTGACAGTCTGCTCGGTCAGTGGGAGCAGTCCTCTCCTTTTTCCTAGGGTCACGATGAGTAAGAGAGGACTCCTTGGAGTGAGTTTGGCTGAGACAATTGTTTGATAGATCTGTGCTGTGACTAATTTTTTCTGACCTTTTGTTGGCCTGTAGGAGATGATATTTTCTTTCAACAGGTTTTCAGGTCACTTTCTCTTTCAGTTTGCCTTTGCCCCAAAGCAATCCTTTTGAAAAAGCAGAGCCCTGTATAGCCGTCTCTCCTGCTATAACTTGCATTGGGGTACTGACATTCTATATCCCGACTAGCACTTGGTGGAGTACAAGTAGTAAGCATATGTGCGCCACTTTATTTCTTTTGTTGAATCCATTAGGCATTTTATAGGTATTGCTGACACTTGAGGATGACTTGAATTCTTATTTTTTGCCTACATGAAGGAAAGGATGACAAAAATATTCCCTCTTCTAATGAGCCAGTGTTCTTATCGATTTTCATCATTCTTAAATATTTTCTTCTTTGAAATGTCAGCATCACAATGTTTGGTTTACTGTATATACACACCGAACTGTAAGAAATTCAGTAAGCAACATAGTGAACATGATGGTAATATTCACCTATTTGAAATGAGGAAACAATTCCATTTATTTCTTAAAACACTTCTCAATTTGGATATCACAGTTATGTGAATTAGTAGATGTGTCTAATCTTACCTGCCAAGTAAAAGCAAATATTTCAAACTTCAAGTAAGTTAAGTTAAAGCAGATTACGTTAGAAGAAAACAAACCATTTTAATGCATGGGTAACAAATTCCTGGTATCCATAAAGACTATCATTGATTTGTACATTTTACCTTCAATCTTAGTAGGAAATGCTTCTCTTTTTCTATACTTTTACTTGCATTAAAACTGCAAAGGAACTCAAATACAAAATTAACTCTCCAGTCAACACGAGGGGATCAATGACACTCAAATACTGAGAGGTAGACTATTGTACACTACACAATCAAAGGTACGGAAAGATATCCTCTATGGTCTTCTAGGAGTGTTGCCCTATAATTCCTCTCTTGTCATATGGAAGAAAATAATACACTCACTCTTATCTCTTTTCATTGAATCTGCAAAAGAACAGAAACAGCAAACACATATCAGAAAAGCAAATAGAATTTTCAAAGGGCATACAGAAATGCACTTCACTCAGGCAAATGTGGGAGCACCCCTTCCTTTCCTTCAACCATAAGTCCAACATTCCATTGCAATCACTAACTTATCCTCATGGCCTGAAGTACTTCACTCATGGTTGTCCAGTTGTGTGAAGAATAAACTGCCTACTTTCCCTTGTTTCATTTTCGTCAAAAACAAGTCCTTTAAAATATCCGAGCATGCAAAAGGGGCATCCAATGACTCCACATGGAAGAAACCCTCCCTCCCATATAATGCAAAGACTGTAAATAACGTGATGTAAATCTGGACTAGGAAATGTTACCAGAGTTTTCATTCTGCACACCCATTTTGCAGAAGGCTGGGGATGACATTCTCAGCCAACAAGTCCAGGGTAAGCTTCACACCTGTATTAAGCCTCTGAGGAATAAGCTCTGGCCATAGTGGATGGATCTAAATAGGTTTGTTATCAGAAAGAAACTATTGGAGAGAACCTTAGAGTATAACTAGTTTGGCGGAAATGCAATATCTTATTTGATCGCCCATTTGAATTATTTAAAGGTTATATAAGTTGAACTGGAATAAGAACAGCGAGGGGGTAATAGTCCTGGATTAAGCAATTGCTGCATCCCCTCTGAACACAGACCAAGGAGGAGAACAGCCCTGCTCTCTCAGTCTACAGTGCAGAGTGGATCCTAACAGATTTTGCTAGGTTACAATTCCGCACATTATAAGGTGAACGCCCCTTTGACCCTTTTGAAACTTGTTCTAGTTCTTTGTCTTTTCCCTCCTTTGTTTAAACATTCTATATAATTTTGTTATTGCTGTTGATATTTTTATTTCTCTGTGTCCCATTTTTGTATGTAATCCAGTATTTGACGTCCACTATCATTAAATCTATACACAGAGTCATCAGATTGCTGTCTCCGTGGCGTCTGGCAGTGCACAGTGGCAGAGGATGGTGAGCTGAGAATCAGGACTACAAGGAAGAACACAGTATTCAGACACTGATTGTGGTACTGATTGTACAAACTTTCTTGCTGTGATTGCTTGATTGAATTATAGGAAATGTGGATGATACCCAATAACTTCTTTTAAAAATTAATGTTGAAAGCATGGAGAATAATATATAAATTCATTTACAAATAAATTGAACCCCGTTACAAATGGATTAGCCCACTTCCAAATAGACTAGTTTTGTCAAGGAAAAGTTGGTCAACTCAACTAGATGGCAGGGTAGTGATCACCCAGAGTTCACATTTAAAAATTGAGCTTTTTCTTTTTGTACTGTTAGGAACAACAATGAAATTGTCGTCTGACTTCCTTTATTTTCTTTACAAAACATTAGGTGAACTTAGAGAAATAATGTAATTTACAATTCATTTAAACCACTCTGAGTTGTTTATACGCAGGTTGTTCATTAGGATGAAGATAAGGGTCATATTCTCCTCTCCTATAGTTAAGCAATAGGGAGGATCGTTTAACTTTTCTTCCTCTTCTAGCCAGCTGACTCGAGTTGGGCTGCAAACAGCAAGGTCAACAGTGTGGAAATACCAGCCACTCCACAGCAGGAAGGTAAGGCTTTCTCGTCCTGTGCGTCGTGACCGTCTGCTGAACCAACAGAAGCAGTTCCACGGTGTTCCCCAGGGCCACGGGGCTGTTACCACTTTAGTGGTATTGTTCATCTCTGTCACGTTCCTCCATGCTTTCTGATATGAAATCAGCTGTAAAATAGAAGGACTGTTGACCTGCAGGGATGATATTTTCCTTAAAAAAAACCAAAAACCATGGTGTTTGTTTTACCTCTTTAAATTTTCCCTCACGATCGAAATAATTCTCAAGGAGCAGTGGTGCCCTTTATAGCAGTCTCTTCTGCTTATGGTGTTGGGATACTGACATGCCATGGCCCCACTAAAACACCGTGTAGGGAAAGCAGGATGTGCCTGTAGTACAGTGTACCCTTTAGAATTTTTCCTATATATAATAAACTACGTTCTTTTCAGGGTATCCTTGACCCTGGAGATGGGGACTACATTCCTTCTTGCTGTTTGGCTAGTCCAAAAAAGTATTACCAAAATTATTTTCTTTTCTAATGAGCTACTCTATTTTGTGAATTTTTATCTGTCTTAAAAATTTGTGCTTTCCTGTTGTAATGTCAAAATCACAATGCTCAGTTTATTTTTAAATTTTAAAGCCCATAGTGAAATAAGTTCAGGATACAGAAAAAATGAACCTGACTGCAATATTCTCCTATTTGAAAAGAGAAAACAACTCTATTTATTTTCAAAAAGCACTTCTATATTTAGATGCCACAGTTATGTGCATTATTAGATGCAGCTCATCTTACCCACCAAGTAAAAGCAAATACTGCTAGCTTCAAGTAAGTTAAGTTTAAACAGATTAAGTTAGAAGACAAAAAATATTTTACTTCATGATAAAAATTCCCTTATTTATAAAAACTAGGAATCTTGATACTTCATGTAGACATTTTACCTTCAAAATTCACAAGAAGTGCATCATTCTTTCTTGCCTTTGACTCATTTTAACAGATGCAATTTAATTAAAATACAAAATTACCTGTCCAATTGACTCAAAGAGGTTCAATGAAACTCAACTATGAGAGGTAGGCTTTCATAGACTACAAAATACCAAGGTACTGATAGATACCCTCTACAGTCTTTTAGGAGGGTTTCTCTTTTATTACTCTTTTTTTTTTTCATATGGGTGAAAATAATGCACTCACAATTATCCTCTTTCAGTGAATCTGCAAAATAACAGAGAGAGCAAAAGTATATTAGAAAAACAAATAGAATTAATTATCAATGGGAAGATGAGAAACTCAAGTAATTCAGATGTAAGTGTCTGTGTCCTTTCATTTCCTTTAACCATCAGACCAAGGTTCCACTGGATTCACACCCTCATACTCAAGGTCTGATACTACTTTGATGGTTGTATTGTTGTTGCATGAAGAACTGTAGCTTCAGCTTCCGGAGTGGGTAGAGGGGTGGCATGTTGTACTCTAAAACCATATCTTCAAATTCTTAAAAATATGTGTATGTTTTTTTCCTTTGCACTGTCAACATCACAATGTTTGGTTTATTTGTAAATTATAAACCCCATTGTGTAATGAGTTCAGGATGCAGGCATAGTGAATCTGGCTGTAATATTAACCTATGTGAAAAGAAAACTATTCTATTTATAAAGCACTTCTCTATTTTATTTGTTAAGCAATATTTTTTTGAATTATCTTTCACAGCCCAATATATCCATTCACAGTCAAGTCTGCTGTTCAATCCCAGGGTGTGAGATTGTACAATGATCAGTGTTATCAGTGCCTCATTCCCCCATTTTCCCACCCTCTCCATTACCACACCCTCAAGGAACCATGACTCCTGTAACTATTTCTGGAGGGTTATCTATCTTGTTTTCATGTACTGCATAATATTAAATATACAAATGGACATATGAAAATCTAACTTAATTAAGGAAGTAAAACAAGTAAACACCATGAGAGCAAGGAGAATAAATATTGATGAACTAGAGATTAGTTATGTAGTTCATCAGGATGATACTGCACACTGAATTTATCATCCATTCCATGTCGCCTTCTGACAGGGACTGCCCAATCATCTTGCAGATGAGTTTTAGGTCTCCACTACATCTAAACCCCTTTACATAAATTTGGTCCTGTGTTTTTGGACTTGTGCTACCTCTTCCTGTAGTCACCTCATGATCACACAGGCTGGAAGCACTTCTCTATTTAGATACCACAGTTACGTGAATTGTTAGGTGTAGCTAATCTTAAAAGCCAAGTAAAAACAAATATTTCTAGCTTCAGGGAAGTTAAGTTTAAATAGATTGAATTGTAAGTAGAAGCAATTTTACTGCATCAGTAACAAGTCTCTTGTGTTCATGAAAACTTGGAATCATGATGCTTCATTTATACATTTTTACCTTCAAAGTTAGCAAGAAATGTAACTTTCTTTCTCTTTTTTTACGTTGATTAACAGATGCAAATGTACTAAAATACAAAATAAACCCTTTAGCCCAAAAGGTTTGATGTCACTAAATTACTAAGAGGTAGGCCATGGTAGACTGCAATATCTGAAGGTGGTTATGGAAATACCCTACAGTCTTCTAGGAGTGTCGCCCTTTTATTACTCCCTCTTCATATGGATGAAAATAATGCACTCACTGATCTCTGCGCTCCTTGAACCTGCAAAATAACAAAGAGAGCAAAAGTATGTCAGAAAAACAAATAGAAGTCATCTTCAAGGGGAATAACAGAATTTCAAGCAATTCAGTTAAATCTGGTGGGAGCCCTTCCTTTTCTTTAAGCAAAAGACCAACATTCCATTGGATTCACACACTCATAGTCAAGGTTTGATACTACTTCAGTCATGGGTTTTGTTGTTTTGTGAGGAATGAAGTGTCTACATTGTTTGCTTTGTTTTCCTAAATAACAAGTCTCTAAAAGATCCCATAACTCTGATGAAGAGTCAACCAAGGCAATAAGGAAGAAATACATCTTCCAGTGGAATCCAAGGATTCTAAATGATATAATACAAATCTGGAGGAGGGATTGGTCTCAGAGCTTTCATGCTGAATATCTGCTTTGTAGAAGGCTATGGATGACAGTCTCAACCAACAAGTAAAGGCTAACCTTCTCACCTGTATTAAACCTCTGCGGAATCATATCTGACTATAGGAGAGGGATAGAAATGGCTTTGTTATGTGATAAAAACTAGTGTAACGATCATTACACTATATCTAATTAGGTGAAAACATACCATCTTATTTTATCGCCTTTTGGACCAATTTAATATTATCTAAGTTTAACTGCAGGGGAAAAAATGAGGCGTTTATAATCCTGGATTAAACACTTGGTGGATCCCCTCTGCACACAGAGCAAGGAGGGAAACAGCCTTGCTATCTCACAGCGTGCATTGGGGAGTGGATTCTCGCAGATCAGACTAGGCTACTATCCGACACCTTGTCATTTGTCCTCCCTTTGACAATTTTGAAAGTTGTTCTAGTTCTAGTTCTAGTCTAGTTCTAGACTACCCTCTGTCTTTTTGTGATTACAGATTCTCTCTATTTAATTGTGTTATTGTTGTTAGGATGTTTGTTTTCCTTGTGTTCTATTTTTGTATGTATTTCGGTGTGTGACATCAGGATCATTAAATCTACAGATGCTGTAACTAGATTATTAATTCCTTGGGGATCGCTGTGGAAATTGTCTGAGCATAGGGGGGTTCAAATTCAGGACTACAAGAAGAGGAAAAGGTTCATGAATTGATTGTGTTACTGATTGTACACATTTTCTTGCTGTGATTGACTGAATTATATATTATGTTGATTATGCCAAATAACCTCTTCTAAAATTAATATTGAAACCATGGAGAATAAAATATACATTCATTAACAAATAAATTGAACCTAGTTACAAATGGAGTAGCTCACTTCCAGAAGATTGGTTTTACCGAGGAAAATACGGTCAACTAAATGACAATGTATTGATCACCCAGAGTTCATATTTTAAAAGTTAACTTTCTTTTTGTATCTTAGCAATGACAACAAAATTGTCGTCTGGTTTTCTCTATTTTGTTTACACAATAGTAGACAAACTTAGAGAAATAAAATAATTTACAATGTATTTAAACAATTCTGAGTTGCTTACTGGTAGGTTATCCATTAGGATGATAAGAGTCGTACTCTCCTCTTCTATTGTTGACTTGTTTGGGGGATTGTTTAACTTTTCATCCTTTTCTATCCAGTGCTCATGAGTTGGGCTGCTAACAGCAAGGTTGACAGTTTGAAAATACCAGTCACTCCACAGGAGAAAGGCCAAGCTATATCATCTGATAGAGTTACAGTCTGCTCGGTCAGTGGGAGCAGTCCTCTCCTTTTTCTAGAGTCACAATGAATGAAAGAGGACTCCTCCATGGAGTGGGTTTGATCTCTGCTGTTACTATCCCCCCGCCCCAACCCCGCGCCCAGGACTTCTGACATGAAAGCAGCTGTAATAGAGAAGCATTTGTTGGTCTGTAGTAGATGATGATTTCTTTCAACAGGTTTTCAAATCTGTTTGTCTTTCAGTTTGCCTTTGCCCCAAAATTATTTCTTCTGAAAAAGTAGAGCCCTGAACAGCCATCTCTCCTGCCATAACTTGTGTTGGGGTACTGACATGCTAGGTCCCAACTAGCACTTGGTGGTGTAAAAGCAGTATTGCACATGTGGGCCACTTTGTATTTCCTTTGTTGAATGCAATAGGCGCTTTATACGTGGTGCTGACACTTGAGGTGAGGAAGATTGTAATTCTTGCTTTTTGTCTACACAAAGGAAAGGGTCCCCAAAATATTTCCTCATCTAATGAGGCAGTCTTTTTAATGAATTTCCATGGTTTTCTGGAACATATGCTTAAGAACCCCGGGGCACTAAGCAGTCTAACCCTTTTGTTTTCTAGGTGGGAAATCAGGAATCCATTCCCAGAGGGGACAGTTTTGTCCTGCACCCTGTCTGTTGGTCTAGATTTGACCCACAGATGCTGACAACGCAGAAACTAGAGTGAGTTCTTCTGTAACCCCTGCTAACCCAGTGCATTCTAATGATGGGGAATCCTGGCTGAGCAGAGGACACTTTCTCTCCCTCCTTCATACAGCCGGAACCTAACTTGTGTAAAGGATGGGGAAGTGAGCAGAAATCCCTTATGTTCAGGCATTTTACCTCTTAGAAACAGTACAGTCCATTGTTCCAAATGTACCAAAGACCAAAGATGTTTAACTGTTGCCAATGCTACCTTTTACAATAGGGACAGAGAACAAGACTCCCACTCAGGAGAAGAGACAAGGAAAAATGCTAGACATGCAAGGTATTGGCCACCATAGGTAAATCATGTATTAGTCTGGGTACATTAGAGAAACAAATCGACAGAAACTCATATATAAGAGAGAGTTTTATATAAAGGGTAAGTTCACATCAAGAAAACATCCCAACCCAGTGCTGCCCAAGCCCACAAGTTCAACATAAACCCATTAACCCATATGTCCAACACCAATCCACAAAGGCCTCCTCCATCTCAAAAAACAGATGCAATGATGCTGACTGCAGAAGGAAAGCCAAGTCAGTGAATGTGTAAATATCTCAGCACTGACAGTGGTCTCCAAACGGTGCTCCAGCACCCAGGGTTGCATCGGGGTAGGTCCATGTGGCTTCTTCTCAGGGATGTCTTGCAGGAAGTGAGCCTTGCCAGCTAAAGCAAGGAACTGGCTAAAGCAGCTGCACCCTGGTCTACCATCAGAAAGCAAGAGACCTGAGAACTCAAAAGCTGAGGCTCACCAAGTCAGTTATCCCTACACCCTTCAATAAACCCCACATGTGTTTATTGGCCAGGTTGGCATAATAAACTAACTACCTCAATCCACCCCTTGCCAACCTGGCACCAGTACATAATTCTTTAGCTTCGCGATTGCAATTAAGTAACTCCTACACCTTAATACTATAATCCTGTGAATATATTCCCCCAACTATGAATGTTTGTGAGCCAACCACTTCATGCCTTTATCCCCCCATTTTTTAGTACCCAAATTATATACTGCACACTTACATCCATCCAGTTCTCTGAGAAGACAATCATATTTTTTTACATAAAGAGTCTTCATTCCAGTGGGAGCCTTGTGAAGTCTGCATCCATAAGCAAAATCAAACCCGCACAGGTCATTCATAAAGTCATCAACAATATGCACCAGTTCACAGGCTCAAAAATCTCCATCTCTTCCGGTCCTGGTCAACTCAATGTGGGCTGCCTCACTCAGCCTCCTCAGGGTGCCCCTTGGTCACCTTGCCTTTAGACCACGGGGTCTCACAAATACTCAACAAGCTTAGCCCCCTCGTGCTAGGTCATGAACTTTAGACCAGTCAACCCACTTTCATCTTCTCCTCTTTTTCCTGTAAACCAAGTCCACAGGTGTCAGTGGCCAAACTCAACCCTTCTCTTCATTGCTGCATTTCTCCCACTTCCATTCAACAAGTAGATCCAGGTGGTCACCTAGCAAGCATTTTAACCTGCTCTCAGACTCCCTTTAAAATTCAGTCCCAGAGAGGAGTTTTCTTCATGGTTTGAGATTTTTTCCAGTTCCTGAAAAAGACTACTGTTTCCTGAGTACTCCAAAGCACTGGGTGGGGCATATCTTTCCAAAGTTTTCTTCACAGGGATGGCCTAAGCCCACCTAAAGATCAAATTTTGATGGCTGAAAGCAAGTGGGCTTACAAACGTTCTATTTACCCACTTCCCATATTTTTTACCAGAAAACTACCGAGTAAAGTGTGGTTTTATCTGACCTCTGGCTTGACAAAGAAGAACTACCATGAGGGAGAGGTCAAACAAACATCTGCTCTCCATCTCATGATTTGTTTCTCCAGTACCCCACGCCCAAGGTACCATAATATATTAGTCTGGGTACATTAGCGAAACAAACCCACAGAAACTGATAGATAAGAGAAAGTTTTATATAAAGGGTAAGTGCACATCAAGAAGGCATTCCAAGCCAGTGATGCCCAAACCCACAACATTAACCCAGTAACCCATATGTCTGCCACCAATTCACAAAGTCCTCCTCTTCTGGATTATCAGCCCGTATGTTCCCATCGCACATTTCAGGGTCCCAACTTTTTCTGATCAATGCCCTCACTTTGGGATCAGACACTGCTCTAGATCTGCAATTCAGCTGATGATGTAATTCAGCCACTCGTATAACGAGACTCTGGACCTGGTTCCCGGCAATATCAGCTCTATTACTAGAGGAGAGAAGGCTCACCTGTATAGCACCGACGGAAGAGTTCAAATCCATTTGTCTCCACATGCAACGATACTTCTGAGGCTCTAAGACCATCCCTCTCCTTAATCACACTTTCCATTGTAAGAAGGACCAGCCACCCAGCTTCCCTATACTTGGCATCCTGACAAAACTCCTGGAAAATATCAGATATATCATTCAGAGCCTCTCCATTAACAAGCATCACATCTATTGGTGGTGCTACTGTAGGTATTAGTTTTGCTATTTCACACTAGGGATTAGTAAGAGTAGCAGACTTATCCATGCTTTGGGGCATTGAAACAGAATTATTAGTGCTGTTAAGACTAATCAGGCTGGAGAGCCAATTTAAGAAGCCCATATTTATGATTTTATTTCTCTAGAAGCACTCCTGGTACCAAAATGTATTAGAGAGGGTTCTCTAGAGAGACAAAACCAGATTGCTAATAATTTTATATATATTTACACATATGGATAGATATAGAACATAAGAAATAAACAATTAATTAAATTATAAAGCAGTACAAACGGCCCGGTGCAACTCACTCCCATGAGACAGTTGTGAGGCACTGGCAGTCCATCAAGTCTTGAGGGCCGCTGGGTAGTCCTCTGTAGAGCAATTCAGGCTATCCGGGCACAGGCAGAAAACAGCAAGGCAAGTCACCAACACTCAGACAGATTACAGGGTCCGACAGTCCCCAGCTTAAGAGATGTAAATTCAAATGGTGTGGCGAAATAGGTCTCGAAGGAACCTCAACTTACGGGGACACAATCCATGGGCTAGGTGTCCCACAGGTAGTGCAGATTACAAACTGAGCCAAAGAACAAGCAAGGCAGCCGCACACCGGTTCAATGATCAAAGAGCAAGAGACAAGAAAGGCAAGGCTCGCCGAGCCATTTATCCCTCAGCCCTTCAATTTACTCCACATGTGTTTATCGGCCAGGTTGGCACAATAAACTAACTATCTCAGTGACCATCTACTGGTTCCCATGTTTTAATGGTTTCTGCACAAGGTCCTAAGGGCCATGTGTGTCACCATTTGGGCAAATGGGCAAAGAATTATCCTAATAGAAAGAGGCCTCCACAAGGGCTATGCAGTCACTGGAAACACACTGGCCACTGGCAGCACTCTGTCCAGTGGGGAAAACCCTAGAGCAGAGTGGTTGATGGCGAATCTGCAACTGCTACCTGGACTGAAAGAGCACATCCAGACGGCCCAGCAGCAAAGGCTTCCTGTCACTGGTCTGGAACCCTGGTTGTCATTGGATGTGGGCAGGTCGGCCAGGACATTCCTTCCTAATTTGTGCTGTCTACCCTCTCCGAACCCCCTTCCTCAGACTCCAAGCAGTAGTTTGACACTTAAGAATAGCTTATTGTCTCCACTGAGATTGGAGACTGCCATCCATAGGGCAAGTAGACAGAAGGAACCGACACTTAAAGCTACCTTCAGGAAATTGACACAAGAAACTCAGTTGAACTGGAAAGATGCACTGCCACTAGCTCTGCTATAGCTCAGAATCACCCCACGACACCCTACATGTTTAAGGGCCCTATGAAGCTTTACATAGATGAACTTTCCTTGCTATAGAGCCGGCCATAGATTCTGAAGCATCCCTAATACAGCAATATGACATGAGTAGACCAATGCCAGTAGGCATTCCATCAGTATAGGCTTACTCAGGTCCAAGAGAGGAAAACGAACCCCCTTGTGCCTTCCTAGAGACCTCGTTCTTACTCTTTTTAAATTATTTTATTGGGGACTCATACTGCTTTTATCATAATACATACATATATCCATTGTGCCAAGGATAGTTGTAAATTTGTTGCCAACATCATTTTCAAAACATTTTCTTTACCTACTTAAGACCTTGGTACCAGCTCCTCATTTCCCCTCTCCCTGGTGAACCTTTGATAATTTATAAATTAATATTTTTCCCTCTTACACTGACTGATGTCACCCTTCACCCATTTTTCTGTTGTCTGTCCCCAGGGAGAGGGCTATATGCAGATCATTTTGATTGGTTCCCCCCTTTCTCCACCCACCTTACCCCTACCATCCTGATGTCACTACTCCCATTTATTTCTCCTGGGGGTTGTATCTGTCCTGGATTCCCTGTGTTTCCAGCTCTTATTTGTACCAGTGTACATGCTCTGGTCTAGCCAGATTTGTAAGGTGGCATTGGGAACAGGATAGCTGGGGCGGGTGGGGTGGAAGTAAGAAAGCATTAAATAACTAGAGAAAAGATGTATGTTTCATAGGTGCTACACTGCACCCTGACTGTCTCATCTCTTCCTTGTGACTCTTCTGTAAGGGCATGGCCAATTTTCTACAGATGGATTTTGGGTCTCCAATCTAAACTCCCCCTCATTCACATTGATAGGATTTTTTTGTTCTGGGTCTTTGATGCCTGATACCTGGTCCCATCGACACCTTATGATCACACAGGCTGGTGTGATTCTTCCATGTGGACTTTGTAGCTTCTCAGCTAAATGGCCACTTGTTTGTCTTCAAGCCTTTAAGACCCCAGATGCTATATAGTGTGATGTCCAGGCACCATCAGCTTTCCTCACCATATTTGCTATTAGCCCATTTTGTCTTCAGCAATTATATCGGGAAGGTGAGCATCACGGAATGTCAGGTTATTAGAACAAAGTGTTCTTGCGTTGTACTTGAGTAGAGGCCCAATGTTCATCTGCTACCTTAATACTAAACCTATACATATATGCAAATTGATCAATTTCCCAAAAAGTATATAAAAATATATTTACATATGTATATGCCTCTATTTAGACTTCTATAAATGTCCTTTGCCTCAAAGTTCTTTCCTCTATTTCCTTTTACTTTCCTTGTTTCCCGCTATCACGATCAGCCTATATTCAGGTTTCAGTAATTCCTCTGGTTACATTGCCCTTGCTCAAGCCCCTCCAGTCATCCTACACCCTTCTTGCCATCAATTATTGATCACCTATTATTCTCTTGTCCCTCGGTTTGTTGGAAACCCCCACTTTTCCTCACCTTTCCCCGCTCCAATGCCCCCCTCCCGAAACTATATGTCCCATTGTTTTCTCCTCTTGATTGTTTATCCCTCCTATCTTATCTAGATAGAAATGCAGAGACAAAAATGAGCACACAAACAAGGCAAAGCAAAACAAAACAAAAACCAAATATTTGGTAAATAGCAGAAGACTTTCATCCTTATCGGGCCCTTGTAAGGAGACATCAGCATCTACCTGTCTGCTTTTGAGCAAGGCACCAAATCATAAAAATTCAATAGAAACTACAGTAAGTAAATACCTAAGGTTAACCACATTTTGTAAGGAAGATTTTTCCAATGACATTCGGTAAAGTAACTTGGGTTCCACTACCATAGCACTGGGATGAAATCCCCAACCAGCAGTCACAACTACTTCATGGCATTACGACCATTGATCCTGAATAAGGCTTACAGAAAAGACCTGTACACAATTGGAGGGACATGGATTGATACTCCAAAAATGACTGATGCAGCTAACTAGGCACTCCCTATATATTCCTGAGACCACCTGGAAAAAAATCATTCCCTACATATATCAAGGATGGCACAACATAGCCAGTTGCAATTTGAATGTTTTCTGCTCCTTCCATCTTACCTGAACTTCAGGTATGTTAGCACCACATTAAGGAGCTCTAGTGTTTTTGTGGAGGAAGTTTGGTACGCTCTCCAAAATGTCGGCAGATAAAAACCACAATTTGCTCCATGAGGAAAAGATAAGATTTTCTACTTTCATAAAGAGTTATATTCTTTACGCTACGCTCCTTAACATGATAAACCATTTGAGACCAAAGGGCCAGCATTTGCGCAAGGACAAGGTTCAGATGGCAGAAGGGTTAGGAAACAACATCAAATGAAAATAGGAAACACAATGAGGAATTGTAGTACATGATGTCACATTGGGGATTATAAGCAATGGCATCAAACAAGTGTCCAAAAATTGTTGAATGAAAAATACAATAAATTCTAGTGCCTGAAAACTGGAGAAGACTTGATGTGTTTTCATTGTTCTGTTTCAGGATACCATGATGCTGGAGGATCAAACTTTTCCAGCCTGAAACAGATTTGGAGAGCACCTGGCGTATGCTAGTGCTCACAGTGCCACATTACAACGCTTTTCAGACCTTTATGGTCTTCACGGTTGAGGATGAGGGTTACCCTGAGTGAAGTACATGGTTACTGCTTTTGCTGCTGCAATATGGGAGGTCTGAGTTCATCAAATGGTGTCCTGAAAGAAAGGTCTGATTATCTACTTCTAAAAATCAGTTATTGAAAATCCTGTTGAAAACACTCTATTCTGACATACTCAGTCGATTCAAAGGCAACTGGTAGTGTTACTAAGTAAGAATGAGATTTATTCATTGTCCTTTCACATCATTATATTTTGAACTGTTTACAGCCTAACGTCTCCTCATAGAAGGTATTAGTCTTAGGAAAAGGTCATGGGCGAGAACCTTGTCATTTTGAGCCCTGTAATTAGAAATGTTTATCTTTGTCTTCAGAATCAGATTCCATATGGGGATGTGAACAACATCTGATACTGCCATGGACACTTCTGCTAAGATGAGCCGAGTTACTATTTACAAACCAGAATACTTTTGGAGTTTCTTTGAAATGGGCAGATAAGGACATATTCAAAATTTCTGAGTGGAACGATGCCTTATATCCTCTCAGAAGTTCCCTCATGTAAGAACTTCTGCCATTCTCTAAGAACTGGTCTTTTATAAGAAGTGAAGCACTTGATGAAAAGTATCCATAAATGTAAGAATCAAGAAGGATATGTGTTGCAATCTCATAATTTCAATGCCAAGGTAATTGAGATCACGAAAGGGAATGTGACCAGACTACTCAAGAGTAATTGGTAGAGGTATACCTGAAGTTCGAATGTTCATTAGCACTTTGATTGCTACACTGGCATCATAGGAATGTTTTGAAGCAACTTTCTTAAGTAAATTATCAAGGAAAATTATTTTCCAATAATCATTCGGAAGGGGTTCCTCTGACCTCTGTCCCGATCCCAATCAAAATAGTTATCAGCCTGTTTAGTTATCTAGTAACTAGATAATGTCCTGAAATGAGTTTAAGTTCTACATTAAAAAAACAAACCACACGATGGAGACTGAGTAACTCATAGCAGAGGGACGCTGCAGAAATCAGTGCAGGAGACTCAGTGTCAAGGAAATTCCACACTGCCAGGTCATAGGAGGAGGATCATACAGATAAGTAGGCACAGATCCACTAGATTTTGAGGAGCTGTGGGCTTTAGGTTTACCACTGTGAAGGTCAGCTAAGAATTCACCTTAGCCCTACCACACTCTCAACCAGAGCTGGGCTCCTTCAACTAGCCCAAGGGCTTTATTTCAACACAGCCACAGCTTGCTGCCTCTTCTGGGCATAGTTTAAATCCCTCCATCCTCCGCAGTTAGGTGAACTGGGCTCAGCTATATCTTTACTTTTGTTTCTCTCTCTTCTGTCTTTCCCCATATAGTCTCAATGGGATCAGTACTTTTTTCAACTCCCTATCCTCTCACACCCCCCTGATGGCCTCCAGGCCACTCCCCTGCACCTCGGGCAATTAAACCTGCCCTCCACCACAGCCTTCTGTGGAGAAACAAGTGACTGGGGAAATTCCACCCACATTCCACCACTGGAGAACTCATGCCTACATTTCAAAGCACATTACGTGTCTGGGGGTATTCCCACCCACCTGCTCTCTGTGGCATACCACGTGGCTTTGAAATCCAGTCCATCTTCTGCTGCAGGGAAACTCATGGCTATCCTCCAAGGTGTCTTGAGCAGCTGGGAGAAGTCCTGCCTGCCCTTTGTGATACTCCACTTAGCTGGGGGAACCTCTGCCCATTTCCATAGCACTGTAAGTGGCTGAGGAAGCCCCTGTACATCCTCCATTGTCCCACATGGCTGAGGGAACTTCCTCCCAAAGTCGTAGTGACTCATAGGGCCTAAGGCAGCTCCTCCACCAACACACTGCAGTGAACCATGTTGCTGGGAGAAACTCTACCTGACCTACGTGGAACGGAGCCAGGGTCCTCTAAAACAACAAAACGCAAACAGCAATCAGCCCCAATAACCTTAACGAAAAAAACAGGAGAACCAAAAGGCAATGTCCCAAGACGTCCTGAACCTAATGACGTGCATATAAGAAGCAGACACTGATCTGCCAGAGAAATTTATCTTCAGAACGCTGCTTGGAGTCATACAGGATATGAGGGAAACGATGCAGGAAAAGGATGAAATGATAGAAAAGACAAAGGCCACGCACCAAAGGGAAATGCAAGAACTAAGGGATGAGATAGCAAAAGCCAGTAGCAAATTCACAAACTTCGCCAAAAGACTTGAGGAGGTAGAGAATCACACCAGTGACTGAGGAGATAACCAAACAGACTTCAACAAATGGGAAAAGCAGCCCAATAACGCAGTTAGAGAAGCTGAAGAAAATCTGAGAGCCACGTCTGATGCTATGAATAGCAACAATATTAGAATAATTGGACTTCCAGAACAAGACACAACAAAGAAGCAAACAGTGAAAATAGGGAGGGAATTCTTAGAGGAAAAGTCCCCCAGCTAAATGAAGGAAAACCCAGCATCCAGTCAGGAGGCTGAAAGAACACCATCTAGACTGAATCCCAAGAAGTCACAAAGGCATATAATAGTTAAACTCTCCAACTTTGAGGAAAAGGTAAAAATCATAAAAGCAGCTAGGGAAAAACAAGCAGTACCTTTTAAAGGTGCCCAAATAATAATGTGCTCAGTCCTATCTGTGGACACTATGAAGAAAAAGAGAGAGTGGAGTAACATATTCCAAAAATTGAAGATAAATAATGGAAACCCTAGAATACTCTATCCAGCCAAATTATCTATCATGATAGATGGAGAAAGAAGAGGCTTCCCAGACCAGGAAAACTGAAACAATACCTTAGAAGAAACCCAGTCCTACAAAAGTCAATCCAGTATGGGCAGAAGTACAGCACTTATTGAGCACAAACTAGAGACCACCACATAGAACAACAACACCTAGAGGGAAACAAGGAGAAAGCAGGCTCCAAGATAGCATTGGATCAAGGGTGGAAATAAGGCAAGATTGAATTACACACACACAAGTACAACACACAAAAGGTACAAGATGACATTGCAGAGTCCACAGATAGTTGTAATAACTGTAAATATTAATGGAGGGAATTCAGGCATTAAAAGGTCGAGGCTAGCACACTGGCTTGCAAAACACAACCTGTCAGTCTGCTGCCACCAGGAGACACATCTCAAGATTACAGACATAAATAGACTTAGAATCAAAGGCTGGAGAAAAATAACCCAAGCAAATTGCAATACCAAAAAAAGAGCAGGAGTTTGTAATCCTAATCTTAGCCAAAACTGATCTCAAGATGCAAGCCATAACAAGAAATGGGGAGGAGCACTATATTATGCTCCAGGAAACAGTAGACCAATAACCAGTGAGCATAATAAATATATACACACCCAACAAGAGACCCATGAAATTCATCAATCAAACGCTTCAAAAGGTGAAAAAAGAAATGACCGGTTTCAGCAATTATATTAGGTGTCTTTAATACACCACTGTCTGAGAAGGAAAGATCTTAAGGTAAGTAGCTTAACAAGGAGGCTATTGTTCTAAACATTACGATTAGACGACTTGACCTGATAGATATTTCAGAGTTGTCCACCCAAATGCAAACAAATTCACACACTTTTCAAGTCCACATGGCACATGCTTGAACATAGACCACATGCTTGGATACAAGCCAAATCAAGGACATAGAGATCAAACAGACATCTCTCTCTGATCACTATACCATATGGCTGGAAATCAATGAAAAGACAATTAAGAAAATAAGGGCAAACAATGGAAGGATGAATAACTCTATTGCAAAAGGAGTGGGTTTTGGCACAGATCAGAGATGAAATCAGGAAGTTTCTAGAAAGCAACGAGAATGAGAATTTTACATACGAAAACCTTTGGGACACAGCAAAGACAGTTATCAGAGGAAGTTTGACATCAATACATGCACACCTGACAAAGGAAGAGAAACTCATGATTGAGATGCTGGCACAAAATTTAAAACAATTAGAGCAGAGTCAGCAGGACAATCCAACTAATAGCAAAAGAAAAGAAATAAGAAAAATCAGGGCTGAGATTCAGGAAAGGGAAAATAAGAAAACTATGGAAAAAATTAATGCTGCTAAAAGTTGGTTCTTTGAAAGGATCAACAGAATTGACAGACCGCTAGCTAACATAACCAAAGAAAGGAGGGAACAAACTTCAATAGCAAGAATGAGGGATGAAAGAAGGGACATTACAACAGACTCCAATGAAATCAAAAGGACAATTACACAGTACTACGAAGAACTGTACTCCAATGAATTCAACAACTTGGAAGACATGGATAAATTGTTGGAAAAACAATCCCTCCCTAGATTATCCCCAATAAATATCAAGAATCTCAATAGTCCCATAGGAATAGCAGAAAGAGTCAAGGTTATCATGGGATTGCCAACAAAAAATCCCCTGGACCAGATGGCTTCACTGGAGAATTCTTCCAAGCATTCAGAGAACTAACACCAATCCTACACAAACTCTTCCAGAATATAGAAAAAGATGGAAAATTCCCAGTCTTTTTATGAAGCTAGTATAACTCTGATACCTAAACTAGGCAAGGATCCCACAAGAATAGAGAACTACAGATGAATATCCCTAATGAACAATGATGCAAAAATCCTTAACCAAGTACTGCACAAAAGAATACAAAAGTATATGAAACAAATAATTCACCATGACCAAGTTGGATTCAAGCCAGGGATGCAGGGATGGTTCAACATACAAAAGACCATTAGAATTATTCATATCATTGACATGGAAAATTATAAGAGCCACATGATAATATTGATAGATGTAGAAAACACAATGAACAACCTCCAATACCAATTCCTGTTTAAGTCACTCAAGAAGATAGGAATGGAAGGAAAATTCTTCAATATAATAAAACTATATATAAAAAACCAACTGTCAATGTGGTAGTTAATGGAGAAAAGACAAAACAATCCCTCTGAAAAAGGGGCCAGAGAAGGAAGACCCTTGTCCCCTGAGGTAATTACTTTATTGTGCCAACCTGGCCGATAAACACATGTGGGGCTAATTGAAGTGCAGAGGGATAAATGGCTCAGTGAGCCCCGCCTTTCTAGTTCTCAGATCTCTTCTTTTCTGATGCTCGCACCAGGTGCAGCTGCCTTAGCTGTTCCCTGCTTCAGCTTGCAACGCTGACTTCCTGCAAGACATACCCAAGGAGAAGCCACATGGACCTACCCCGATGCAGCTTTGGGTGCTGGACCTGAGATGCTTACACATTCACTCATTTGGCTTTCCTCCTGCAGTCAGCATCATAGTGTGTGTCTTTTGAGATGGAAGAGGACTTTGTGGATTGGTGTTGGACATATGGGTTAATGTTGGACTTATGGGCTTGGGCAGCACTGGGTTTGGATGGTTTTTTGATGTGCACTTACTCTTTATAAAAAACTCTCTCTTATACATGTGTTTCTGTGGATTTGTTTCTCTAATGTACCCAGACTCACACATCCCCTCTCTTATTTAACATCGTACTGGAGGTTTTAGTTATCAACATATGGCAAAGAAAGACATCAAAGGTATTCTACTGGTGAAGGAACAAGTGAAACTACTGTTATTCACAGATTATATGATTTTATATATGGAAAATCCCAAAAGCCCACAAGGGAATATTGGAAGCAATAGAGAAATGTGGCACAGTGGCAGGATACAAGATCAACAACCAAGTCTATCTGACTGCTATAACCATTGGGCAAGACTACGGAAGAAGGGATCAAAAAGGTTATACCCTTTACAATAGCCAATCACAAATTGAAATAGCTAGGGATGTAATTCACTGAAAAAAAACCCAAAAAGATCTATATGATGAAAGTTACAAAACACTATTCAAGAAACCAAGATTGAGCTCAACAAATGGAAGAATATCATTTGCTCTTGGACTGGAAGACTCAAGGTAGTAAAAATGTCAGTTCTGTCCATGGCACTAATTAAGGTTTATGCTATCCTGATACAAAAACATAACTTTTCTTCAAAGAACTGGAAAAACTGATGAGTTAGTTAATTGTGCCAGCCTGGCCGATAATCACATGTGGTGCTGGTTGAAAGGCGGAGGGATAAATGGGTGGTGAAGCCTCGCCTTTCTAGTTCTCGGGTCTCTTGTTTTGTGATGGTTGCACCGGGTGCAGCTGCCTTAGAGTTCCCTGCTTCAGCTTGCAAGATTGACTTCCTACAAGACATCCCCAAGGAGAAGCTACATGGACCTACCCCGATGCAGCCCTGGGTGCTGGAGCAGCCGTGTGGAGACCCCTGCCAGTGCTGAGATGCTTGTTCTTTCACTGACTCAGCTTTCCTCCTGCAGTCGGCATCATTGCCTCTGTTTTGTGAGGTGGAGGACTTTGTGGACTGGTGTTGGGTTAATGGGTTAATGTTGGACTTGTGGGCTTGGGCAGCATTGGATTGGGATGTTTACGTGATGCACATTTTCTTTACATAAAACTCTCTCTTATACATGAGTCACTGTGGATTTGTTTCTCCAAAGTACCTAGACTAATACAACTGATTACTAACTTCGTATGGAGAGGGAAGAAGCCCAAAATTACAGAGAACTCCTCAAGAAGAACATAGTGGGAGGGCTTGTTCTACCTGACTTTAGCACACATTATACGGCCGCAATGGTCAAAACAGTGTGGAATTGGTATAATGGCAGATATTCAGATCAATGGAAAAGAACTGAAAACTTAGAAATAAAATAATCAGCATACAGAAAACTGATCTTTGATAAGGGTCCAAAGAATATCAGATGTGAAGCAGATGCGGGGGAAAATGGATATCTCCCTGCAGAAAATTGAAGCAGGACCCTTACCTCACTCCATGCACGAGAATAAACTCAAGGTGGATCACAGGCCTTGAGGTAAAGCTATTATGGCCATCAATGAGGGAATTGGGACTAACCTAAGAACTTTGGCAAAGGGAATACACAATCAATTATTTAAAACTCTAATAAAATATCACAAAGTGGTGTCAAATTAGTTTGTACAGCTTGCAAGTGGAAAGGAGTGCCAAAAATAATGGGCACCAGGATAACAGGTGATATGGGAACCCAAAGTTACCTACATTCAGGATACAAGGCCTTCTGCTTTTCTGGGGAAACAAAATGGGGGATCAGAATGTCAATGAGAAGCTCAGAAATGATGTTAAAAAAAGAAGCAGATTCTACCTGAGTCAACAGAAAAAAATAAGACTCACCAAGTTCTTCCCAGAGGGTGTCAGAAAGAGGAAAAATATGTAAAATCCTTCAGATTGGTTTTGATCTACCCCTGAGTATATGGAGTACTTAACATAAATTCAGTTTGAAGTTCCTTTGAGAATTCCATATATAAGTAACATTTAGGTCAAATGGAAAGGTAAGTACCATTTATGGCAAACAGAAAAGAGCTGGAACTAAGAACAGCTACAGCAAAGTGCCCTGGAGTCACAGAGAAGACACACCGATGGTTTAAAGAAGTTACGATTTTGTAGATAATTATAAACTTATTCCTTGAAGGTGGCTGGAAAGCCAAAGTAAGGCAAAGAATTTTTTAAATACTTTTATTGGGGCTCTTACGTCTCTTATCACGAGGCATACATTCATCCAGTGTGTCAAACACACTGGCACATAGGCCGCCATCACCATTTTCAAAGCATTCTCTTCCCACTTGAGCCCTGATATAAGCTCCCCATTTGTTCCCCCGTCTTCCCGTACCTGCCTTCCCTCATGAACCCTTGATAAATCATAGATTATTATCTCCATATTTTACATCATCCTCTATCGTCCCTCACCCACTTTTCTGTTATTCATCCTTTTGGGAGGGATTTCTAGGTTGATCCTTGTGATCGATTCTCCCTACCCCGCCCCCTCCATCCCCTAATCTTCCTGGTATCTCTACTCTCAATGTTGGCCCTGAGGGGTTTATCTATCTTGGATTCCCTGTGTGGCGGGCTCTTATCTGTAGCAGTGTGCATGTTCTGGTCTAATCTGGTTTGTAAGGCAGACATGAGGTCATGATCGTGGGGGGAAGAACACATTACAGAGCTAGAGGAAAGTTGTGTGTGTCATCGGTGCGATACTGCACCCTGACTGGCTCATCTCTTCCCTGTGACCCTCTGTGAGGCGATGTCCAATTGTTTACAGACAGGCATTGGCCCTCCACTCCACGTCCCCCGTCCCCAAACCACCACCATTCACTTTGGGTATGGTTATGTTCTGGGTCTTAGATAAGGCAAACATTTTTTCGTTAAAAAAAACAAACAAACAGAAACGAAGGTTTGGACACTGAAGTATAAAAAAACACCGCATGAGTTTTAGGAGCCACATTTCAGTGGCATCATGAACACTGTCTATGAATCTAACATATCACGTGGTTCTATGATAAATCACCACAGTTAAACTCAATGTAACGATAATGTAGTCGTTAACTTAAGTGTAGCAATTTTAGCAATGTAACCATATTGAATTAATTAGCCTGAGTGCAGTCATTTTATATTGACCCAAATGTGGCAACTTTGTAGCTACTGTAATTCTTTTTGTAATTTCTGTAGCTGCTGACCTATTGCATTTATATTTGAAATTTCTGGTGTTGCTTGTAGACCCAGTTCTATTGTTATAAGTTCCTGTTTTTCCGTATAGCATGAAGCCACCTGCCCTTGTGCCTTGTTGATTCCACCATATAAAAACCTCTCACTTTAAGTACTCAATGTCAAGGGAGGATTAGGTTCTATGGCCCCCTGACTGCTGGCTACGAAAGGCTTATTAACTTTAATTAAAGTTTTGGATGGTTTATTCATTTTCATCTGGGCACAACAGTTCTCTTCATAGGATTTCCATGTCTGTGGAAAGCTTGGTCCCTTGTTTTTTCCTGTCCCCCTTGGGTGACCTTTCGTTTCATTATCCACCCAAACAACCCAAACCCCCAGCATCTCCACGACCCTCTGCTTTGCTCTCCTCTTGCCTTTACCTTTGCTCTTAGGGATCATTTTCTTCACATCGTTTATCTGCTCTCTTACCAGCTTCCTTTTTCCACTTCTGTTTGTCTGTACGTTCTCTCCATAGAAGGCAGCTGACTACAATGAAGAGGAGGCCCAGCACAGAGACTGTCGCAATCAGGGCAACTTCACGTGGAGACATCCTAGGGAGCAAGGGCTCTGGTGTGAGCCCATGGAGACACAATCAGACACAGATCAGGAAGGAATCTTGTTCTCTTTTTGCAACTCGCTTTAGCATTTTTTCATTTTTCCTCCCTGATGTCCACTCTCCCTTATCACCTCAGATGGTTGACTTTTTCTGTTGTCCAAAGAGAGAATTGTGGACGGGGCAGGTCACATTGCCCTGGCTGCTCTCTGTGACCACAGAGATGCCTCAACATGGAAAAGCCCATTTCCCTCTTGAGTCTGGGACTCAGAATGACTCCCGGCAAGTTTAATTGAAGGTGGCTTCACTCCTGCCATGACTCTCCATTCTACCTTGGGTTCGAGGAACCCATCACTTGAGGAACATGGCAGCATGATTCCACTATGCCCAGGTCCTGTCATACGTACCTGAAGAACAGAGCCCAAATCGGAGAAGAGAAAGCATATGTCTGAGACCAGTAGTTTTCTGATATCAGAAGTGTCAGAGGTTGAAATAGACTGATCTCTAAACCAAAGATCAGATGTCTTAAAAATAAGAAGCTTGTGGCCATTTAGACTGGCTTGTGAGCATATTTCAAATTAAACATAAAGCCTTTTCACTGTGCTTGAACTGAGAGAACTTCAGGGCCATTCCAGGAAGTGCTTTTTTTTTTAATCAAAAGAGATCATTTTTGTTTGCTTTTTAAAAAAAAAATAGAAAAGAAGCTTAATTGTTTTGTTAGTTTTCTTTCCTGATTGAGTGAAAACTAATAATTTAAGAAGGTGTCTGTATTTATCTGAACCAATAGTAGTAAATATATTTTCCTAGATATTTTAGGAGCAAATTTTGCTTTGTCTTGTTCTTGTTTTTGTAAACCAACATGACTTGATATTTAAAAGAATGGATTATGTAGACTTATCTGCATTGTCAAGTTTTAAAAATTAACTGTAATATAATGAGGCATAATAATTTAGGAAAGATCACAAGAGACTGCCAGGTAAGAAATATTGATATCCTCCCCAACCCCCCCCCCTTTTTACTCTGTAACATAGAGAGTCTGTGCCATGGTATCACTCCCATAGCATTCAGCTTCGCAGTGCATCTTGGCACATATCACTATCTTAAAATGACACTGTTAAGGGCCGTCATCAGAGGCATGGCCATGCTGCATCATCAGCGCCACACTCTCCTTGTCTAAAGCATCTCATGTCAACTCTGTCCTGTGAGGTTTCTCTAGCATCTGCTCCCCACCTTATTCCTGTCCATATGGTACAGGAGCACAGCAGGGGAGGCCTGGGCTCTGTATGAGTGGATGTGCATGTGGGCTGTGCTCCTCCCAGGGGAGAGCTAGCAGGGTAGAGCAGCATTTGCTTCAATAGCGACTACCAAAGTCTTAGCTGGTCCTTTCACAGTAAATCCAAGCACTACATGCACATCAGAGACATATTAGGAGAATACGTGCTAGTAAATGACATGGAAAACCAACTGTATTGTATTATTAAATGATTCAAGCTCATTTCCCATTTTTATTATTTTCTGAAAAGGTAGAAAGTGATATAAAAGAATACATGCAGAAGAGGAACTAAACTTCAACAACATTCTCAGTGTCCCTTAGCAACAGATTGCATTAGGTGCTCCAGAAGTAAAAACTTTTGACAGTTTGAAATCTATTTGTTTATGAAATTAGAAACGTTGCTGTTAGATGAAGTCAAGTCAGAGGGAAACTAGGTACAACCGAGAGAAACAAAATGCCGTATCCTCACAGTAAATACAATGTTGCAATCCATTGTTGTAGCCACTTTGTCTACCTATCTCCCTGAGCTTTTTGCGGACCTGCTACTTCACCCAGTCCAGTGTTCTACTGAGATTGGACACTTCTGACAACATTGAAAAGTACAGGAGGGGAAGTCCCAACCAGGACATTTATTTCTAGGAAACATTTTCACTGCAATGTTTCTACCACAGACATTCGTTCTTTTCTCAGGCCATGTTATATTCAATTTTCTTCACCAAAATCATAATCCAAAGGCATCAAGTCTCCTTATCTTCCTTATTCATTTATTATATCTAATTTAAATAAATCTAGTAATCACATATGAACTATATAAAACCCTTAAAGATTTATTATTAATTTAGGGGGCCAAGGCAAATTGTTAAGCTTTCATTTTTCTTTGGTAACTTAAAAATATTTGTTATTTTCTCTCATCTATTTCCCAGAACCCTGCTAGTAGATTCATAGTTTAATATTTCTGTCCTTGATTTTTAGGTTACCCTGTGTTGGAGGGTGAGTACATTATGAGTGCTTTAATTAAGGTGATGAGTAGAATCTATACAAGGAGAAAAGTTTTATTTTAAAATAAATATAAATTCATTGAATCATAAAAACTGATTTTATAACATTCATTTTCCTGAGTTAAGGCAAGACTTGGAGGCCTGAGGCTTCAAGTATTGAGGCACAGTGTGGTCTTGACCTGACAGGGCATGTGGACTGCCAAGGAAGAGATAGACAATTCTGCAGATCTAAAAGGGAGCTTTGTGTCTAAATTAGAGAAGGAGATCGTTCCTTAACCATTTCTTATCCATCTGCCTGAAAATTAATTTTATTGCAGAAACCTATGATATGTGAAAGGTGGGACTGGTGCACCAGAGCAAAGCATGAGAACTAGAATATTGCAAGCTCAGTGGCTGCTCAGGGCTCAGGGGTGAGTCAATGCAGTGACTTCCAAACAAAACAAGACAAGTTTTCAGAAACGGATGTCCTTATGGTGACCCTGGGTCAAGGGCACGAGAACTTGGAGGAAGGTGCCAGTGTCCATCTGTCTCAGAGAGGCTGGACAGACAGTCTCGCAGGCAGCCTAACAGTGATCGGTATGCTGGATGCAGGCCATGGCCCTTTCTTTTTCTCTAATCTTGTGTCATCTCAGAGTACACCTGTAACTCAAACGATGTCGCTCAATTGCAATTATTTCAAGATGGAACAGTATATAATTGAATATGTTCAGTAACAATTTAGACAAAGAGTAATGCCGTGTGAGATAAGAGGTCTACTCAAAGCAGTACGGAGTGCTGATGTAACACAGAACACGCCATACCTACCCTGCCCTACAGACTTCCTATTAGTAGATGCCACACAATTTCTTTCCCACTGGAATAACCATTTTGACGGGAAACCATTTATGTCAATTACAGCAATTGAAAATATCAAAGAAGAAAAAGACACCCAGAGAAACAAAGCACTGACCTGCCTTGCAGCATGTGGCTGCCAGGAGAAGGAGAAAACGGGTGAGAACATGAGCTGGAGGGAAGCCTGGGAAGTTCACCATCTTCTGCAAGTAGAAAGTGGCGTGTGTCAGAGGCATAGAGATATTCGCTCTTACAATAAGATACTCCATAAGGGAAAGAAAGTGTAAATTCTTACCAAAGAACAATGATAAGACTATTAATAACTGTGTTCGATGACTTACCTCTACCCTCAGTTTTTTGTTTGATTCGGTTGTTTGGCTTTTGTTTTGTTTTGTTTTATTATCATTTCTCCTTCACATACTTTAAGACACACATTTCTGAATATATGTTTAAAATTCTGGAGCCCCTACTCCAACCCCCAGTGCATTGTTTGCTTTCCTTGACTTTCTTATGAACACCAACTCTTTCCTCAGCAAGTGTGGAGCGTGGTCAACTGTAGATGGTTCCCTAAGTTCTATGGACTCTCTTGGTTATCTATAGACTCTTCTTCTCACTAGACCTACCATGAAATTGAAAATCTCTAGTTTAAAGATGAGAAATAAAATTATACACTAAACTAGCCTACTCCTCTCAGCTTATCTAGCGTATTCTTCTCGCATTAACTTATACTTTATTACCAAACACACCTTTGTGGCTTAGCTCACAGAAGAGAAAGGAGCTTCCTCAGCATGTAAACCAGAATTCAAGCCCCTCTTTTTCCACATCCACACCCTCAGAGCAGCCCACATTGCTCTCTTACCACAGGAGTTGATCTGGGAGAGTTTCTCCTCGCTTCCTCAGTGCACTTGAAGGTTTGGCTTCCAGTATTCTTGTTGTCAGTATCCAAGAGGGTTTATGGGCTCTAAGTCATTTAACTCATTCCTGGATTGGGAAAATATTCTTGGGATGGAGACAAACAGACCTGTTGAGATGCACAGAGTTCTGAATACTTCCAGAATAAGTAGAACTAAAAAGGCAAAGCTTACCTCCTGTTGTTCCAGGTACACTGAAAGTGGAACTAATAAAGCTATCCTAAAGAACTTTGGACTGGGTTGGAACCTAGAATGATAGTGTTGGATTTAGTTCCCGTCTATTCCTTCAGTCACCTGGATGCACATTGAGAAGGGGGAGGGGGCCATCTTCTTGTGTAATAGTTGGATCTGTCAAGCATGCCAAAGGTCAGGACACAAAGCTAATTGTCAGAGAGATTAAAACCAAGAGAAGCATGCTCCTTTTATTCACAGCATTGCTTGTGGGGCACCAGCCCCCACAATTGAATGGGTCCAAGGGGCAGTTGTGTAGTGGAGGGTAAAACTAAAGAGGCGTCAGACAAGGTAAAGCATGCAAGTGCTCACCTCTGGGACAGCCATGATTTCAGGAGCTGGTCTGTGCAGAGAGAGAGAATATATTTCCAACAAAAGATTATGTACACTCAGGAAGTATGCAGCCTCCACTAATTACAAGTAACCATATGCATGTAACAAAGTGGGCTGTACCCTAACCCTAAAGGTCCCTGAGGATCATGGAGGAGTCACCCAACACCAGTGCCCAGTCAGGTAAAGGGGGAGGGGCTGTCTTCAGAGCCCAGAGAGCCCTAGCCTGTATCTGCTCCTACAGATAAAGCTTCTGGCTACACAGCAATCAGCCATGTGCTTGTAAGAAGTAACTTAAAGGTATCACTATGATGGTAGGACACAGTGAGGAACAATAGTATTTATGAGAATGTGATTGGGACTCTCCTCCAACTCACAGGGGTGAAAGCCTCCCTCCAGCCCAGAAACCCAGCCTGCTAGGCTCCTTAAAAGATGATACTACAGGGGAGGCAAGAGGGAGAGAGAGGGGAAAAAAAGATGAGACTAAAGGATTCATCCTTATACACTCTCTTCCCATTCTCTGCTCCCATCAATTATTAGCAATGAAAGTCACTCATTTATGTGTGTAATTAAGACAGAGTTTGAAAATAGAGTGTGTCCTCTTAGAACCTTTGTTCTAAATTTCCAAGATGTTGAGAACTTTCAATAACAGAATAGAAATAATGACACAATTGCCCTGAATCATCACGTAGGATGTGCTCCATTTCACATTCTTTCCACGTTTAATTTATACTACTTCATGTTGCTTAGAATAGAAATATAATCAGGGACATAAATTACTATTACAGCACATTAGTCTGTGAGCCAATAATAGTGTGATCAACAACAATACCAAACCAAAACTCACTGTCACTGAGTCAATTGCAACTCATAGCGTTACTGTTATCTTGTAAACTCCCAAGAGTTTTATCTTGTTATACGGGGTCTGTAAGAGTTTGATTAAAGAGACGTGAAACAAATGTTTAGAAAGAATTACATGGATCACTCTAGATATCAAAATTATGAGACTTCAAAAATTCATCCTGTATTATATTCATATACTACCCCCAGACTCCTACTGGTATTTCCCAAGATATTTTCCAAAAGAAATAATATATTTATTAAAAAATAAACTTTGTACTGTGCTTTGCATGCAATATGATGCACATTCCAATAAATTTTGAAATATACATTCCAATAAATTTTCATAAATGTTTACAAATACTGTAGGGAAAAGTGACTAAAAGTCTACTCCCAGCCCAGAAAAACTTATCAAGAGAGAGAGAGAGAAGTTTTAATATTGAATAAACATTAAGTAGAATAATTGCAAACATTAAATAGGGGACCATGATACTGTGAGATAGGTTAAGTTTAGTGTGCCAACCTGGCTGATAAAATACATGTGGGATTAATTGAAAAGCAGAAAGATAAATGGCTGGGTTGGCCTTGCCCTTTTGGTTCTTCGGTCTCTTGTTCTGTGATGGTCAGACCAGTGTGAGGCTGCCTTAGCTGGCAAGGCTCATTTCCTGCGAGACATCCCTGAGGGGAAGCCTCAGGGACATACCCTGATGCAGCCCTGGGTGCTGGAGAAGCTGTGTGGAGACCCATGTCAGCGCTAAGATGCTTACACTGCCACTGGGATTCAAAGATTTTCTACCTACTGGCCTGTGGTCCTCCTGCATTTGGCTTCATTGTGTGTGTTTTGTGAGTTTGAGGAGGACTTTGTAGGTTGGTGTCAGACATATGGGCTAAGTCGGACTTATGGGTTTGGACTGGAATAGGTTGGGATGCTTCCTGAATGTACACTTACCCTATATATAAAACTCTCTCCTATACATATGAATTTCTATGGATTTGCTTTTATAGTTTACCTAGACTAACACATAGTACAATGTGTGAAGTGGGAGAAAAAAGAACTGAACTAAAAATACCATTTACAGAGATCTATTCACTAAGCCTTAAACAGAAAACGACAAGACAAAGACACATCACCCAGATGAGGGAAATCAAGATGAGATAGTGATGCTCCTTAACGGCTACAGAAAAACAGCTGCTTAAATAGGACAGAGATTGGGAAGAGATCAGTACATCACAGTTGCAGGCAGAAACAGGGAAGCAGGTGTGGGACCGTGATTGGGACATGTGTACTATTCTAGAGAGAGGAGCGTGTAAGATTGGTTCAGAAGCCCTTAAAGCACAGCAGTCAGGATATGACTCATGACTATTGACCCTTGCACTCCAACTTCCATTAAGGACACACCCAGACAAGTCCCTAAAAGCAAGTCTTCCTTGGACTATCTAGGAGAGTAGTAGCAATCCACTCCCTAATGCATTCTACTGAAGGTTAAGGTTTTTCACATTGCACATTAATGGTCAGAAAAAATTAAATACACACAGAATCTATAAGAAGAGTCAAAATCAATTTAGGATGTCCACAGCTAACTGTGGTCTTTTGCAAACTTATTATTCAAAATTTAAACCGTAATGCATGGCCTTCAGTGATCATGAATTTCATTAAACTTCCTTGGATTAGATTCAATGCGAAGTGCTTCTTCCACACAGGCTAGCCTACACCTCCTTTCATTGTCCTTGTTTAAAGACTCCAGACACTATGATTTCTGTGTTAACTGGGTGCTGTAGAGAAACAAAACCAGGGACACATGTTTGTGTTGACCATAGAAGGAGATGCGTGTCAAGCGTTGGCTACCGCAGTGGTGGATATCAGTATTCTAGTAGTGTTCAGGTCAGGCTTCTCCTGATGCCTGGAAGCTGATGAACAAGAAGCAACAGGAGATCCAGGACCAGACCAGGACGATAAAGCAGAGACAGCAGGGGGCACAAGCTAGTGGATGCAAAAATCACATGTCCACCGACTGAGTCCACTCTTGATAGCCTGCTGACAGCTACCGGATAGGCAGGAGATCAAGGAGCCAGACACACGGCTCTGGTAGACAGTGAAGGGTCAAAAAGACTTCCACACCCCGTGGCCTCTCCCGAGTTTACAAAAGTTTCGTGACATCCAGGAGAATTCATCAGGTTGCACCTTTAGTCACACGTCTGACCCTATTCCTGGCCAGAAGTGTCTTGGTGACATAAACCCTAACCATCACAAGTTCTGGTAGCTGGGCACCAGCAGAGTCCTTCACTGTGGTTTTCTATCGCACTCATATCACCGGTCACCATCTGGTGAAGTGTATGTGTTACAGTGCAAGTTCAAAATATTTTCATGTGTGTATAGCTTTTACATCTCGTGTCCACCAGCTTACTAGCTTCTGGAACAATAATATTAAAAGCAACCTGAGAGTGGCATTAGAGAATTCTAATAACAGGATCATTAATCTATGCAATAGTATGCATTTAAGGTATTGGTGATCTTTTCAATATCTCTCTCATCCCTGTGCCATCAACACAGTTGCAACTCAGCTTCCCCCGCAGGACAGGGCAGAACTACATCCTGGGCTTCCATAATTGTATTACGTCACATGATGGAATAGAAGCTCCATGGACTACTATAGGTCCCTTTATAAGTTCACCATAGTCCTTTTTGGGTGTCCTTGTTGGAGGTGCTTAGGTATTTAATCAGGTCCACCAAGCAAAAGATGACTGATAGATGATAAAACCTGACATATCCATAGTTAATTCATAAAAGTATTTTAAAATGAAAACTTGGTGGGAATTTTGGATCCAATGTAAAACCAAATAAAGTTAATTAAAAGTCATAAGGAATGTTATATGTAAAATATCTGAAGCATAATAATGGATCTTAAGTTTAATAATCTTCAGATATAATGTCAAATTGTCACATTACTGATTATCTGAATTAAGCTTATAGGTAAGTGGCTAGTTCCAAAAGAAACAGGTTAAAAATAAAAGTAATTTAAATGATAACCTGTTAAGTAAAACATGCTAATCATACAATGGAAGTCCACTATACCCACCAGGTTGAAATATAAGAGTAACATTTATGAAGCACAAGCAACATGATGACCCATCACTCCAATGTGTCCATTGACACATCACTCTGGACACTGTTGGGTGAGGAGTCTATGCAGGTTCGATCCTGCCATGAGCTGCAAAACATGAGTTGTTGTTCCACACAGGGCCATCTCCTATTGGATTGAGTGAGGTCTGTTTACCCTAAGCAAGTTCCCTGGTGCCAAGGGAAATTTCCTGAATCAGCTCTTCCAAGTTCATATCCCTGCCCAACAGATCAAGACATGTCATGCAGCTCCAAGGAAGCCTCGAGGTACTGAAAATATGGTGATCTGGGTCCCTTTCCACTGGACACCCACAAAACCGTGGTTCCCCCAAGCTCCAATGACCACCATTTCCAAAGGTCTGGTGTGGCCATTCTCTGCTTCCTATCCCATCTGAGTTAGACAATTTGATTCCTGTGTATTACATCTCATTAGGTCCATGTGCACAGTAGATATTTATGTTTATTTTTAAGTATTTGTCATAAAGAAGTCATTGGTTTTGTAAAATCCTATCGTGAGTCTCTAGCTTTGTTTCTGTCACCGTCGTCATATTTTTCAACGAATTTTCTCTGCTCTTGTCAAGTTCTAATCACTGACAAATATCCATGCATTTTGATCAATTTCACGATGATTCAGTTGGTAATATTCTTCAATTTCTTCATCACTAGCTATATCCATTCCATGTGATAATACTTGTGGGGAGAGAATTGGAGGATTAACTGTTAACATGCATTTTAACATGTCTGTCTGCTGTGTGAAGAAAGCTAATCTCAGCATGTTACAAATTGCTTGATTCTATTTATTTGACAGTTCTGGAAAACATAAAACCCTAGAAAACTCACTTAGCAGATTTCAAAAGGTGATGAACTGCTAGAGGGCTTGCTTATGTTTTAGGGTGCAAATGATTCACATTTCAAATATAATTTAAGTAGAACTTTTATTTGTCTTATACAAGCATTGACTTCACGAAGATAATCATTATATCATCAGGATGGGTGAGAACATTGTCATGAGATCAAGATGGCATCCAATGGCTTGCTGAGATTTGGAGGCTTAACAGGGCGTGAGAGTACTAATGAAACTATAACAAAAGTGTGGTTAGTGGAAGATCAGTGCATCGCAGTTACAGATGGGACTACAGAAATGGGGGTGGGTCCAGGATTGGGAATCATATTTTATGATAGACTGAGGAGATTGCAAATTTATCTAGGTCCTTCAAGTCAGGGTCGTCAGGGCATGTTAGAACTTAAATTTAAAAAAATGTTTCATTGTTGACCTTTCGCTGTTCTCTGTAGCCCTTTGAAAACCTAATACTCAGAATAGAAGTGCTAATAAAACTATGTGGGATTACATTGGAGGGTTTACAGGTATAATGAGATTTATCATTCTGAAATAGTGGAAGTTATGAATCTGTACATGTCTTAAAATTCATAGAAGCATACAAAACATTATGTTAACTGTATGGACATTTTCAAACTGATCATTCAATTAAGTAAGAAAAGACAGAAATGAATTACTTTCTCAGGAGAAAATGGAAAGGCCAAACGGACAAGAATTAAGGATGAAATATAATGAGGTCACATAAGGGAAGCTGAAGGATA
Source organism: Echinops telfairi (assembly GCF_000313985.2). Classification (NCBI taxonomy): domain Eukaryota; kingdom Metazoa; phylum Chordata; class Mammalia; order Afrosoricida; family Tenrecidae; genus Echinops; species Echinops telfairi. Next base: position 11,448,001 of record NW_022104553.1, read on the forward strand.
AACTTATAAACAAGATTTTCCTTCTCCTGAATTTCAAACTGGCATAGATATCAGAGAAAAGTGTGATTATTTAAACATATAAACAAACATTATTTTGTAATAAAGCACAAAACACCATAAATATAGATTTAGAAAACAAAGGATATAAAATAAAAAGATAATTTTTCTTTTTTTCTACTCTTAACTAGCATGCTCCATCCCCACAAAAAAATCACTTCCATGGATTCAATTCTATCTCATAGACCCTAAATAGTGTTTCCAAGGCTAAAACTATTTCCCAGAACATACAGCTTCATGTTTTCCCTGACGAGTGGCTGGTAAGTCTGCCCCAACCTTGTGATTGTCAGGCAGACACTTACCCAACACCTACTAGGACTCCATATTCAAGAAATTTCAACACCATTATTCAGTCACAGACTCTAGTACATCACATATCTTTACCATGAGTTTGCTATAAGAGTTTTAACAGATACGAATGCATTATATAGCTATATAAAAATTTTAAAGCAATTAAAATGAAACCCACTGCCATCAGTTAGTTCTGATTCATAGTGACATTATATTGCAGAGTAGAGGATATCTCCTGGATATCGATGCTTATGTGAACATTAAGCAACTAAACATACCATAAGCAACACATACTTTTGCACAGTACACATTAATTGTGGGAGCAAATGATGAAGAAGATAAAATGATACAAAATATACAATAAGGCAAATCATTTGATTCTGATGTAAGAATATTAACACCATCAACTGGAAGCTTCACGATTCATGAATCAGCAAGTGCTATTATTGTGCCCATACACAAGGATGGGCAGCTGGTCAGGGAGATCATCAATTTGTGTTGATTTGCACTGGACAGATTCTCAGCTGCCCTGAATCCCTGGACCAAAGCCTGAAGAGCGGTCTTAGAGATCCAGAGAAGGAACACTGAGAAAAGGTGTGAATGTGGGAATGATCTGTCATATCGTAGAATGAGATACATCCACGCTCATATTCTAGGAAAATGCACACCCTGGTAGTACGGTTTCTTAGAGTAAGCTGTGTTTCTGGAGCGGTGAGTGCCCAGTACTCATCCTTATAAAACCTGATGACCCAGAAACCAACCTCAGGTTTAATGACAAGCCTGCCCTTTCTCATTACATTATCCTTACAAACTCCCAGGTCCCAGGCTCGACTCTCATCAACTTCCACCTCCCAGTAGCAGTTCCCTGAGGTGAAGTGCTGTTGACCCAACACACAGGGAATGGAGTGAAATCTCTGCAGATTATCAGGTAGTTCTTGAGGCTTCTCTCCCCAGGTGACACATCTTCTGTCCTCAGACAAGATGAGGTTACAGTGGGCTGTGTCTGCATCCAGAATCACCTCCCCTGCAAAGATAATAAGCTTTCTAATCCCTTGAAAGAATAGAATGGCTTGGAAGCAAAGATTATAATCAAGATAAATGTCAGACTCTCTGGGAGATGTATATGTTCTCATGGGAAGTCTATTTTCTGCTGTGGTAATCTGCATAATATTCCTTCAAAGATGTACACTTTGCAATCTCCAGAAAACATGTGAGTGCGTTCTATTATATTTGAAAAGTGTACATTTCATATGTAAATAAGTAAAACAAATCTTAAAATGGAGAGGTCACCCTGGGCCAGCCCAGTAGTTGTCATGTAATGAGCGTCCTCATGTAACAGATCCAGGAGCACCAAGGTCAGAAAAAGGAGATGTGACATGGATTAGTGTTTGTAGTGATGGTCTTTGAAGATTACAGGAAATGAGCCACAAGGCAATAATTGAAGGCCACCTTCAGTCGGTTAAAAATAATTAAGATCATGTATCTTTCCTGGAACCTTCAAAAGGAATTCAAGCGTACCAGCCCATCATGTTTATACCCGTGCCCTCCAGAATTGTCAGACAATTATGGTGGTGTAAACTGAAATCTGTGATCATTCTGTACAGAAGCAGCACGAAGCTAGCATATCTGCTTTCCTCCAACAACTTCCTCTGAAACTGCGCCTGAGTATAAGGAGTACATTCCTTCCTAAACCATCAAGAAATGACTTACCAGCTTTAAATAATGCTTTCCTCCAGTCTGAATAAAAGCAAACATAACATCCATTAGTAGACCTCGTATTTACATTACATTGAAATTACCTTTACAATCGATCATTTTTATCTGATCTAAACTTTTTACTAAATTTCTCAATGAACTAACAGTTTATAATGAAAAAAAAACAGTCCCATAAGAATTAATTCCTGTAGTTTACACGTTACGCAGAATAGCCTGTTGACGTTCAGCAAGTCTCACCAATATAAAATAGAGCCTTTTTGAACAACAGAGAAAGAAATTTTCTTTGAGGAGACAATGTGAAAGAATGTGTTAAAAATAATAATAAATCAACGCTAGAATGGAAATAAAATGTCACATTCCCAATGCCCTCTCTTCTCATATCCTCATTCTCTTATAACACTCGGTACCCTCTCCAGATCTATAAGATTAGAAGTAAATATCTTGAAAAGGCTAAAAGAGTTATCACGTCTGGGGAACCTCTTCAGAAGAGTTACCACTCAGGTTTGTTTTCCTTAACTTTTGAAGTGCTGTATTTCTCTCCTTAAAAGCTACACAGAGAGGCAAAATCCCATTAGAGGAGGGAGGTGTGATCTGAGAATGAAGCCAACACCCTGGGCCTCCTCCACAAGCCTGCTTCTATATCAGGATTGGAAGTTGCCATATTAACAACCTGCATTTGCAGATGACACCACCTTGCTTGCTGGAAGTGAGGAGGATTGGAAGCACTTGGTGATAAAGATGAAGGATTTCTGCCTTCACTATGGATTACAGCTCAATGTAAAGAAAACCAAAATCCTCACAAGTGAACCAATAAGTAACATCAGGATAAACAGAGAAAAGATTGAAGTTGTCAAGGGTTTTGTCTTGCTGATATCCACGACCACTACTCAAGGAAACTGCAGTAAGAAGATCAAAAGATATATGGCATTGGATAAATCAGCTGCACAAGACCTCTCTATAGTGTTGAAAAACAAGAATGTTACTATGAGGACTACTGTTTGTCTGACCCCAGCCAGTGTATTTTGAATGGCCTCCTATGCACATGAAGGTTGAACACTGAATAAGGAAGATCTAGGAAGAATGGATACATTTGAATTATTGCGCAGATGAAGAAAATTGAAAGCTCCTTGGACCTCAGAAAGAACAGATCTGTCTCGGGAGAAGCACAGCCAGAGTGCTTCCTAGAGGATGGTGAGACTTTGTCTCGTGTACTTGTGACATGTCAGGAGAAACCAGTCCCTGGAGGACATCCTGCTTGGTGACGTAGTAAGTCAGGGGAAGTGAGGAAGACCTTCGACAGGTTGAAATGACACAGTGGTGCATCAATGGGCTCAAACATAAGAACAGTTGTGAGCGTGTCAGAGGAAGAGGCAGTATTCATTCGGTTGTAAATAAGGTTGCAAGGAAGCAGACCAACTGAATGGTCCCTAACAACAACAATAACAACAGAACAAGCAATAATAAAAAATGTGCTAAACTGTTACCTAGAATATTTTGAAAGCATGTCATGGACTTAAAGTGACTATAAGTCTGAAGGAATTTGAAAAAGTATGACTTGATATGTTGTTACAAAACGAACTCCTTTTCTGAGATAATTATTCACTTTTTTAGTGGAAGTGAAATGAAAGAATGAGAAATGGGGTAATATCACTGGTTTAAAGGATGATTTATTGGACATTAGGAAAGAAATGCAAGCTGTGGGACATGAGCATAATTCAGCTCACTGCATTTCTCTAATTAATTCATTATTGAACACAATATTATTCATTCGATTTCATACTGTCTTTCCTATGAAGGCAAATTTGAATAGTTTTCACAAAGACCATATTTTCCATAATGCCTAAAATGTTTGCAGAACTATGTTTCAATATATAAATTTTAAAATATATATTCTTATCAAAAATAAGCAGTACAATTTCAGAATGAGTTAGGAAAATAAGAGTATGATGGAATATCACACTTTTTATTCAGGTAGCTTCAAGATAGAAAAATACATAAACATATAAATGACCCAGCTAAAAACGTTCTTAGTAGTCTTTGCATGTAGTTATTGATATATAATATTAACGGAAAGCTTCCTACATTGCTTCTAAAATTTATATTTAGAAGAAACTCTGTCAAAATTGCAAGAGAGATCCTTCTGAAATGACTGAGTATACGTTTTAAAATCTATTCTTGAAAAAATAGCATTAAAATGGGAAATATTGTCAAAACCACTTTGAAAATACAGAAACTGATAAGGGCATGCATCAAAGTGAGAAGTATTTCTTCTGGAAAATTATGGACCCTCAGTAATGACCAGTGCTTTATGAACTTGTATTTCTGTTTGGAAATACTCCTCTCGCGCATACTTCAATTTGTGGCGCAGGAATTTGAACAGGTTGGGACAGGCAAGGAGCCCAGTAACGGAGTGGACAGAAAGACTAAATCAGCTTGGAGTCCATGCACTGAACATGTAAATCTATATAAGTTGTCCGCAACAATCATCACCAACAGACATTCCAGGAAGTTTCATGAAACAAGACAGCTCAAGTGAATCCTGATCATTCGCATACCCCTGACCACCTGGAAGGTTGCCTGTGTGAAGCTGCACACACACTCGAGAAAGCCTCCCATGTGGTGGACACAGAAGTTGCTTTAACCGCATTTTCTCCATTCCAATCAACCACCGTAGTCCTGGGATGAAATTTGCCATCAGTAGTAGCAACTACTTCATGAGTACTATATCTATTTAGTCTATTCAAATCTTACACACGGGTACATTGTTGTAGGGACATAGGTTAATAGTCAAAAAATGGCCACTGCAGCTACCCAAGCACTCCCTGTGAGTCTTTGGGACCACCGGGAAGATACTGTCCTTCACACATATCCAGAGTGCACAGCACAGCCAGTGGCATTGTGAAACTTTTTTTTCCCAGCCCCATTATCTGAGTTTCAGGTATGTTAGCCTTATATTAAGGAGCCCGGTGGTACACTGTGTTAGGTTGGGTGAGGAACCAAAAGGTCAGCAGTTCAAAAACACCAGCTGTTCAGTGGGATAAAAATGAGGCTATTTCCATAGAGTTACTGTCTCAGAAATACACTCTGGGCAGTTCTACCCTGTCATTTAGGGACCTTGTGAGTCAGAATGAACTCCATGGCACTTATATTTTGAGTTTAGCACTGTAATGTGGATGGCATTAGGAGGTATGGGTACCCCTTTCCCTGGACTCAGCTCACTACCAATGTAGAATGGATCCCCAGAGTGACCCCCCCCCCTCAGCAGAAACTTTCCTTTCTAGGCAAGCACTCATGGGACTTATGAGTACTGCATTCCTGCTTGTAAATCCTCACTTATAATAAGGTGATGTGACACAGATTTGTTCCAGATCAGTGTTTCTATCTCTTGGTATCTACATATAGTGTCTTGTCTTCCTATGGTTGAATAGAACCCATAACGATATTTGCAATAGTGAAAGTTTAATTACTCATAGAAAACTAACAACGTATAATGGGAAATGCTTCACCACTCATCATTTCTGTCTCAAAAGATCTCTAACAATTATGGAAAACGTCTACCTATGTTGCCTCATTTGCCCCATGGATAAAGGATCTCTATGATCTTCCTTTTCCAGGTTTTATTCCCCAAGGATTGAGTTTTTACCACACAGAGTGTACTGGAAATGCTCATGTTTGATGACCCAAAAGAGGGTAGTCAGACATGAGGTACCAGCTGGAATTGCATACTCTCAGCTCTGATCCTTAATTAGATGCATCATTAGGCTTCAGAGATCGAGTTACAGTGGTTTCTTCCAAAGTCCAAAGATGATGATACATATTGAGAGTGACTATAGTCCATTTGGGCTACCGAACAGATGCCTCTTCTCATCATTCAGCTTGATTAAATGAGTATTCCATTATTTCAGGTTGTACACGAAGCCCTACATTTGCCAAGTTTAAAAGGTAAACTTGCATTACTCGTGCCTGAAATTTAAAAGAGTGAAGAAAGTGAATCATTGACCAAGGGTGAAAGCCTAACTGGCTCAACATTTTTAATGGCAGCATCTCACTGATAATTGTCTGACCACCAAGACACGCTGATCTGGGTAGAACTATGAGGCCGCCAAGTGAAAAACACACATTCACAAAAAAATATTGAGAAGATATCTCATCAGCCGTAGACTAAAGAATTGGGAAAACCCCTTTTTTTTGCAATTCTCCTTTTTCATAAACCTTAAAGGTTTTGTGTACAAAGAAGAAAAATAACACCTCTACAGTTATTTTTAGTAAGTCATTAAACAAAAAGAGCACAGAGAAAAATGTTTTGGCACTACATAAAGCACAATATAAGGCTGCTGTAATATATTATCAATAATGTTCTTTTTCTGGTTTTGTTCTAAGCTGAAGCATTCAGGAATTATGAAAAATATGTGAGTAAAATGTACTTGTTAGGAATTATATATAAGGGAATTAAAATATGTAAGTATGTTTAAAAATTAATTGATAGCATGTATCAGAAATTAGATGAATGTATAATGCAACAAATTAAATTGTCAGGAAATAAAACAATTATTTTAAAAACTTAGAATTGAGAAATATAAAAAAGAAAAATGTCACTTACCAGGGTACAATGAAGAATTCCGCCAATCTGCAAGTGCACAAAAGAGTGAAATAGCATTAATCCATGTGTGTGTGTGTGTGTGTGTGTGTGTGCGCGTGTGTATAGAAAGATAAACCCAGAAGAAAAGAAACATGAAAACAAAAAGAAGAAAAAGAAAAAAAGAAAGATACTAACAAAAAGATACTAATAAAAGAAGGAAACAAAGAGGAACAAAAGATAGGAATAAACAAACTGTCCAAACAAAGAACTGAAAAGAGTAAAATAGAAAGAAACAGGAAAGAAAGGGGAGATTTAAAAACGGAGTTACAGAAGGTAACAAAATAGTAAAATTGACACATTTCTTTTTTTTTATTATCTCAGTGAAAGGCTTTTCCAACTTAGACCAGAAAAAATGTGTTCATTATATTTTCAATGTTCTCTTTCATTTATAAACTTATAGAGTGATCTAAGCTCACTGTCGTTGAGTTGATTCCAATTCACAGAAGCGCTATAGGACAGACTAGAACTGCCCCAAGGGCTTCTGGGTGGTATATCATAAGGAGGCAGACTGTCACATCCATTCCCATAGAATGGCTGGTGGGTTCAATTTATCCAACTTGTAGTTAGCAGCTGAGCACTTAACACCTCCAGGGCTCCTTAGAGTGACCATAGGTAATAGTAGACTTGACTTTAGTTTCTGGACTGAGGCTGAAAAAAATCTGCGTCTCTTCCTACTATAATTTGGTCCTTTGAAATAATTACTCAGTCACTTACCAATCTGGAATTGAGCCTTCCTTTCATCTGAAAAGAAATACACATATAAATTGGGCTTTCAAAAAGACGAAGATACAGAAGCAAAGACACGTAGTCCTCTGATATTTTTCTGTAATCATTAGAACCACATTAATCAAGCCATGGCTCCCTACTGACATTGTTTCTCATGAATAAAATAAAGTTAAATGATAGGTTCTCGAAATGTATTTTTATTTTAAACACATAATCAAGGTATGCAAGTAACTTTTCCTAACATGAAAGCTACAATGTAAACAGACAATCGAGAGGGAAAATGGTCTCTATTTGAATGCAGAGTTAAGGAGAAGAGGTGAATGCTTCAAGAGTAGGAGCCCATAGAATTTTATAACCTTTCAAAGATGTTAACTGTGAGAATGACCAATTTTCTCTTGATGGTTTCCTAGAACACACGTTTTCAAACTCATTTTATTGTCACAGGGGCAAAAAACAAACTTGTTGGGAGGATCCTGCATATTGACATGAGATCGTTTATTAAGATAAAAAGCAAACTCGTATTGCTTTTCTAAGTCATTCATATGTTTTACGGCAAAGGGGGAAAGAAGAAAAATGCGTGTCTTCTTAACATAAATATAGTTGATAGCCAAGAGGGTAATCATTAAATTCCCCAGTGAATTGCTCTGTATGGTTTGTTTCAGAATATTATCATTTACCCACAAGATTGTCATATGATGCATCATCTGTAAAAGAACAGCTACAATTTATTTAATAACTCCAGTGAGTTAGATATTTGCTAACAGGTTTATGTATTCAATTGAATGATAGCAGAATAACTGTGAAATGCTGTTTCTCAATTTATAAGAAATACTGAGCATCAGAAAGTTCAATACCATACCAAGGTCTTACTCTTGGTAACTGTGTAGATGTGTTAAACTGCAAGAGAGACTCTTTAAAAAAAACAGTTTTATTGCTATATGATTTGCATACCACATAATTCAATGGTTTTAATATATTAAAAATAGTTGTGCATCCATCACCACAACCATTTTAGAACATTTTATTCATGAATACATTATCACTAGTTCCCCATCCCTTCAACCTTTCCTGCGATAACCCTAAGAAACTATGAATTTAGTCTCTCTATATTTATCTATCATGAATTTTATGTAAAGAAAATCAAACAAAAAATGAAAAAACAACAACAACCAATAAAACACAAAAAGATATCTTTCCCCACAAATGGCATGATTCTTTGTTCCTTGATATAGCATCTAGGGTCTTAAAGAGTTGAAGGTAAACAAGTGACCATCTCCCTCAGAAGCAACAAAACCCACATGGAAGAAGCACACTGGCCTGTGTGATCGTGAGGTGCCAACGGGATCAGTTATCAGGCTTCAAAGAACAACTAATCATATCATTGTGTTCTCACCTCTCCGATACGATTGATGAAGAAAAATGGGTGCATAAGCAAATGTGGTGAAGAAAGCTGATGGTGTCCGGCTATCAAAAGATATAGCATCTGGGGTCTTAAAGACTTGAAGGTAAACAAGCAGCCATTGAGCTGAGAAGCAACAAATCCCACAAGGAGAAGCACACCAGCCTGTGCGATTATGAGGTGCCAAAGGGATCGGTTATCAGGCATCAAGGAACAAAGAAGCATATCATTGTGTGCTTATTTATAGATTTTACATTGCATACAGAGAAGAAAGTCTTCTTTTGCACTTCTTTTCCTCAGATAAAAAAATAAATGTTTAAGTATATATTTAATTTTCCAGTAAAGCCAATGAGGTTCAAAGAGAATAAAGCACAAAGGCACAAGGATATTAAGGGATTGATAGATACATCCTCACATCATCTAAGAGAGTAGCTCCTACAATTACATTGTGTCTATAAATGAAAAGAACTCACCAATTTCTGCTCTCAATTTCTCTGAAAAGTAACAAAAAGAAAGAGAGAAGTAATTTACAAAGGAAGTAAAATTGTCCACTAAGAGGTGTTGTTTTCCATCAGCTACTATCCAGATTTGCTTCTCTTTAGGTTTGTCATTTCCGCAATCAATTCTCTAGAGAAGGCAGAGCCCTGACTAGCATTTCTCCTGCTGTTCTTAGGGAGGTGCTGACGTGCTAGGGCCCCACTCACACAGGGTGGAAAGAAAGCAGAATGTACATGTAGTACAGTGTACTGGTTTTATTTTGCTAACGTTGAGTGGAATTAAGCCTTTGGTGAATCTCCTCTGATCATTGAACAGGGATGTGAATAGACTTGTTATCAGGCAGAGAATATTGCAGAGAAGGTTACAAGAGACCTGGTTAGGTGAAAATGTAACAACTGATTTGATCGCCCTTTTGACCCATTTAAAAGTTGTATCAATTTAAAAGGGGGAAAAAAATTAAGGGGCTATACAGATGGATTAAGCTCCTGGTAAATACCCTCTGAACATGGAAGAAGGAGGTGACAGTCTTGCTATTACACAGTGTGCATTAGAGAGTGGAGGATAGCACATGTAGCTAGATTAAAATTAAACACCTTATCATTTTATCTCACCTTCGACCTTTTTAAAGTTGTTCTAGTTCTTAATATCTTCTACCTTCTTGTCTATCGCAGATTGTGAATTTTTTTGTTTCTTTGTGTTCTGCTTTTGTGTATTGTTCAGTACGTGACATCCAGGATGGATAAATCTACACAGAGAGTCACCCAGTTACATGGTTTTGGGGTGCTGCAGGAGATTGACTGGAGACCGGGAACTTATATCAAGGAGTATCAGAAAGAAGAAAATGCTTAAGAATTGATTGTGGTAATGATTGCACAAGCCTTACTGCTGAAATTATAAGACATGTGCACTGTATCTCAAAAACCTGTCTTAAAAAAATAAATGTTGGAAAGCATGGAAAATAGGGTTAAAATTCATTTACAAATAAATTGAAACAAGTTACAAATGAAGTACAGTGAACCCTCGTTTATCGCAGTTAATCGGTTCTAGACCCTACTGTGATAAATGAAATTCTGCGAAGTAGGATTCCTTTTGTAAATCAAATATTTTCGTAGTTAGAGCATAGAGGACATGAAAAAACACCCTTTAGTCACCATTACACTCGTATTACCCAATTTATTAAAC
>NW_022104553.1:11459706-11482669 GCF_000313985.2 Echinops telfairi
GAGGGCAACAAATGTATAGATGTGCTTTACACAATTGATCTATGTATTGTGATAAATTGTATGAGCCCCAATAAATTGATTAATTAAAAAAAAAAAAAAGAAAAAAAAAATGTATGTGTTTTGGGGTTTTTTTTTTCAATGTCAGAATCACAATGTTTGGTTTACCTCTAAACTATAAACACCATACTGTAATGCATTCGAAGTCATGACAGTGAAACTGACTTTAATATTCCCCTATTGGAAATGAGAAAGCAATTGATTTTCACAAAGAACTTCTCTATTTAGATATAAGATATAGCTACAACTCATTTTATTAGCCAAAGGAAAGGAAATATTTCTAGTTTCAAATAATTTAACTTTAAATAGATTAAATAGGAGGAAAAAAACAATTTATTGTTTTTTTTATAGGTTATAAATCCCTTGCATTCATAAAAATAAGGAATTTTATCCTTCATCTATACATTTCACCTTCCATGTTAGCAAGAAATGCAGCTTTCTTTCCTTTTACTCCAATAACAGATGCAAATAAACTAATACACATAATTAACTTCCCAGTCAACACAAAGAGGTTCCATGACACTAAATTACTAAGAGAAGAGGCAATTGGAGACGACACAATCCCACGGTACTGATATTCTCTCCAGACTTCTATGAATGTTTCCATTTTATGACTCTCATTTGAAATGGATGAAAATTATACACTTACTTTTCTCTTTTTCCAATGAATCTGAAAAATAATAAAGAGACCAAAAGTACATGAGAAAAACAAATTGAAATAAATCTCATAAGGAATAACAGAAATTCAAACAATTCAGTTAAATGTGCCAGAGCCCCTGCCTTTTATTTAAGCAAATGACCGCCGTTCCAGTGATCACACATTCATAGTCAAGACTGATCCCACTCCAAACATGGGTTTTGCTGTTGTCTGAAGAATGAAGCGTCTACATTCCTATGATTAATTTTTGTGTAAAATAAGTCCTTTAAAATATTCCAAAGGACAGGTGAAGAGTCAACCAAGTCCACATGGAAGAAACATATCTTCCAGTGTGATCCATGGATTGTAAATGATGGAGGAGGGAATGGTACCAGAGCTTTCAAGCTGAACACTGCTTTGGAGAAGGCCACGGATGACAGTCTCAACCAACAAATCATGGGCAAGCTTCATACATCTGTGATTTAACAGATGTAGCCAGCTGGAACATTAGACAATTTTTCTTTTGATGTCTCCTTTAACTCCTTTTTAAGTGGCTTTGTTTCATAATATCTGTTGCCTTAATTTCACTAAAGTATCTTCATTTAATATAGTACTATTGTTAGCTTTAAAAATTTTTTCTTTTTGTCAATATGTTCTCAGTTTTTGGTAAGTGTCACCCAACCTTAGGAAATCTATGCACAGATGAAGCAGATTCTTGGTTGCTTTATGCACCTCAGGAAAGATTGTGATTTAAGGATTTCATAATAGGAAGTTAATAAAAGAAGAAAATATTCAGAATTGATATTGCTAAAAATTGTAATATTTTGCTGTTAGTGATTAATTGAATTGTGTAATATGTATATTCAGTCCAAATAAATTATTTTTAAAAAACAATATTCAAAAGCATGGAAAATAATATAGAATTCTTTCCTACCAATTTAAAATAATAACAAATACAGTAGTTCTGTATTTGGCTAAAAAGAAAAAATAGAAGTCCTCACAAAGTAATTTACAAAAAATATTGAGAAGTGAAAAGTGTTTAAAGAGAGTTTAATAATGATGATGATTTGGATCAAACTTTCTATTTGGGTCTGATTTTTAGAGTTGCTTAGTTTTTCATCCTTTTACCGTGTAGTGGTTTCAAAACAGGATGCTAATTACAAGGTCAGTCATCTGAATCCAGCAGGCACTCCACCAGAGAAAGCCATGCTTGTTGGAGCTCTAAGGAGTCACAGTCACCTAAAAATACAGAGGCAGTCGTACCCTGTGCTCCTGGTCACACGGTGTCAAAATAGATGCCTGGTGGAATTGAGCTCGCACAGAGACATTAGGTGGGATAGATCTTTGCTTGTAGCACTTCCATGATAGTACCCCACTCTTTGATAGTTTTTGTTGCCTTCAGAAATCAGAGCAGCTGTACCATGGAAGCATTCGTCCACAGTACTCTCTCATCAATATACGGTGTTGACCTAGGACGCTGACTGTAACATTCATTGAAATGAGAAAACAATTCTATTTTTTCACAAAGATCTTCTCTGTTTGGTGTCACATTTAGGTGAATTACCAAATGTAGGCAATCTCAATAGTCAAGTAAAGGAAATATTTGAAGTTGCAAATGAGCTACTTTCAAACTAAATGAAGTATATGACGAAACCAATTTTACTCCTAGAGGAAGATGGCCTTTCTAACACTAAACCTTAAGAATCTTCACCCTTCAATTTTACATTTTATATTCCATAATAGCAAGAAATGCCATTTTCTTTCTGCATTTGCTGTGATTCTCTGTGATTAATCTCTTTTTATAATATTGGACCATACAGAGTACTCACCTTTCTCATCTTCCAGGGATTCTGCAAAATAACAAAAGGAAAAATGTTCAGAGTTACTAACAGAAGCAATTTTAAAGGAGGAACTCAATTGCAAATCTTTCAATTTGATGTGGAGCGAGCCATTTCGCTGCTTTAATTAAAAGACCACTATACCATTCAAGTCATATTGTCATCCTCTAGGCCTGACTGTATTATCATCATGTGCTCTGTAGTTGGAATATTCCAGCATCTGAATTTCTCTTCCTTCATTTAGTTCAACAAGTCCTTTAAACTATCCTCAAAAGAAAGTGAATGGTCAACAAAGTTCTCATGGGAGAAGCACACAAGGCTCTGTGATCCTAGAACTGTATAATGTGATCCTGGGGGAGTCATAAGGATCAGAACTTTCTTGCGAACCCCTGGATTGTAGAAGGCGACTGATGACCTTCTCACCCAAAAATTCAGGGGGACCATTCACATGTATCCTCTAAGCACACTATGCTGTCCGTACATAACATAATGCAAATCTGGATGAGTGAATGACACCGGAGCTTATTTGCTGATCAACCGGAGTGTAGAAGGTTAAGGAAAATATTCTCCCTGCAAAATTCATGGGAAGGCTTCACACATATTCCTTGGGCATTCCCTCTGACCAAAGGAAGGGGTGGGAATTGCCTTGCTATCAGACAAAAATATGGTACAGAATACTAGAAATGGTCTAGATATGTCAAATTGAAACATCTTCTTTGATCATCCTCTGGTCCCATTTAGTGCTCTATCACTTGGAAAGGAAGAAGAATCACTTGCAGGGATGTAGAGGTAGATCCAGCCCCTGGTGAGTGTCCTCCGTGTAATGACCGGGGAGGTGAGAAACGCTGCTGCCGTAGAGCATGGGGCGGACAGTCTATGTAGTAGTTTTAGGCAGGTGAAAAACTGAAGGCTTTTCTTGCCAATCACATTTTCCCCCTTTTTACATGGTTTTAGAACATAATATCTGCTGCTTTCTTTTTGATAGATGATCTTCTCCATTTAATATTGTTAGCTTTTTAAAGTTTTCTTTGCATGTAGATTTTCTCTCTCTCTCTCTCCTTTTTTTTTTTGTATGTGTCTTCCCACACCACTAACCCTAAACACAGAATACCTGGATTATTGGTTTCTGTGTGCATCTCAGGGGAGATGGTTTGGGGAGAGGGACTTGACACTCAGGAATTCATGGAAGATGGCAATATTCAGAATTGATTTTGCTAAGGATTGCAAATATTTTGCTGTGAGAAATGGCTAGAATTTTGTAACACATATATTCGGTAAATGTTTTCTGAAAAATAATATTCAAAATCATGGGAAATAATATATGAATTCATGTTCAAATAAGTTTGAACAAGTAACAAATGTAGTAGCTCACAGGGAAGTAGACTATTTTTCAAGAAAACATTTTCATCTTCCTAACGGCAAAGTACGCGTCACCATGCGTTTATGTGAGAAATCAGTACAATCTGCTCTTTGTATCTCACGGTTGTTTTGTTTTCCCCATATTTTCTAAAAATAAAATAGAAGTACTTAAAAATACCTTACAGTGAATACAGGGGAGTCAAAAATGTTAAATGGTACCTTACTATTATGCCATCACAAATGATGAAGATTTAGGTCAAACTTTCCATTTTTGTCTGATTTTAATAATTTCTCTGTTTTTTATCTTTTTACCATGTAGTCGTTTTGAATCGGAATTCTCACTACAGGGTAAGTAATTTGAATCCAGGAGCCAGTCCACCAGCGTCAGAGCAGGATTTCTCGTGCTCTAAAGAGTCACGGTCACCTCAACCTGCAGGGGCAGTCGTAGCCAGTTCTCCAGGTCACCGAGGGTCAAAATAGATGCCACAGAGAACTGAGCTTCAATAGAGACGGTCGGTGTCATCGATCTGTGATCTCAGCATTTCTCAGGACATTCCTCCTCTCTGTCATTTTTTGGTCCATTCAGATATGACGTCAGCCATTCCGTGGAAGCATCGCTGCCTGGTGCTCTCATCAGTTCAGGTGCTGACCTTTGGAGGCTGACGGTAAACACTCACCCATTGACATGAGAAAACTGTTCTATTTCTCTTCAAGAAGTTCCTCTATGTTCAGTTGTGAACTTTATGTAAATTAGTACATCCAGGCAATCTCATCAGCCAAGGAAAAGAATCATTTCTAAGCTAAGTTCAAATAGATTCCGTTAAAACACAAAAACAACAACAAATGTACTACTGAAGTAACATATCCCTTCTAATTAAACACAAGGAATCTCCATGCTTTGAATTTACATTTTATATTCAATATCAGCCAGAAATCCCTTTGTATCATTTATATATATTGTATATATATTAATCACCAGGTGAATACCGCCTGAATATTGACCAGGAAAGTGAGCAATCGTGATATCATCCAGTATATATTGGAGTATGATTTAACAGATGTAGCCAGCTGAAACATTGAATGACTTTTTTTTTATATCCCCTTTAAACCATTTTTAAGTGGCTTTGTTTCATAATTATCAGTCGCTTTACTTTCAATATGAGTATCTTCATTTAATATAGCTACTATTGTTGGTTTTAAAAATTCTTCTTCGCGTAAATTTTTTCTCAGTTTTTGGTAAGTGTCATCCAACACCAGGAAATCTCTGCACAGATGAAATGGATTTTGGTTGCTTTATGCATCTCAGGAAAGATTGTGAGTTGATAAGGATTTTATATTAAGAAGTTTATAGAAGAAAATATTCAGATTTGACATTGCTAAAAATTTCTAATTTTTTGCTGTTAGGATGGATTGAACTGTGTAATATGTATGTTCAGTCCAAATGAATGATTTTTGAAAAGCAATATTGAAAAGCATGGAAAATAATATAAAATTCATTCCTACTAATTTAAAATAATAAAGGTAGTGGCTCCACATTTTGATAAAAATAAAAATTAGAAGTCCTCACAAAGCACTTTACAATAAATATTAAGAAGTGAAAAGTATTTAAATAGTTTAATAGTGAATATCTAGGTCAAATTTTCTACTTTTGTCTGATTTTTGGAGTTGCTTAAATTTGCATCCTTTTACCATGTAATGGTTTTAAATCAGGATGCTAATACAAGGTCTATAATCTGAATCCAACAGGCCCTCCATGAGAGGATGGACACGATTGTTGAGCTCTAAAGAGTCACAGTCACCTAAAAATGCAGAGGCAGTAGTACCCGGTGCTCCAGGTCACACGGTGTCAAAATAGATGCCTGGTGGAACTGAGCTCGCACACAGACATTTGGGGTGATAGATCTTTGCTTGTCGTATTTCCACCATTCTTTGATATTTTTTGATGCCTTCGGATATGAGATCAGCTGTACCATAGAAGCATTCTTGCATGGTACTCTCTCAAAATACAGTACTGACATTGGACACTGATTGCAACATCCACACATTAGAAATGAAAAATAATTCTATTTCTTTTCACAAAGCTCTTCTCTGATTTGTTGTACCATTTATGTGGATTACCAAATTCACGCAATCTCAATAGTCAAGTAAAAGAAATGTTTGTAGCTTCAAATGAGCTACGTTCAAATAAATTGAATTAGATGGCAAAACCAATTTGACTCCTGGAGGAAGATGCCCTGTATAATCCTAAACCCTAGGAATGTTCATCCTTCAATTTTACATATTATATTCAATATTAGCAAGAACTGCCGCCGCCTTTCTGCATTTGCTGTGATCCCCTGTGAATAATCTCTTTGATAAGATTGAACCACAGAGAGTACTCACTGATCTCATCTTTCAGTGATTCTGCAAAACAACAAAAGGAAAAAATGTATCATACTTACTAACGGAAGCAATTTTAAAGGAGGAACCGAATTTTAATTGTTCAATGATATGGAAAGAACCATTCCGATCCTTTAATTGAAAGACCACTATACCATTCAAGTCACATTGTCATCCTCAAGGTGTGACAATATTATCATCATATGCTTTTCAATTGTGAGTATATTCAGTGCCTGATTTTCTCTTCCTTCATTTAGCCCAAAAACAAGGATTGTAAAATATCCCCAAATGCAAGTGAATGGTCTATTAAGTGGTCATGGAAGAAGAACAATGTGCTAGGTGACCCTAGAGCTGTACAGAATATAATGTAATTCTTGAGGGGTCATCGGGATCAGAGGTTTCTTGCAGAGCAGCCAGATTGTAGAAGGCTACAGATGACCTTCTCACCCAAAAATTCAGGGGGAAGCTTCACACGTATGCTCTCGGCACACTATGCTATGTGATTCACAGTCCATACATAATATAACGTACATCTGGAAGGGACACTGGGTCCAGAGTGTACTTGAACAACTAGATTGTGGAAGGTTAGGCATGACGTTGTCTCCCCTCAAAATTCATGGGGAGCGTCACACATGTACTCTGAGCATTCGCTCGGTCCATAGACAGGGATGGGAATTGCCTTGCTATCAGACAAAAATACGGTAGTGAATACTAGAAATGGTCTAGATATCTCAACTTGTAACATCTTCTTTGATCGTCCTTTGGTGCCATTTAATGTTGTATCACTTTCAAAGATCAGGGGGGGAAATCACTGTAGAGATATACAGGTGGATCCATCCCCTGGTGAATTCCCTCTGTATAATGACCAGCCAGGTGAGTAACCTTACTATGCTAGAGTATGCATTTGAGATTTGATTCAGTACATGTAGCCAGATGAAAAATTGTAGGACTTTACATCATATAATGTAAATCTGGAGGATTGAGGGGGTCAGAGCTTACTTGCTGAGCACCAGGAGTGTAGAGGGCTATGAAGACATTCCCACCCAAAAATTCAAGGAGAAGGTTCACACATATACTCTGATAACACACTCCGAGCATAGGCAGGGATGGCACCTGCACTGTTGTCAGACCAAACTATGGTAGAGACGACCACAGAAGATTTAGATAGGTAAATATGTAACACTTTCTTTGATGGTCCTTTGGGCCATTTAATGTTGTATTTCATTGACAGATTTGAAAACAACCAAAATCACTTGTTAGAGATGCACAGGATACGAATATAATATACACATATGATTTATATATAATGTATGGATAAAAATTGCCTGGTGAATTCCTTCTGAATATTGACCAAGGAGGTAAGCAATCGTGCTATATTCCAGTGAATATTGGAGTGTGATGTCACAGATGTAGCCAGCTGAAACATTGAATGATATTTCTTTTGATATCCCATTTCACCCCTTTTTAGGTGGCTTTGTTTCATAAAATCTGTCGCTTATTTCAATGTAAGCATGCAGAAATGCAGAAGAGGACATAGATGTATGGGTTCATAAGGATGAAAATAATGCACTCACGGTTCCCTTCTCTCAGTGCACCTGCCAAATCACAAAGAAAGGAAAAGTATATCAGAAAAGCAAATAGAAGTCATCTTCAAGGGGAATAACACAATTTCAAGCAATGCAGTTAAATGTGGTGAGAGCCCTTCCTTTTCTTTAACCATCAGACCAACATTCCATTGGATTCACACACTCATAATCAATGCCTGAAATTACTTCAGTCATAGGTTTTGTTGTTCTGTGAGGAATAAAGTGTCTTATTTATTGCTTCAGTTTTCTAAGAAAAGAAGTCCTTTAAAGTAGCCCATAACTCTGATGAAGAGTCAAGAAATTCCACATGGAAGTAACACACCTTCCCGTGTGATTCAAGGATTATAGTGTTATACTACAAATCTGGAGGAGGGATTGGGATCAGAGCTTTCTTGTGTTGAAGGCTCTAGAGCACAGTTTCAGCCAACAAGGAATGTCTAACCTTCCCACATATATTAAGCCTCTGAGAAATAATGTCTAACTAGAGTGGAGGGATGGAAATAGCTTTGTTACATGAAAAAACTAGTGGAAAGATCATTAGAGAATATCTAATGATGTGAAAATGTAACATCTTATTTCATCATCTTTTGGACCCAGATAATGCTACATAAATTTAACTGCATCAAAAGATGAGCAGTTTATAGTCCTGGGTGGAGCCCTTGGTGGCTCCCCTCTGAACACAGAGCAAGGAAGGAAACAACCTTGCTGTGTGAGAGTGTGCATTGGAGAGTCGCTTGAGGAGATTTAGCCAAGTGAAAAATTGAAGGTGTTTTTTGGAAATAACTTCTGCCCACTTTTAAAAAGGTTTTAAAACATAATATCTGCCGATTTCTTTTAGATAGATGGTCTTCTCCATTTTGCGTAGTTAATATAGTTAGATTTCAAATTTTTTCTTTACATGTAGATATTCTCAATTTGTTTAGTATGTGTCATGCAACACCAGTAAATCTAATCACAGAATAACTGGATTGTTGGTTTTTGTATGCATCTCAAGGAAGATTGTTTGCGGAGAGGGATTTCACACTCGGGAGTTCATGGAAGATGGCAATGTTCAGAATCGATTTTGCTAAAGATTGCACATTTTTTGCTGTGAGTGGTGGATTGAATTTTGTAATAACTTTATGAAGCTAACATTTTCTGAAAAATAATATTCAAAAGCAAGGAAAATAATGTATGAATTCATGGTTAAATAAGTTTGAACTAATAACAAATGTTCTGGCTCACGTTGAAGTAGGGTCTTTTTTAAAAAACATCTTCATCTACCTAACGACAAAATATGGATTACCATTTGTTCATGTTTGGAAATCAGTACCCTCTTCTCTTTGTATCTTACCCTTGTTTTGTTTCCTCTACATGATAAAAATAGAAGCAAAATACATTACAGTCAATATAGAGAAGTGAAAATATTGAATAGGATTTTACTATTATGTCAACACTAATGGTGAAGATTTGGGCGAACTTTTCCATCTTTGACCGATTTTAGAGTTGCTTTGTTTTTCCTCTTTTGACAATGTAGTGGTTTGGGATTGGGATGCTAATTCCAGGGTAAAGAATGTGAATCCAGTAGCCTTCCACAAGAGTCAGAGCAGGATATCTCAGGCTCTAAGGAATCACAGTCACCTAAGCCTACAGGGGCGGTACCCTGTTCTCCAGGCCACCGAGGGTCAAGATAGATGCCAGAGATAACTGAGCCTGAACAGAGACCATCAGTGTCGTAGATCTGCGCTCTCAGCATTCCTCATGACATTGCTCCTCTCTGTCATTTTGTGGTCCCTTCGGTACGACACCAGCTGTTCTCTTGAAGCACTGTGGCCTGGCGCTCTCATCAGCTCATGGTGCCGACCTTTGGAGACTGAAGGTAAACGCTCACCCCTTTGAAATGAGAAAAGTCTTCTATTTTACTTCAAGAAGCTCCTCTCTGCTTAGTTGTAAACCTTATGTAAATTACTACATCAAGGCAATCTCATTAGCCAAGGAAAAGAATCATTTCTAGCTCTAGGTAAGCTAAGTTCAAATAGATTCCATTAAAACACAAAAAACAGATTTACTACTGGAGTAATATGTTCCTTCTAATTATAAACACTAGGAATCCCCATCGTTCGAATTTACATTTTACATTCAATATTAGCAAGATCCCTTTAATTAAACTTGTTTTATCATGTTGAACATCAAATACTCACTGTTCTTTGCTTTCAGTGATTCTGCAAAAACAATAAGAGGAGAAACAATATGAGAATTACCAATAAAAGCACTTGTAAAGAAGAAACCAATATTGAAATCATTCTATTTGATGTAAGAAGAGCTTATTTCTTTCCTCTAAGAAAACACCAATATACCGCACAAGTCATATTGTCAGCCTCACGGCTTCAAAGTATTATCATCAAGTGCTGTACCCTTGTGAGAATATTCGAGTGTCTGATTTTCTCTTCCTTCATTTATTATCTCAAAACATGTCCTTTAAAATATCCCCAACTGCTACTGCATGGTCAACTAAGTTCACCTGGAGGGAGCACTGCATGCTCAGTGATCCAAGCACGGAACTTCATATAATGTAAATCTGGAGCACTCAGAGGGTCAGAGATTATTTGCTAAGCACCAGGAGTGTAGGAGGCTACGGAAGACATTCCCACCCAAACATTCAAGGGGAAGGTTCACACATATACTCTGAGCACTCACTCAGAGAACAGGTAGATCTGGCAATTGCCGTACTGTCAGCCAAAATATGGTAGAAAAGACCACAGAAGTTCTAGATAGGTGAAACGTAACTTTCTTGGATCGTCCTTTTGTCCATTTATGGTAGTATCACTTTGAGAGGTTTAAAAATGAATAATAACTTGCGAGGGATATTCAGGATATATATACATATAATATACATATATCATTCATACATAATGTATATATATAAATCACCAGGTGAACACCACCTGAATATTGATCAGGGAGGTGAGTCATCATGGTATCATCCAGTATATATTGGAGTATTATTTAACAGGTATAGCCAGCTGAAACATTGAAGGATTTTTCATTTTATATCCCCTTTAATCCCTTTTTAAGTGGCTTTGTTTCATAATATCTGTCACCTTACTTTCTATATGAGTATCTTCATTTAATATAGTTACTATTGTTAGCTTTAAAAATTCTTCTTCACGTCAGTTTTTTCTCAGTTTTTGATATGTGTCACCCACCACCAGGAAATCTATGCAAACATTAACCGGATGCTTGGTTTCTTTACCTTTGGAATTCAGAACCCTCGTCTCTTTATATCTTACTGTTGTTTTGATTCCTCCACATTTGATAAATATAGAAGTCCTCACAAAGTGATTTACAATAAATATTGAGAAGTGAAAAGTGTTTAAAGAGTTTACTAGTGAAGATTTGGGTCAAATTTTCTAATATTGTCTGATTTTTAGAGTTGCTTAGATTTGCATCCTTTGACCATGTAGTGGTTTGAAATCATTATACATGTTCTATAATCTGAATCCAGCAGGCCCTCTGTGAGAGGATGGACATGATTGTCGGAGCCCTAGAGAGTCACAGTCACCTAAAAATACAGAGGCAGTAGTACCCGGTGCTCCAGGTCACACGGTGTCAAAATAGATGCCTGGTGGAACTGAGTTCGCACAGAGACATTTGGGGTGATAGATCTTTGCTTGCAGTATTTCCACCATTCTTTGAAATTTTTCGTTGCCTTCAGATATGAGATCGGCTGTACTAAAGAAGCCTTCTTGCACAGTACTCTCCCAATGTACGGTGCTGACATAGGACACTGACTGTAACATTCACACATTAGAAATGATTAAATAATTCTATTTCTTTTCACAAAGCACTTCTCTGTTTTGTTGTACCATTTATGTGGATTACCAAATTCAGGCAATCTCAATAGTCAAGTAAGGGAAATATTTGTAGCTTCAAATGAGGTACATTCAAAAAAATTGAATTAGATGGCAAAACCAATTTTACTCCTGGAGGAAGATGCCCTGTAAATCCTAAACCCTAGGAATGTTCATCCTTCAATTTTACATATTGTACTCAGTATTAGCAAGAATTGCCGCCGTCTTTCTGCATTTACTGTGATCCCCTGTGAGTAATGTCTTTGATAAGATTGAATCACAGAGTACTCACTGATCTCATCTTTCAATGTTTCTGCAAAACAACAAAAGGAAAAATCTTATCATACTTACTAACAGAAGCAATTTTAAAAGAGGAACTGAATTTTAATTGTTCAATGATATGGAAAGAACCATTCCGATCCTTTAATTGAAAGACCACTATACCATTCAAGTCACATTGTCATCCTCAAGGTGTGACAATATTATCATCATATGCTTTTCAATTGTGAGTATATTCAGTGCCTGATTTTCTCTACCTTCATTTAGCCCAAAAACAAGTATTGTAAAATATCCCCAAATGCAAGTGAATGGTCTACGATGTGGTCATGGAAGAAGAACAATGTTCTAGGTGACCCTAGAGCTGTACAGAATATAATGTAATTCTTGAGGGGTCATCGGGATCAGAGGTTTCTTGCAGAACAGCCAGACTGTAGAAGGCTACGGATGACTTTCTCACCCAAAAATTCAGGAGGAAGGTTCACACATATGCTCTCGGCACACTGTGCTATGTAATTCCAGGTCCATACATAATATAACGTACATCTGGAAGGGACACTGGGTCCAGAGTGTACTTGAACAACTAGATTGTGGAAGGTTAGGGATGACGTTCTCTCGCCTCAAAATTCATGGGGAGCGTCACACATATACCCTCAGCATTCCCTTGGCCCATAGACAGGGATGCCTTGCTATCAGACAAAAATACTGTAGCAAATGTTCAGAATTTATATTGCTGAAGATTGCAAAATTTTTACTGTGAGTGATGGATTGATATTTGTATTATGTATATTCAGTCCAGATAAATTACTTTTGAAAAATAATATTCAATACATGGAAAATAATATATGAATTCATTCCAAATAAATTTGAAATATTAACAAATGTAGTAGTAGCTCACATTGAAGTAGACTGTTTTTCTAGGAAACATTTTCATCTACATAATGGCAAAGTATTGATCACCTAGCTTCACGTTTGGAAATCAGAACCCTCGTCTCTTTGTATCTTACTGTTGTTTTGATTCCTCCACATTTGATAAGAATAAAAAATAGAAGTGCTTGAAAAATAATCTACAATAAGTATAAAAAAAAGTGTTTAAGGAGAGTTTCCTAATTTATATCATCAAAAATTATGAAGATTTGTGTCACACATTCAATTTTGGTCTGATTTTTAGAGTTGCTTAGATTTGCATTCTTTTACCCTGTAGTGGTATCAAATCAGGATGCTAATACAAGGTCTATAATCTGAATCCAACAGGACCTCCGCGAGAGGAAGGCCATGATTGTTGGAGCTCTAAAGAGTCACAGTCACGTAAAAATACAGAGGCAGTAGTACCCGGTGCTCCAGGTCACACGGTGTCAAAATAGATGCCTGGTGGAACTGAGCTCGCACAGAGACATTTGGGGTGATAGATCTTTGCTTTTCGTATTTCCACCATTCTTTGATATTTTTCGATGCCTTCAGATATGAGTCAGCTGTACCATAGAAGCATTCTTGCACAGTACTCTCTCAATGTATGGTGCTGACTTAGGACACCGATCGTAGCTTTCACATATTAGAAATGAGAAAATAATTCTATTTCTTTTCACAAAGCTCTTCTCCGTTTTGTTGTACCATTTATGTGAAAAATCAAATTCAGGCAATCTCAACAGTCAAGTAAAGGAAATATTTGTAGCTTCAAATGAGCTACGTTCAAATAAATTGAATTAGATAGCTAAACCAATTTTACTCCTGGATGAAGATGCTCTTTATAATCCTAAACCCTAGGAATGTTCACCCTTCAATTTTACATTTTATATTCAATATTAGCAAGAACTGCCGCCTTCTTTCTCCATTTGCTGTGATTCCCTGTGATTAATCTCTTTATAAGATTGAACCATAAGGAGTACTCACCGATCTCGGCTTCCAGGGATTCTGCAAAACAACAAAAGGAACAAACGTTTCAGAATTACTGACAGAAGCAAGTTTAAGGAGAAACCGAATTGTCATCATTCAATGATAGAAAAGAGCCATTCCAATCCTTTAATTTAAAGGGGACTATACCACTCGAGGCATACTGTCACCCTCTAGGCCTGACAGTATTATCGTCTTGTCTCAGTGGTTCTGAGAACATTCAAGTGCCTGATTTTCTCTTCGTTCATTTATCTCAAAGACAAGTCCTTTAAAATCTGCCCAAAAGCAAGTGATTAGTCAACAAAGTTCTCCTGGGAGAAGCACTCAATGCTATGTGATCCTAGAACTGTGCATAATATAATGTGATCGTGGAGGAGTCAATGCAATCTGAGTTTCTTGTGGAGCACCTGAATTGTAGAGGCTACTGATGACCTTCTCACCCAAAAATTCAGGCAGAAGGTTCACACATATCCTCTAAGTGCACTATGCTGTGTGATTCGTATTCCGTGCATATTATAATGCAAATCTGGACAACTGAATGACACCAGAGCTTACTTGCTGATCTACCGGATGGTAGAAGCTTCAGGAAGATCTTTTCCCCGCAAAATTCATGGGACACTTCAAACATATGCCTTGAGCATTCCCTCTGACCAAAGGCAGGGTTAGGAATTGCCTTGCTATCAGACACAAATAGGGTACAGAATACTAGAAATGATCTAGATGTGTCAACTTGTAACAACTTTTTTGATCATCCTTTGGTCCCATATAGTGTTGTATCACTTTCAAAGGCTGGGAAAAAGAATCACTTGTAGGGATATACAGGTGGATCCAGCCCCTGCTGAATTCCCTCTGTATAATGACCAGGGAAGTGAGAAACCCTGTTGTCTTAGAGTATGCAGGGGACAGTCTATTTAGTTGATTTATCCGGTGAAAAACTGAAGGCTTTTCTTGCAAATCACATTTGCCCCCCTTTTAAATGGTTTTAGAACATAATATCTACTGCTCTCTTATTGATAGATGACCTTCTCCATTGAATGTAGTTAATATTGTTAGCTTTTTAAAGTTTTCTTTGAATGTAGATTTTCTCAGTTTTTTTGTGTGTGTCATCCAACACCAATAATTTTAGATACAGAAACTGGATTGTTGGTTTCTGTATGCATCTCAGGGAACATTGTTTGGGGAGAGGGATTTCACACTTCAGAGTTCATGGAAGATGGCAATATTGAGAATGCAGTTTGCTAAAGATTGCAAATTTTTTGCTGTGAGTGATGGCTAGAATTTCCAATATGTATATTAAGTTAATATTTTCTGAAAACTAATATGCAAATGCATGGGAAATAATGTATGAATTCATGTTCAAATAAGTTTGACCAAATAACAAATGTAGTGACTCAGGGTGAAGTAGATTGTTTTTCTAGAAAATATTTTCATCAACCTAACGGCATGGTATGCTTCACCATGACTTTATGTTGGAAATGAGCAACCTCTGCTCTTTGTATCTCACTGTTGATTTGTTTTCTCCATATTTTCTAAAAATAAAATAGATGTACTTAAAAATACCTTACAGTGAATATAGGGAAGTGAAAAATGTTAAATGGGATTTTAATATTATGTCATCAAAAACGATGAAGATTTGGGTCAAACTTTCTATTTTTGTCTTATTTTAAGAATTGCTTTGTTTTGCATCTTTTTTCCATGTAGTCGTTTTGGATGAGGATGCTCACTCCAGGGTATGTAATTCAAATCCAGGAGCCAGTCCACCAGCGTCAGACCAGGATTTCTCCTGCTCTAAAGAGTTATGGTCACCTCAACCTACAGGGGCAGTCATAGCCACTTCTCCAGGTCACCGAGGATCAAAATAGATGCCACGGAGAATTGACCTTCAACAGAGACGATCGGTGTCATCGATCTGCGCTCCCAGCATTTCTCGGGACATTGCTCCTCTCTGTCATGTTTGGGGTCTTCAGATATGAAGTCAGCCGTTCCGTGGAAGCATCGCTGCCTGGCGCTCTCATCAGTTCAAGGTGCTGACCTTTGGAGGCTGACGGTAAACACTCATCCATTGAAATGAGAAAACTGTTCCATTTCTCTTCAAGAAGCTCCTCTCTCTTTAGTTGTGACCTTTATGTAAATTACTACATCCAGGCAGTCTCATTAGCCAAGGAAAAGAATCATTTCTAGCTCCAGCTAAGCTAAGTTCAAATAGATTCCATTAAAACACAAAAAACACATTTACTACTGAGGTAACATATCCCTTCTAATTATAAACACAAAGAATTTCTATACTTTGAATTTAAATTTTACATTCAATATTAGCAAGAAATCCCTTCGATTAATGTTTTTTTATGATGTTAGACAGCAAATACTCACTGTTCTTTGCTTTCAGTGATTCTGCAAAATCAATAAAAGGATAAATGTTATGAGAATTACCAATAAAAGCACTTTCAAAGAAGAAACCAAAATTTACATCATTCAATTTGGTGTGGGAAGAGCCCGTTTCTTTCCTTTAAGAAAAAGACCAACACACCACACAAGTCACATGGTCACCCTCAAGCCTCACAGTATCATCATCATCATGTGCTTTTCACTTGTGAGAATATTCGAGTGTCAGATTTCCCCTTCCTTCATTTATCTCACAACATCCCCAAATATCCCCAAGTGCAACTGAATGGTCAATTAAGTTCACCTGTAGGAAGCACTCCATATTTTGTGATCCAAGGACTGTACATCACATACTGTAAATCTGGAGGACTGAGGGGGTCAGAGCTTACTTGGTGACCAACAGGAGTGTAGGAGGCTACAGAAGACACTCCCACCCCAGAATTCAAGAGGAAGCTTCATACATATACTCTGATGACACAATCAGTGCATAGGCAGGGATGGCACCTGCACTGTTGTCAGACCAAACTGTGGTAGAGAAGACCACAGAAGACCTAGATAGGTGAAAATGTAACACTTTCTTTGATCGTCCTTTGATCCATTTAATGTTGTATCACGTTGGGAGATTTAAAAGCAAATAAAGAATAACACTTGTTAGAGATATACAGGATATGTATATAATATACACATATGATTAATATATAATGTATGTATATAAATTACCTGGTGAATTCCTTCTGAATATTGAACAGGGAGGTGAGCAATCATGCTAGACTCCAATATATATTGGAGTGTGACTTCACAGACGTAACCAGCTGAAACATTGAATGATTTATCTTTTGATATCCCATTTAACCCCTTTTTAAGTGGCTTTGTTTCATAATATCTGTCGCCTTATTTTCGATGTAAGACTATCTTCATATAATACAGTTATGATTGTTAGCTTTAAAAAATTATTTTGTGTCAATTTTTCTCAATTTTTGGTACGTTTCATTCAACACCAGGAAATCTGTGCACACAGTAATCGGATTCCTGGTTTCTTACATCAGAGAAGAAGAAAGTATTCATAATTGACATTGCCAAATATGGGAAACAGAGAGATTTCTCCTAAATTGTCTCCCCCAAATATATGTTAGCCTTAGGACACTGCTAGCAGCTAATGGTAAATGATTGTCAAGTTACCTCCCTGAAGGCAGTAAGGTGCCGAACTCCTGTCAGGTCCCAGCAAAAGTAGGGCCCTCTCCCTGCTGTTAAGGACACTGGCCTACTTCTCTCTTAAGGCTAGTGGCCATCAGCTTGGGCCCTTCAGGGTGGGTTACACCCTCCTGATAATGGTTTCTATAGGGATCCAGGGAACAGGTCAAACCAGATCAGTGACATCCAAAGATAGGATGCCATCCTGAATTGAGGATGGCATATTGTCACATGACTACCCATCTTGTCGCCTGTTTACCTCCAATCCATCCCCTTCCTATTGCGTAGATAGCCCTAGATCATCCCCCTCCTACTACTGTATTACCTATAGCACAATCCTTTCCTTTGATGTATGCCTTCACCTGTAATTAGGGGGCTTGCACGTCCTAAGAGAATATAAAAGCCTTGGTTAGCAATAAATAGCTCTCTCTTTCTCCCTGTGGACCAGCAATTGAGGCGGAGGTGAGCATGCTACTATGAAATGTGTCTGACTCCATTATTTCAATCTCTTTTCTATCTCTCATGCTCTCTATGACTGTATCATAATCTTTACTTATTATCATTGTACAATTGCACCTGCTGGACCCACGATGATGTGCTAGGTGCTGGTATACCCTGAGCTATGGTGCCCATCACGTGTGGCCTTGTAGGAAAGGACTCTTTTGAATTATATACCATGTAACAATTTCACAACCTCATTGGGCAGAGAGGGCGAACTGGGGAAAAAAAATTTTTTTTAATTTCCTATATTTTTTCAGTATGTTTTTAGTCTGAGTGAGATATGGGTCAGGCAAAGAGCAAGGGTACAGAGTATGGTGTCACACTTTGCCACCTCTTGACAAAAAAATGTAGTGGCGATGAATAAGATGATGAAAGAGTTCTTTCAAGTACTAAAGAAATTTAATCCTTCTTTTCCAGAGTGAGGAACCTTTGATACGGAGATCTGGGATAAGGTAGCCATTAACTTAAGAAAAGCCCACAGGGAAGGACTGAGCATGCCCATGGAGACCTGGGTGCTGTGGGTGCAGATTAAATCAGTGTTGGAGCCTCTGCAGGGTGAGAGAGCAAAAGAACAAGACCAGCACAGCAGTGAGAAGACTCTAAGCTACGCAGACTTAAATCAGGTAAGAAACAGGCAGAATGAGTGTCAGGCAGATGAGCAGATTTTAGATACAACTGAGAGAAAGAAGTCTGAATCAGAAGGAGAGAGCAGACTAGAAGCATCTGCACCAACCCCAGAGTATAGCTTAGGGAATCCCAACACTATCAAGCAAGCCAGTGCTAGAGGGAGAGATGAGATTAGATCCAAAGGAATGCAAACAGAGAGATTTAACATAAAAGGTGAGGCTCCAGAAGTGAGAAACAAAGAGGCAAGGAGTAGGAGGGCACCTTTGCTCTCATGGCTGGAGAAGAGTAGAGCTCAGGAAGCAGATTTAGAATTCAGAATGGCGGATCCTGTTAGAATGATAGACAGGCAGCCTGACGAGCAGCACCGCAAAGGGAACCAAGAACAGCGATGTACTGCCTTTCCCTTGAAGCTACTGAAAGATCTCAAGCAAGCAGGATCTAGTTATGGTCCAGATTCACCATTTGTAGTTAGTATGGTAAAATCTCTGAGAGAAATGGAATATTGGATCCCAGCTGACTGGAAAACTCTGTCAAAGCTGTGTCTTTCCTCTTCAGAATCTTTGCAATATCAGATGCTGTGGAACGAAGCAGCCCTTGCACAAGCACATAAATATGCAGAAGAAGGCATAGATGTATGGGTTCATAAGGATGAAAATAATACACTCACGCTTCTCTTCTCTCAGTGAACCTGCCAAATCACAAAGAAAGGAAAAGTATATCAGAAAAGCAAATAGAAGTCATCTTCAAGGAGAATACAGAATTTCAAGCAATTCAGTTAAATCTGGTGAGAGCCCTTCCTTTTCTTTAACCATCAGACCTGCATTCAATTGGATTCACACACTCATAGTCAAGGCCTGCTACTACTTCAGTCATGGGTTTTGTTGTTCTGTGAGCAATAAAGTGTCTTATTGGTTGCTTCAGTTTTCTAAGAAAAGAAGTCCCTTAAAGTAGCCCATAACTCTGATGAAGAGTCAAGAAATTCCACATAGAAGAAACACACCTTCCCGTGTGATCCAAGGATTATAGTGTTATAATACAAATCTGGAGGAGGGATTGGGATCAGAGCTTTCTTGTGTTGAAGGCTCTAGAGCACAGTCTCAGCCAACAAGGAATGGCTAACCTTCCCACCTATATTAAGCCTCTGAGAAATAATGTCTGACTACAGTGGAGGCATAGAAATAGCTTTGTTATGTGAAAAAACTAGTGGAAAGATCGTTAGAGAACATCTAATGATGTGAAAATGTAGCATCTTATTTCATCATCTTTTGGACCAATTTAATGCTATGTAAATTTAACTGCATTAAAAAAATGAGGAATTTATAGTCCTGGATTAAGCACTTGGTGTATCCCCTGTGAACATAGAGCAAGGAGGGAAACAGCCTTGCTATCTCACAGCATGCATTAGAGAGTGGATGCTAGCAGATCAGACTATGTTGCAATCAGACACCTTATCATTTGTCCTCCCTTAGACAATTTTGACAGTTGTTCTAGTCCTTAAAATCTTTTTCTTTTTATGATTACAGATTCTCTCTATTTAATTTTGTTATTGTTGTTAGGGTGTTTGTTTCCTTGTGTTCTATTTTTGTATGTATTTTGGCATGTGACATCCAGGATCGTTAAATCTATAAATTCTGAAACCAGATGATTGATTTCTTGGGTTTCATTAGGAAGATTGTGTGAGCATGGGAGTTCAAACTCAGGACCCTGAGAAAGAGGAAAAGGTTAAAGAATTGACTGTGTTACCCATTGTACAAGCTTTCTTGTTGTGATTCATTAGTGATTGAATGATTCAATATGTGAATTATACCCAAACCTCCTGTAAAAATTAATCTCAGAGAGTGTGGAGAATAATATATAAATTCATTTACAAATAAAGTGAACCTAGTTACAAAAGGAGTAGCTCACTTCTAACAGATTGGTTTTATCGGGGAAAATACAGTCAACTAAATGACAAGGTAGTGATCACGAGGAGTTCATATTTTAAAATTGAGCTTTTTCTTTTTGTATTGTTGGGAACAACAGTGAAATTGTCATCTGACTTTCTTTGTTTTCTTTACAAAACAGTAGATGAACTTACAGAAATAACGTCATTAACAATGGATTTAAACCACTCTGAGTTGCTAATCCGCAGGTTATTCATTAGGATGAAGATAAGAGTCATATTCTCCTCTCCTAGAATTAAATGATAGGGAGGATTGTTTAACTTTTCATCCTCTTCTATCCTGCTGACTCGAGGTGGGCTGCTAACAGCCAGGAAAACAGGGAGAAAACACCAGCCACTCCACAGCAGGAAGGCAAGGCTTTCCTTTACTCACCTATAAATATATGTTCATAGATCGATTTCCCCTCATCATGGCCCTTTCTTTTGCTCTACTCTTGTGTAAAGCTCTGGGTACTCAGGTATAAGCAGTTTGATGTAGAAAAGGTTATGAGACGTTAGTTAAGGGAAAATGTAGCAGGAAAATGAATTCTATTCCCCATATTAGGAGGAGTAAAAACAACCACTTCACCTAGAAAAAATTAATGTTCTTAGATTTGCATGTAGATTTTTGATGTGTGTCATCCAACACCAGTGAATCTATACAGAGAATAACGGGAGTTTTGGTTTCTGTGGATCTCAGGGAACATGATTTGGGGATAGGGTTTCATGCTCGGGAGTTCATGGAAGAAGAAAATATTCACAATTGAATTTGCTCAAGATTTCAAATCTTGTGTTGTGAGTGATGGATTAAATTTTGTTATATATACATATACGGTCCAAATAAATGATGTTTGAAAATAATATTAAAAGTCCTGGAAAACTATTTATGAATTCATTTCCAAATAAATTTAAAATCATAATACATGTAGTAGATCACATAAAACTTGACTCATCTCTAGAAAATATTTTTCATCTACAAAATGGCAAAGTACTGATCATCATGCATTCATGATTGGAAATCAGGACCCTACTCTCCTTGTGTCTTACTGTTGTTTCCGTTCCGTTACATAGTAATAAAAACAGAAATCATTAAAAAATGATTTGCCAAAAGTGCTTGAAG
The DNA here is from genome assembly GCF_000313985.2 of Echinops telfairi. Classification (NCBI taxonomy): domain Eukaryota; kingdom Metazoa; phylum Chordata; class Mammalia; order Afrosoricida; family Tenrecidae; genus Echinops; species Echinops telfairi. The sequence goes on from NW_022104553.1 coordinate 11,481,301, forward strand.
GCAGATTCCGAATGTATGTCATCATAAAGGATGAATATTGGGGTCAAGTTTTCTATTTTTTTCTGATTTTTAGAGGTGATTACTTTTTCATCCTTTCACCATGGAGTGGTTTTGATTTGGGATGCTAATAACAAGATAAAAAATTGCAATCCAGGAGCCAGTCTACAAGATTCCCAGGGGGATTGCTCATGCTCTAAAGACGCAGTCACTTAAATCTATAGGGGGCACTTGTACCATGTTCTCCAGGTCACAGAGGGTCAAAATAGATGCCTCAAAGGATGGAGCTTGAACAGAGACAATCGGTGTCATAGCTCTTGGATCTTACCAGTTTCATGATATGATTCCTCTGTCTCATTTTTTGGTGCCTTCAGGTAGGAAATCAGTTGTTCTATAGAAGCACTGTTGCCTGGTGTTCTCAGCAATTCAAGGTGCTGACTTTTGGAAACTGACTGCAAACATTCACCAACTTGAAATGAGAAATTTGTCCTATGTCTTTTCAAAAAGGCCCTATTCAGGTTAGTTGTAACCTTTAAGGGAATTACTAGTGGCAGGCAATCTCATCAGCTAATGAACAGAATCATTGCTAGCTCTAAGTAAACTGGGTTCAAATAGATCTAGTTAAAATGCAAAAACATTGCAATTATAAACACTAGGAACTTCCATATTTTCATTTTATATTTTACATTCAATATTAGTAAGAGATCCCTTTGATTAATCTTTTATTGGAAAGTTGAACATCTAATACTCACCGATCTTTGCTTCCAGTGATTCTGCAAAAACAATAAAAGGAAAAACGTGATGAGAATTACCAATAGAAGCAATTTTAAAGAAGAAACCAAAATAAATTCATATACAAATAAATTTAAAATAATAACAAATATAGTAGCTCAGGGTAACGTAGACTATTTTTCTGGAAAACACTTTCATCTACATAATGGCCAAGATGAGGTAATTATGCATTCATGTTTCCAAATAAGTACCTTCTTTTCTTTGTATCTTACTGTTGTTTCCTTTGCTCCATATTTTCTTCAAAAAAATACAAGTACTTCAAAATAATTTACCAAAAAAAGTAAAGAAGAGGAAAATGTTGCCTGGAATTTTACTACTAAATCATCAAAAAGGACGACGGTTTGGGACAAACTTTCCATTTGTGTCTGAATTATAGAGTTGCTTAGTTTTTCATCCTTTTACCACATAGTGGATTCAAATCGGGATGCTAACTACAAGGTCTGGAATGTGAATCCAGCAGGCAATCCTCAAGAGGAAGGTCAGGATTTCTGGTGCTCTGAAGGGTCAAAGTCACCTGAAAATAGAGAGGAGGAAGTCCCCTGTTCTCCGGGTCACAGAGTGACAAAAGAGATGCATCATG
>NW_022104553.1:11484681-11489652 GCF_000313985.2 Echinops telfairi
ATAATTTATCATTAACATAAACAAGAGAAAAGTGTTTAAAGAGAGGTTACTAATTTATGTCACCCAAAAGGATGAATATTCGGGTCAACCTTTCTACATTTGTCTGATTTTTTTATAGTTGCTCAGTTTTTCAACCTTTTACCATGTAGTGGTTTGGGGTTGGGATGCTAATTACAGGATAGGTAATTGGAATCCAGAAGTCAGTCCACAGGATTCCCAGGAGGATTTCTCGTGCTCTAAAGAGTCACATTCTCCTGAACCTACAGGGGCCGTTGTACCCCGTTCTCCAGGTCACAGAGGGTCAAAATAGAAGCCTCCTAGGATGGAGCTTGAACAGAGACAATCGGTGTCGTAGATCTTGGATCTTAGCATTTTCATGATACGATTCCTCTCTTTCATTTTTTGGTGCCTTCAGGTAGGAAATCAATTGTTCTATAGAAGCATTGTTGCCTGGTTCTCTCAGCAATTCAAGGTGTTTCCTTTTGATAACCGAGTGTAAGCAGTCACCCATTTGAAATGAGAAATCCAAATATGTCCTACGTCTTTTCAAAAAGGCTCTTCTCTGCTTAGTTGAATTACTACTTGCAGGCAATCTCATTAGCTAATGAACAGAGTCATTTCTAACTCTAAGTAAGCTAGGTTCAAACAGAGTGATTTAAAATGCTGAAACATTTCAATTATAAACACTTGGAATCACCATATTTCCAAATTATATTTTACATTCAATATTAGCAGGAAACCACCTTGATTCATCTTTTTTTGTAATGTTGAACATCAAATACTCACCATTCTTTCCTTCCAGTGATTCTGCAAAAACAATAAAAGGAAAAACATGATAAGAATTACCAATTAAAAGCAATTTTAAAGAAGAAACCAAAATAAATACATACCCAAATGTATTTAAAATAATAACAAATCCAATAGCTCATGTTAACATAGACTGATATTCTAGAAAACAATTCCGTCTACGTAATGGCCAAGTAGTGATCATTATGCATTCATCTTTGCAAATCATTACCCTCTTTCTTTGTATCTTACTGTTGTTTTCTTTCCTCCATATTTTCTCAAAGAAAATTACAAGTACTCAAAAATAATTCACAAAAGAAAATAAAGAAGAGGAAAATGTTGACTGGGATTTTATTATTATATCATCAAAATTGATGAATGTTTGGGTCAAACTTTCCATTTTGGTCTCATTTATGGAGTTGCTTAGTTTTTATTCTTTTACCATGTAGTGGAATCAAATCGGGATGCTAACTACAAGGTCTGGAATTTGAATCCAGCAGGCATTCCTCAAGAGGAAGGTCAGGATTTCTGGTGCTCTGAAGGGTCACAGTCACCTAAAAATAGAGAGGAGGCAGTCCCCTCTTCTCCAGGTCACAGAGTGTCAAAAGAGATGCCTCATGGGATGGAGTTTGGACAGAGACATTAGGTGGGATAGATCTTTGCTTGTAGTATTTCCATGACATTACCCCACTCTTTGATAGTTTTCAGTGCCTTCAGATGTGAGATCAGCTGCACCATAGAAGGGTTCTTGCCCGCTACTCTCATCAGTTCATGGTGCTGACCAAGGGACAATGCCTGTAACATTCACCCATTTTTTGACATGAGAACACAATTCTCTTTGTTTTCATGAAGCCCTTCTCTGATTTGTTGTAGATCTTATGTCAATTACCAACTGCAGGCAAGCTCAATAGCCAAGTAAAAGACCATTTGTAGAATCAAATGAGGTACGTTCAAATATATTGAGTTATGTGACAAAACCAATTTGACTCCAAACGGAAGAAGTCCTTTGTAACCCGAAACCCTAGGAACTTCAACTTTCAACTTTACATTTTAGATTCAATATTAGCAAGAAATGCCTCCTTCTTTCTCCGTTTGCTCTGATGCCCTGCGATTAGTCTCTTTCTCTAAGTTTGAACAATTAAAATTACTCCCCCTTCTCTGCTTCCAGTGTTACTGCAAAATAACAAAAGTTGAAAAGTTATCAGTTACTGATAGAAGCAATTTTAAGGGAGGAACCAAATTCTAAATCTATCAATTTGATGTGGATAGAGCCATTCCTTTCCTTTAAGATACACACCACTACACCTCTCAAGTCATTTTGTCATCCTCAAGCCCCGACAGTGTTACCATCATGTGCTTTGCGGCTGTGGGAATATTCAAGTGTCTGATTTTCTCTTCCTTCATTTATGTCAAAACCGAGTCCTTTAAAATATCCCCAAATGCAAGTGAATGGTCATGGAAGTTCTCATGGAAGAAGTACACTGTGCCATGTGAACGAGAACTGTACATACTAGACTGTAAATCTGGAGACGACATTAGGACCAGAGCTTTCAAGCAGAACACCTGGATTTTAAAAGGCTACGGATGACCTTCTCCCCCAAAATTCAGCTGTAAGGTTCATGTGTAAGGTCTAAGCATGCTGCACTATGTGATTCAAGGTCCTGACATGATATTGCCCAAATCTGGAGGAGTCAATGGGATCAGAGGTCGCTTGCTGAACAACTGCCTTGTAGGTGGATTGGGATGACTTTCTCCCCCAAAATTCATGGGCAAGCTTCACCCATGTGCTCTTAGCATTCCCACTGACCACAGGCAGGCCTGGGATTTGCCTTGCTATCAGACAGAGATGTGGTAGAGAATACAAGGAAAGATATAAACATGTCAAATTGTAACATCTTCTTTGATGATCCTTTGGTCCATTTACTGTTGTATCACTTGGAAAGATTAGGGGGGAAATCACTCATTAGGGATAAAGAGCTCTATACAACCCCTGGTGAATTCCCTCTGCGTAGTGACCAAGGAGGTGAGCAACCTTTCGCTTTTAGAATGAGCTCTGGAGAGTGGATTTAGTAGATACAGCCAGGGGACAAGTGAAGACTTTTCTTTTAAATGACTTTTGGCCCCCTTTTAAATGATATTGGCACATCATATCTGATGCTTTCTTTTGGATTGATGAGTTTCTCTGTTTAATTTAGTTCATACTGTTAGCTTTTCAAACTTTTCTTGCCATGTAGATTTTCTAACTTTTTTGGTATGTGTCATCCGACACCAGTAAATCTATACAGAGGATAACCGGAGTTTGGGTTTCTGTGGATCTCAGGGAACATGGTTTGGAGATAAGGTTTCACATTCGGGAGTTCATGGACCAAGAAAAGATTCACAATTGAGTTTGCTCAAGATTGCAAATCTTTTGCTGTGAGTGATGGATTGATTTTTGTAATAGAGATATAAATATCTATTCAGTCCAAATAAATGATTTCTGAAAAATAATATTGAAATTCTGGAAAAGTATTTATGAATTCATTTCCAAATAAATTTAAAATCATAATACATGTAGTAGATCACGTAAACCTTGACTCATCTCTAGAAAATATTTTCATCTAGAAAATGGCAAAGTACTGTTCATCATGCATTCATGATTGGAAATCAGGACCCTCCTCTCCTTGTGTCTTACTATTGTTTCCGTTCCTTTACATATTAATAAAAACAGAAATCATTAAAAAATGATTTGCCATAAATGTAAAGAAGTGAAAAGTGTTTGAAGGCAGATTCCTAATGTATGTCATCAAAAGGATGAATATTGGGGTCAAGCTTTCTATGTTTTTCTGATTTTTAGAGGTGATTAGTTTTTCATCCTTTCACCATGTAGTGGTTTTGATTTGGGATGCTAAAAACAAGATAAAAAATTGCAATCCAGGAGCCAGTCTACAAGATTCCCAGGAGGATTGCTCATGCTCTAAAGAGGCAGTCACTTAAATCTACAGGGGGCAGTTGTACACTTTTTCCCAGGTCACAGAGGGTCAAAATAGATGCCTCAAAGGATTGAGCTTGAACAGAGACAATTGGTGTCATAGCTCTTGGATCTTACCAGTTTCATGATGATTCCTCTCTTTCATTTTGTGGTGCCTTCAGGTAAGAAATCAGTTGTTTTATAGAAGCACTGTTGCCTGGTGCTCTCAGCAATTCAAGGTGCTGACTTTTGGAAACTGACTGCAAATATTCACCAACTTGAAATGAGAAATCTGTCCTATGTCTTTTCAAAAAGGCTCTATTCAGCTGAGTTGTAACCTTTAAGCAAATTACTACTTGCAGGCAATCTCATTAGCTAATGAACAGAATCATTTCTAGCTCTAAGTAAGCTGGGTTCAAATAGATCTAGTTAAAATGCAGAAACATTGCAATTATAAACACTAGGAACTTCCATATTTTGATTTTATATTTTACATTCAATATTAGTAAGAGATCCCTTTGATTAATCTCTTTTTGGAAAGTTGAATATCTGATACTCACCAATCTTTTCTTGCAGTGATTCTGCAAAAACAATAAAAGGAAAAACGTGATGAGAATTACCAATAGAAGCAATTTTAAAGAAGAAACCAAAATAAATTCATATCCAAATAAATTTAAAATAATAATAAATATAGTATCCCAGGTTAACGTAGGCTGTTTTTCTAGAAAACACTTTCATCTACATAATGGCCAAGATGTGATAATTATGCATTCATGTTTCCAAACAAGTACCCTCTTTGCTTTGTATCTTACTGTTGTTTTCTTTGCTCCATATTTTCTCCAAAAAAATACAAGTACTTAAAAATAATTTACCAAAAAATAAAGAAGAGGAAAATGTTAACTGGGATTTTACTAATAAATCATCAAAAAGGACAACGGTTTGGGACAAACTTTCCATTTGTCTCTGAATTACAGAGTTGCTTAGTTTTTCATCTTTTTACCATGTAGTGGAATCAAATCGGGATGCTAACTACAAGGTCTGGAATTTGAATGCAGCAGGCAATCCGCAAGAGGAAGGTCAGGATTTCTGCTGCTCTGAAGGGTCACAGTCACCTGAAAATAGAGAGGAGGCAGTCCCCTATTCTCCGGGTCACAGAGTGACAAAAGAGATGCATCATGGGATGGAGTTTGGACAGAGACATTAGGTGGAATAGATCATTGCTTGTAGTATTTCCA
>NW_022104553.1:11491566-11493539 GCF_000313985.2 Echinops telfairi
GAAACCAGTAGCCTCCTCTCTTTGTGTCTTACTGTTGTTTCCGTTCTTCCACAGGATGCTAAAAGCAGAAGTCATTAAAAAAATAATTTATCATAAACATAAACAAGAGAAAAGTGTTTAAAGAGAGGTTACTAATTTATGTCACCCAAAAGGATGAATACTCGGGTCAACCTTTCTACATTTGTCTGATTTTTATAGTTGCTCAGTTTTTCAACCTTTTACCATGTAGGGTTTGGGCTTGGGATGCTAATTACAGGATAAGTAACTGGAATCCAGAAGTCAGTCCACAGGATTCCCAGGAGGATTTCTCATGCTCTAAAGAGTCACAGTCTCCTGAATCTACAGGGGCAGTTGTACCCCATTCTCCAGGTCACAGAGGGTCAAAATAGATGCCTCCTAGGATGGAGCTTGAACAGAGACAATCGGTGTCAAAGATCTTGGATCTTAGCATTTTCATGATATGATTCCTCTCCTTCATGTTTTTGTGCCTTCAGGTAGGAAATCAGTTGTTCTATAGAAGCATTGTTGCCTGGTGCTCTCAGCAATTCAAGGTGCTGACTTTTGGAAACTGACTGTAAACATTCAACCATTTGAGTTGAGAAATCTGCCCTGTGTTTTTTGAAAAAGGCTCTTCTCTGCTTAGTTGTAACCTTTAGGTGAATTACTACTAGCAGGAAATCTCATTAGCTAATGAACAGAATCATTTCTAGCTCTAAGAAAGCAAGGTTCAAATAGATTGAGTTAAATGCTGAAACTTTTCAATGATAAACACTCAGAATCTCTGTATTTTGAATTTATACTTTACATCCAATATTAAGAAGAAATCCCTTAGATTAATCTTTTTTTTTGTAATTTTGAACATCAAATACTCACTGTTCTTTTGTTCAAGTGATTCTGCAAAAACAATAAAAGAGAAAACGTGATGAGAATTACCAATGAAAGCAATTTTAAGAATCAACTGAAAAAAATTCATTACCAAATAACTTTAAAATAATACCAAATATAGAAGCTGACGTTTAAGGTGACAGTTTTTCTAGAAAACAGTTTCATCTACGTAGAGACAAGTAGTGGTCATTATGCATTCATGTTTGGAAATCAGTGCCCGCTTTTCTTCGTATCTTACTGTTGTTTTGTTTCATCCACATTTTCTCCAAAAAAATACCAGTACTTAAAAATATTTACAAAAACAACTTAAAGAAGAAGAAAATGTAAGCCTGGTTTTTCCTATTATATCATCAAAAATGAAGGTTTGGGTCAAACTTTCCATTTTAGTCTGATTAATACAGTTGCTTAATTTTTCATCCTTTTACCAGCCTTCATCCCAACTCAAATGTGGATGCTAATACAAGGTCCAGAATTTGCATCTAGTAGGCATTCCTCAAGAGGAAGGTCAGGGTTTCTGGTGCTCGGAAGGGTCACAGTCACCTAAAAATAGAGAGGAGGCAGTCCCCTATTCTCCGGGTCACAGAGTGTCAAAAGAGATGCTTCATGGATTGGAGTTTGGACAGAGACATTAGGTGAGATAGTCTTTGCTTGTAGTACTTCCATAAGATTACCCACTCCTTGATAGATTCCATTGCCTTCAGATGTGAGATCAGCTGCACCATAGAAGCGTTCTTGCCCGCTACTCTCAACAGTTCATGGTGCTAACCAAGGGACATTGACTATAACATTCACCCATTTTTAGACATGAGAACACAATTATCTTTCTTTTCATGAAGCTCTTCTCTGCTTTGTTGTAAATCTTATGTCAATTACCAAATGCAGGCAATATCAATAGCCAAGTAAAGGAACATGTGTAGAACCAAGTGAGCTAAGTTCAAATAAACTGAGGTATGTGACAAAACCAATTTTACTCCAGAAGGAAGATGTCCTTCGTAATTCTAAACCCTAGGGTCTGCACCCTTCAATTTTACATTTTATATACATTATTAGCAAGAAATGCCTCTTTCTTTCTCCATTTGCTCTGATGC
>NW_022104553.1:11493977-11495650 GCF_000313985.2 Echinops telfairi
TTTTAAAAGGCTATGGATCTTTCTCCCCCAAAATTCATGGGCAAGCTTCACCAATATGCATTCCCACTGACCACAGGCAGGCCTGGGATTTGCCTTGCTATCACACAGAGATGTGGTAGAGAATACAAGGAAAGATCTAGACATGTCAAATTGTAACATCTTCTTTGATGATCCTTTGGTCCATTTACTGTTGTATCACTTGGAAAGATTAGGGGGGAAATCACTCATTAGGGATAAAGAGCTCCATACAACCACTGGTGAATTCCCTCTGCGTAATGACCAAGGAGGTGCGCAACCTTTTGCTTTTAGAATGAGCTCTGGAGAGTGGATTTAGTAGATACAGCCAGGGGGAAATTGAAGACTTTTCTTTTAAATAACTTTTGGCCCCCTTTTAAATGATATTGGCACATAATATCTGATGCTTTCTTTTGGATTGATGAGTTTCTCTGTTTAATTTAGTTCATATTGTTAGCTTTTCAAACTTTTCTTGCAATGAAGATTTTCTAACCTTTTTGGTATGTGTCATCCAACACCAGTAAATCTATACAGAGGATAACCCGAGTTTGGGTTTCCGTGGATCTCAGGGAACATGGTTTGGAGATAAGGTTTCACACTCGGGAGTTCATGGATGAAGAAAAGATTCACAATTGAGTTTGCTCTAGCTTGCAAATCTTTTGCTGTGACTGATGGATTGATTTTTGTAATAGAGATATAAATATTCAGTCAAAATAAATGATTTCTGAAAAATAATATTGAAAATCCTAGAAAACTATTTATGAATTCATTTCCAAATAAATTTAAAATCATAATACATGTAGTAGATCACGTAAACCTTGACTAATCTCTAGAAAATATTTTCATCTAGAAAATGGCAAAGTACTGATCATCATACATTCATGATTGGAAATCAGGACCCTCCTCTCCTTGTGTCTTACTGTTGTTTCCGTTCCTTTACATAGTAATAAAAACAGAAAACATTAAAAAATGATTTGCCATAAATGTAAAGAAGTGAAAAGTGTTTGAAGGCAGATTCCTAATGTATGTCATCATAAAGGATGAATATTGGGGTCAAGCTTTCTACTTTTTTCTGATTTTTAGAGGTGATCAGTTTTTCATCCTTTCACCATGGAGTGGTTTTGAATTGGAATGCTAATAACAAGATAAAAAACTGCAATCCAGGAGCCAGTCTACAAGATTCCCAGGAGGATTGCTCATGCTCTAAAGAGACAGTCACTTAAAGCTACAGGGGGCAGTTGTACCCTGTTCTCCAGGTGACAGAGGGTCAAAATAGATGCCTCAAAGGATGGAGCTTGAACAGAGACAATCGGTGTCAGCTCTTGGATCTTACCAGTTTCATGATATGATTCCTCTCTTTCATTGCTTGGTGCCTTCAGGTAAGAAATCAGTTGTTCTATAGAAGCACCGTTGCCTGGTGCTCTCAGCAATTCAAGGTGCTGACTTTTGGAAACTGACTGCAAACATTCACCAACTTGAAATGAGAAATCTGACCTATGTCTTTGCAAAAAGGCTCTATTCAGCTTAGTTGTAACCTTTAAGCGAATTACTACTTGCAGGCAATCTCATTAATGAACAGAATCATTTCTAGCTCTAAGTAAGCTGGGTTCAAATAGATCTAGTTAAAATGCAAAAACATTGCAATTATAAACACTAGG
>NW_022104553.1:11496241-11500235 GCF_000313985.2 Echinops telfairi
GGGATGCTAACTACAAGGTCTGGAATTTGAATCCAGCAGGCAATCCTCAAGAGGAAGGGCAGGATTTCTGGTGCTCTGAAGGGTCACAGTCACCTGAAAATAGAGAGGAGGCAGTCCCCTGTTCTCCGGGTCACAGAGTGACAAAAGAGATGCCTCATGGGATGGAGTTTGGACAGAGACATTAGGTGGAATAGATCTTTGCTTGTAGTATTTCCATGACATTATCCTATTCTTTGATAGTTTTCATTGCCTTTACATCCGCTGCACCATAGAAGGGTTCTTGCCCACAACTCTCATCAGTTCACGGTACTGAACAAGGGACAGTGACTGCAACATTCACCCATTTGTTGAAATTTAGGAGACAATTCTATTTCTTTTCAAGAAGCGCATCTCTGCTTTGTTGTAACCCTTATGTTAATGACCAAATGCAGGCAATCTCAATACCCAAGTAAAGGAAACATTTGTAGAATCAAGTGAGCTAAGTTCAAATAAATTGAAGCATGTGACAAAACCAATTTTACTCCAGGAGGAAGATGTCCTTTGTAGCCCAAAACCCTAGGATCTGCACCCTTCAATTTTGCATTTTATATACAATATTAGCAAGAAATGCCTTCTCTTTCTCTGTTTGCTCTGATGCCCTGTGATTAGTCTCTTTCTATAAGATTGAACAAATAAAAGTACTCACTCTTCTCTGCTTCCAGTGTTACTGCAAAATAACAAAAGTTGGAAAGTTATCAGTTACTGATAGGAGCAATTTTAAAGGAGGAACCAAATTCTAAGTCTATCAATTTGATGTGGAGCGAGCCATTCCTTTCCTTTAAGATACACACCACTACACCTCTCAAGTCATTTTGTCATCCTCAAACCCCGACAGTGTCACCATCATGTGCTTTGTGGCTGTGAGAATATTCAAGTGTCTGATTTTCTCTTCCTTCATTTATGTCAAAAACGAGTCCTTTAAAATATCCCCAAATGCAAGTAAATGGTCATGGAAGTTCTCATGGAAGAAGCACCCTGTGCCATGTGAACCCACAACTGTACATACTAGAACGTAAATCTGCGGGCGTCATTGGGATCAAAGTGTTCAGGCAGAACACCTGGGCTGTAAAAGGCTATGGATGACCTTCTCCCCCCAAATTCAGGGGAAGGTTCACGGGTGTGCTCTAAACACACTGTGCTATGTGATTCAAGGGCCAGACATAATATAGCCCAAATCTGGAGTGGTCAATGGGATCAGATTTTACTTGCGGAACAACTGCCTTGTAGGTGGTTTGGGGACGACATTCTCCGCCCAAATGCATGGGCAAGCTTCACCCATATACTCTGTGCATTCTGACTGACCATAGGCAGTGCTGGGAATTGCCTTGCTATCCGACAAAGATGTGGTAGAGAATACTAGAAAAGATCTAGACATGTCAAATTGTAATATCTTCTTTGATGATCCTTTGATCCTATTTATTGTTCTATCACTTTGAAAGATTAGGCGGGGCCGGGGGGATCACTTTTTAGGGATAGAGAGGTGTATAGAGCACCTGCTGACTTCCCTCTGTGTAATGACCAGGGAGGTGAGGATCCTTGCTCTCTTAGAGTGTGATTGGAGAGTCCATTTAGTAGACATAGCCAGGGGAAAGTGAACACTTTTCCTTTAAATCACTTTTGGCCCCCTTTTAAATCGTTTTACACATAATATCTGATGCTTTCTTATGGATTGATAAGTTTCTCCATTTATTTAATTAATGTTCTTAGAATTTCAAACTTTCTTTGCATGTAGATTTTCTAATATTTTGTATGTGTGTCATCCAACACCAGTGAATCTCTACAGATAATAACTGGTGTTTTGGTTTCTGTGGATCTCAGGTGACATGGTTTGGGGATAGGGTTTCACGCTCGGGAGTTCATGGAAGAAGAAAATATTCACAATTGAATTTGCTCAAGATTGTAAATCTTTTGTTGTGAGTGATGGATTAAATTTTGTTATATATATATTCCGTCCAAATAAATGATGTTAGAAATATAATATTAAAAATATGTGAGGAACAGAAGGATTTCTCTTAAGTTGTCTCCCCAAAATATAGGCCAGACTTAGCTTGAGAATAATTGTTCACTAAGCAGCGAAAGTAGGTCAGAGGTTATTCTCCTTAACATCAGCCATCTAGAGCAGCCAGACCACATAGTCTGATTCGCCCCAAATAGGGCCCATTCCTTTCTGTTATTGTTCCCTTGAAGCAGTGCCCAAAGGCAGCGGCTTCTTCTCTGATGGCTAAGCCCCCTCCACGAGGACCATCAAGCGGAGCTGAGGGGAGCAATGCTACCATGAATTGCGTCTGACTCCATTACTTGACTCCATCCTTTAACTCTCATGCTCTCTATGACTTTACTATAAACTCTACTTATTATCGCTGTACAATTGTGCCTACCGAACTTGTGATGTTTTGTGGGGTTCCTCCCTCTTCCCTTTAACCCCACAAAAATCCTGGAAAACTATTTATGAATTCATTTCCAAATAAATTTAAAAGAATAAGACATGTAGTCGATCACGTTAAACTTGACTATTCTCTAGAAAATGTTTTCATCTACGTAATGGTAAAGTATGATCACCATGCGTTCATGATTGGAAACCAGTAGCCTCCTCTCTTTGTGTCTTACTGTTGTTTCGGTTCTTCCACAGGTTGCTAAAAGCAGAAGTCATTAAAAAAAATTTACCATAAACATAAACAAGAGAAAAGTGTTTAAAGAGAGGTTATTAATTTATGTCATCCAAAAGGATGAATACTCGGGTCAAGCCTTCTACATTTGTCTGATTTTTATAGTTGCTCAGTTTTTCAACCTTTGACTATGCAGTGGTTTGGGTTGGGATGCTAATTACAGGATAAGTAATTGGAATCCAGAATTCAGTCCACAGGATTCCCAGGAGGATTTCTCATGCTCTAAAGAGTCACATTCTCCTGAACCTACAGGGGCAGTTGTACCCTGTTCTCCAGGTCACAGAGGGTCAAAAAGGATGCCTCATAGGATGGAGCTTGAAGAGAGACAATTGGTGTCAAAGATCTTGGATATTAGCATTTCCATGATATTATTCCTCTCTTTCATCTTTTGGTATCTTCAGATAGGAAATCAGTTGTTCTATAGAAGCATTGTTGCCTGGTGCTCTCAGCAATTCAAGGTGCTGACTGTTTGAAACTGCCTGCAAACATTCACCAACTTGAAATGAGAAATCTGCCCTGTGTTTTTTCAAAAAGGCTCTTCTCTGCTTAGTTGTAGCCTGTACATGAATTACTACTAGCAGGCAATTTCATTAGGTAATGAACAGAATCATTTCTAGCTCTAAGTAAGCTGGGTTCAAATAGATTGTGTTAAAATGCTGAAACATTTCAATTATAAACACTCAGAATCTCTGTATTTCAAATTTATAATTTACATCCAATATTAACAAGAAATCCCTTAGATTAATCTTTTTTTGTAATGTTGAACATCAAATACTCACTGTTCTTTTGTTCAAGTGATTCTGCAAAAACAATAAAAGAAAAAACATGATGAGAATTACCAATGAAAGCAATTTTAAGAATCAACTGAAAATATATCCATAACCAAATAACTTTAAAATAATAACAATTATAGTAGCTAACGTTTAAGGTGACAGTTTTTCTATAAAACAGGTTCATCTATGTAGTGACAAGTAGTGGTCATTATGCATTCATGTTTGGAAATCAGTGCCCGCTTTTCTTCGTATCTTACTGTTGTTTTCTTTCCTCCATATTTTCTCCAAAAAAATTACAAGTACTCAAAAATAATTTACAAAAGAATATAAAGACGAGGAAAATGTTGACTGGGATTTTATTATTATATCATCAAAAATGATGAAGGTTTGGGTCAAACTTTCCATTTTGGTATGATTTATGGAGTTGCTTAGTTTTTCATCCTTTTACCATGTAGTGGATTCAAATCGGGATGCTAACTACAAGGTCTGGAATTTGAATCCAGCAGGCAATCCTCA
>NW_022104553.1:11501839-11510200 GCF_000313985.2 Echinops telfairi
AAGATATGACAAAATACCCATTTATAAACTATCAAGGGCTCATGATGGAGGGGGGAGCAGGGAGGGAGGGGAAAAATGAGGACCTAATGTCGGGGATTTAAATGGAGAGAAAATGTTTTGAGAATGATGTACAAATGCGCTTTACACAATTGATGTGTGTATGGATTGGATAGCAGTTGTATGAGCCCCTAATAAAATGTTAAAAAAAAAATGAGAGAAAAAAAAAAAGAGATGCTTCATGGATTGGGGTTTGGACAGAGACATTAGGTGGGATAGATCTTTGCTTGTACTACTTCCATAAGATTACCCACTACTTGATAGATTGCATTGCCTTCAGATGTGAGATCAGGTGCACCATAGAAGCGTTCTTGCCCGCTACTCTCAACAGTTCATGATGCTGACCAAGGGACATTGACTATAACATTCACCCATTTGTTGACATGACAACACAATTCTCTTTGTTTTCATGAAGCTCTTCTCTGCTTTGTTGTAAATCTTATGTCAATTACAAATGCAGCCAATCTCAAGAGCCAAGTAAAAGACCATTTGTAGGATCAAATGAGGGACGTTCATATATATTGAGTTATGTGACAAAACCTATTTGACTCCAGGAGGAAGAAGTGCTTTGTAACCCGAAACCCTATGATCTGCAACTTTCAACTTTACATTTTAGATTCAGTATTAGCAAGAAATGCCTCCTTCTTTCTCCGTTTGCTCTGATGCCCTGTGATTAGTCTCTTTCTCTAAGTTTGAACAATTAGAATTACTCACCCTTCTCTGCTTCCAGTATTACTGCAAAATAGCAAAAGTTGGAAAGTTATCAGTTACTAATAGAAGCAATTTTAAAGGAGGAAATGAATTTTAAATCTATGAATTTGATGTGGAGAGAGCCATTCCTTTCCTTTAAGATACACACCACTACACCTCTCAAGTCATTTTGTCATCCTCAAGGCCCGACAGTGTTACCGTCATGTGCTTTGTGGCTGTGGGAATATTCAAGTGTCTGATTTTCTCTTCCTTCATTTATGTCAAAAACGAGTCCTTTAAAATATCCCCAAGTGCAAGTGAACGGTCATGGAAGTTCTCATGGAAGAAGTATACTGTGCTATGTGAACGAGAACTGTACATACTAGAATGCAAATCTGGAGGCGTGTTTAAGAAGAGAGCTTTCAGGCAGAACACCTGGATTTTAAAAGGCTAGGGATGACCTTCTCCCCCAAAATCAGCTGTAAGGTTCATGCTTAAAGTCTAACATACTGCACTTTGTGATTCAAGGTCCTGACATGATATTGCGCAAATCTGGAGGAGTCAATGGGATCAGAGGTCACTTGCTGGACAACTGCCTTGTAGGTGGTTTGGCATGACTTTCTCCCCCAAAATTCATGGGCAAGCTTCACCCATATGCTCTGAGCATTCCCACTGACCACAGGCAGGCCTGGGATTTGCCTTGCTATCAGACAGAGATGTGGTAGAGAATACAAGGAAAGACCTAGACATGTCAAATTGTAACATCTTCTTTGATGATCCTTTGGTCCATTTACTGTTGTATCACTTGGAAAGATTAGGGGGGAAATCACTCATTAGGGATAAAGAGTTCTATACAACCCCTGGTGAATTCCCTCTGTGTAATGACAAGGAGGTGAGCAACCTTTCGCTTTTAAAATGAGCTCTGGAGAGTGGATTTAGTAGATACAGCCAGGGGGAAAGTGAAGACTTTTCTTTTAAATAACTTTTGGCCCCCTTTTAATGATATTGGCACATCATATCTGATGCTTTCTTTTGGATTGATGAGTTTCTCTGTTTAATTTAGTTCATATTGTTAGCTTTTCAAACTTTTATTGCCATGTAGATTTTCTAACCTTTTTGGTATGTGTCATCCAACACCAGTAAATCTATACAGAGGATAACCGGAGTTTGGGTTTCTGTGGATCTCAGGGAACATGGTTTGGAGATAAGGTTTCACACTCGGGAGTTCATGGACGAAGAAAAGATTCACAATTGAGTTTGCTCTAGATTGTAAATCTTTTGCTGTGAGTGATGGATTGATTTTTGTAATAGAGATATAAATATCTACTCAGTCCAAATAAATGATTTCTGAAAAATAATATTGAAATCCTGGAAAACTATTTATGAATTCATTTCCAAATAAATTTAAAATCATAATACATGTAGTAGATCACGTAAAACTTGACTCATCTCTAGAAAATATTTTCATCTAGAAAATGGCAAAGTACTGATCAGCATGCATTCATGATTGGAAATCAGGACCCTCCTCTCCTTGTGTCTTACTGTTGTTTCCGTTCCTTTACATATTAATAAAAACAGAAAACATTAAAAAATGATTTGCCATAAATGTAAAGAAGTGAAAAGTGTTTGAAGGCAGATTCCTAATGTATGTCATCAAAAAGGATGAATATTGGGGTCAAGCTTTCTACTTTTTTCTGATTTTTAGAGGTGATTAGTTTTTCATCCTTTCACCATGGAGTGCTTTTGAATTGGGATGCTAATAACAAGATTAAAAACTGCAGTCCAGGAGCCAGTCTACAAGATTCCCAGGAGGATTGCTCATGCTCTAAAGAGACAGTCACTTAAAGCTACAGGGGGCAGTTGTACCCTGTTCTCCAGGTGACAGAGGGTCAAAATAGATGCCTCAAAGGATGGAGCTTGAACAGAGACAATCAGTGTCATAGCTCTAGGATCTTACCAGTTTCATGATATGATTCCTCTCTTTCATGGTTTGGTGCCTTCTGGTAGGAAATCAGTTGTTTTATAGAAGCACTGTTGCCTGGTACTCTCAGCAATTCAAGGTGCTGACTTTTGGAAACTGACTGCAAACATTCACCAACTTGAAATGAGAAATCTGTCCTATGTCTTTGCAAAAAGGCTCTATTCAGCTTAGTTGTAACCTTTAAGCGAATTACTACTTGCAGGCAATCTCATTAGCTAATGAACAGAATCATTTCTAGCTCTAAGTAAGCTGGGTTCAAATAGATCTAGTTAAAGTGCAAAAACATTGCAATTATAAACACTAGGGACTTCCATAGTTTGATTTTATATTTTACATTCAATATTAGTAAGAGATCCCTTTGATGAATCTCCTTTAGGAAAGTTGAACATCTAACACTCACCGATCTTTGCTTCCACTGATTCTGCAAAAACAATAAAAGGAAAAACGTGATGAGAATTACCGATAGAAGCAATTTTAAAGAAGAAACCAAAATAAATTCATATCCAAATAAATTTAAAATAATAATAAATATAGTAGCTCAGGTTGACGTAGACTGTTTTTCTAGAAAACCATTTCATCTACATAATGGCCAAGATGCGAAAATTATGCATTCATGTTCCAAACAAGTACCCTCTTTTCTTTGTATCTTACTGTTGTTTTCTTTGCTCCATATTTTCTCCAAAAAAATACAAGTACTTCAAAATAATTTATCAAAAAAGTAAAGAAGAGGAAAATGTTGACTGGGATTTTACTACTGAATCATCAAAAAGGACGACGGTTTGGGACAAACTTTCCATTTGTGTCTGAATTATAGAGTTGCTTAGTTTTTCATCCTTTTACCATCTAGTGGGTTCAAATCGGGATGCTAACTACAAGGTCTGGAATGTGAATCCAGCAGGCAATCCTCAAGAGGAAGGGCAGGATTTCTGGTGCTCTGAAGGGTCAAAGTCACCAGAAAATAGAGAGGAGGCAGTCCCCTGTTCTCCAGGTCACAGAGTGACAAAAGAGATGCCTCCTGGAATGGAGTTTGGACAGAGACTTTAGGTGGAATAGATCTTTGCTTGTAGTATTTCCATGACATTATCCTATTCTTTGATAGTTTTCATTGCCTTCACATCCACTGCACCATAGAAGAGTTGTTGCCCGCTACTCTCATCAGTGCACGGTACTGAACAAGGGACATTGACTGTTACATTCACCCATTTGTTGAAATTTAGGACACAATTCTATTTCTTTCACGAAGCACATCTCTGCTTTGTTGTAACCCTTATGTTAATTACCAAATGCAGGCAATCTCAAAAGCCAAATAAAGGAAACGTTGGTAGAAACAAGTGACCTAAGTTCAAATAAATTGAAGCATGTGACAAAACCAATTATACTCCAGGAGGAAGATGTCCTTTGTAGCCCGAAACCCTAGGATCTGCACCCTTCAATTTTACATTTTATATACAATAGTAGTAAGAAATGCCTCCTCTTTCTCTATTTGCTCTGATGCCCTGTAATTAGTCTCTTTCTAGAAGATTGAACAAATAAAAGTACTCACTCTTCTGTGTTTCCAGTGTTACTGCAAAATAACAAAAGTTGGAAAGCTATCAGTTACTGATAGGAGCAATTTTAAAGGAGGAACCGCATTTCAAATATGAGAATTTGATGTGGAGAGAGCCATTCCTTTCCTTTAAGATACACACCACTACACCTCTCAAGTCGTTTTGTCATCCTCAAGCCCAGACAGTGTTACCTTCATGTGCTTTGTGGCTGTGGGAATATTCAAGTGTCTGATTTTCTCTTACTTCATTTATGTCAAAAACGAGGTCTTTAAAATATCCCCAAATGCAAGTGAACGGTCATGGAAGTTCTCATGGAAGAAGTACACTGTGCCATGTGAACCTACAACTGTACATACTGGAATGTAAATCTGGAGGCATCATTGGGATCAGAGCTTTCAGGCAGAACACCTGGACTTTTGTAAAAGGCTATGGATGACCCTCTGTCCCCCAAATTTCAGGGGGAAGGTTCACGCTTATGGTCTAAGCACACTGTGCTATGTGATTCAAGGGCCCGACATAATACAGCCCAAATCTGGGGTTCTCAATGGGAAGAGATTTTACTTGTGGAACAACTGCCTTGTAGGTGGTTTGGAATGACGTTCTCCCCCCAAATTCATGGACAAGCTTCCCCCATATGCTCTGAGCCTTCCCACTGACCATAGGCAGTGCTGGGACTTGCCTAGCTGTCAGACAGAGAGGTGGTAGAGAATACTAGAAAAGATCTAGACATGTCAAATTGTAACATCCTCTTTGATGATCCTTTGGTCGCATTTAGTGTTGTATCACTTTGAAAGATCAGGGGGAGAAATCACTTGTTAGAGATAGAGAGGTCTATACAGCACCTGCTGACTTCCCTCTGTGTAATGACCAGGGAGGTGAGGATCCTTGCTCTCTGAAAGTGTGATTGGAGAGTCCATTTAGCAGATATGGCCAGGGGGAAAGTGAATACTTTTCTTTTAAAACACTTTTGGCCCCCTTTTAAATCGTTTAGCACATAATATCTGATGCTTTCTTATGGATTGATAAGTTTCTCCATTTAATTAATTAATGTTCAGTCTGGCTAGACCAGAGGATGTACACTGGTACAGATAGGAACTGAAAATACAGGGAATCCAGGGCGGATGATCCCTACAGGACCAGTGATGTGAGTGGCGAAACAGGGAGGGTAAAGGGAGTATGGGTAGGAAAGAGGGAATCGATTACAAGGAACTATATGTGACCTCCTCCCTGGGGGACAGACAACCGAAAAGCTGGTGAAGGGAGACGTCGGACAGGGCAAGATATGACAAAATACCAATTTGTGAACTATCAAGGGCTAATGAGGGAGGGGGGTGCGGGGAGCGAGGGGAAAAATGAGGACCTAATGTCTGGGGTTTAAGTGGAGAGAAAACGTTTTGAGAATGATGTACAAATGCGCTTTATACAATTGATGTGTGTATGGATTGCGATAACAGTTGTATCAGCCTCTAATAAAATGTTTAAAAAAAAAAAGAAAGTAATTAATTCCAGAAAAGCCTATCCTTTGTTAGTTTAAATTTATATGCAAATAGTTAACATAATAATTGCGAAAGTCATCTTTGAATTAAAGTAGACCTCCTTGGGAATTTATAGTAATGTATTTTTGTAGTTCAGGTATTAAAATTAAGCAAAAGATTTTGGAAAAAATATATATATAAATAAATAAATAAATAATGTACTTAGATTTTCAAACTTTTCTTTTCATGTAGATTTTCTAATATTTTTGATGTGTGTCATCCAACACCAGTGAATCTGTACAGAGAATAACGGGAGTTTTGGTTTCTGTGGATCTCAGGGAACATGATTTGGGGATAGGGTTTCATGCTCAGGAGTTCATGGAAGAAGAAAATATTCACAACTGAATTTGCTCAAGATTGCAAATCTTGTGTTGTGAGTGATGGATTAAATTTTGTTATATATACATATTCGGTCCAAATAAATGATGTTTGAAAAATAATATTAAAAATCCTGGAAAACTATTTATGAATTCATTTCCAAATAAATTTAAAAGAATAACACATGTAGTCGATCACGTTAAACTTGACTATTCTCTAGAAAATATTTTCGTCTACGTAATGGTAAAGTACTGATCACCATGCGTTCATGATTGGAAACCAGTAGCCTCCTCTCTTTGTGTCTTACTATTGTTTCGCTTCTTCCAAAGGTAGCTAAAAGCAGAAGTCATTAAAAAAATAATTTATCATAAACATAAACAAGAGAAAAGTGTTTAAAGAGAGTTTACTAATTTATGTCATCAAAAAGGATGAATAATCGGGTCAAGCCTTCTACATTTGTCTGATTTTTATAGTTGCTCAGTTTTTCAACCTTTTACCATGTAGTGGTTTGGGGTTGGGATGCTAATTACAGGATAAGTAATTGGAATCCAGAAGTCAGTCCACAGGATTTCCCAGGAGGATTTCTCATGCTCTAAAGAGTCACAGTCTCCTGAACCTACAGGGGCAGTTGTACCCCGTTCTCCAGGTCACAGAGGGTCAAAATAGATGCCTCCTAGGATGGAGCTTGAACAGAGACAATCGGTGTCATAGCTCTTGGATCTTACCAGTTTCATGATATGATTCCTCTCTTTCATCTTTTGGTACCTTCAGGTAGGAAATCAGTTGTTCTATAGAAGCACTGTTGCCTGGTGCTCTCAGCAATTCAAGGTGCTGACTTTTGGAAACTGACTGCAAACATTCACCCAATTTAAATGAGAAATCTACCCTATGTTTTTTCAAAAAGGCTCTTCTCTGCTTAGTTGTAACCTTTAGGTGAATTACTACTAGCAGGAAATCTCATTAGCTAATGAACAGAATCATTTCTAGCTCTAAGAAAGCAAGGTTCAAATAGATTGAGTTAAATGCTGAAACATTTCAATGATAAACACTCAGAATCTCTGTATTTTGAATTTATAAATTACATCCAATATTAACAAGAAATCCCTTAGATTAATCTTTTTTTTTGTAATTTTGAAAATCAAATACTCACTCTTCTTTTGTTCAAGTGATTCTGCAAAAACAATAAAAGAAAAAACGTGATGAGAATTACCAATGAAAGCAATTTTAAGAATCAAACGAAAAAAAATTCATTACCAAATAACTTTGAAATAATAACAAATATAGTAGCTCACGTTTAGGTGACAGATTTTCTAGAAAACAGGTTCATCTACGTAGTGACAAGTAGTGATCATTGTGTATTTATGGTGGGAAATCAGTGCCCGCTTTTCTTCATATCTTACTGTTGTTTTGTTTTGTCCACATTTTCTCCAAAAAAAATACCAGTACTTAAAAATATTTACAAAAACAACTTAAAGAAGAAGAAAATGTAAACCTGGTTTTTCCTATTATGTCATCAAAAACGAAGGTTTGGGTCAAACTTTCCATTTTAGTCTGATTAATACAGTTGCTTAATTTTTCATCCTTTTACCATGTAGTGGATTCAAATCGGGATGCTAACTACAAACTCCAGAATTTGAATCCAGCAGGCAATCCTCAAGAGGAAGACCAGGGTTTCTGGTGCTCTGAAAGGTCACAATCACCTAAAGATAGAGATGAGGCAGTACCCTTCTCTCCGGGTCACAGAGTGTCAAAAGAGATGCTTCATAGATTGGAGTTTGGACAGAGACATCAGGTGTGATAGTCTTTGCTTGTAGTACTTCCATAAGATTACCCACTCCTTGATAGATTCCATTGCCTTCAGATGTGAGATAAGGTGCACCATAGAAGCTTTCTTGCCCGCTACTCTCAACAGTTCATGGTGCTGACCAATGGACATTGACTATAACATTCACCCATTTGTTGGCATGGGAACACAATTCTCCTTCTTTCATGAAGCTATTCTCTGCTTTGTTGTAAATCTTATGTCAATTGCCAACTGCAGCCAATCTCAATAGTCAAGTAAAGGAACATGTGAAGAATCAAGTGAGCTAAGTTCAAATAAACTGTGGTATGTGAAGAAACCAATTTTACTCCAGGAGGAAGATGTCCTTTGTAGCCCGAAACCCTAGGATCTGCACCTTTCAATTTTACATTTTATATATAATATTAGCAAGAAAGGCCTCTTTCTTTCTCA
>NW_022104553.1:11525891-11532108 GCF_000313985.2 Echinops telfairi
CACAACTGTACATACTAGAATGTAAATCTGCGGGCATCATTGGGATCAGAGTTTTCAGGCAGAACACCTGGACTTTTGTAAAAGGCTATGGATGACCCTCTGTCCCCCAAAATTCAGGGGGAAGGTTCATGCTTATGGTCTAAGCACACTGTGCTATGTGATTCAAGGGCCCGACATAATATAGCCCAAATCTGGGGTTCTCAATGGGATCAGATTTTACTTGCAGAACAACTGCCTTGTAGGTGGTTTGGAATGACGTTCTCCCCCCAAATTCATGGGCAAGCTTCCCCCGTATGCTCTGAGCCTTCCCACTGACCATAGGCAGTGCTGGGACTTGCCTAGCTGTCAGACAAAGATGTGGTAGAGAATACTAGAAAAGATCTAGACATGTCAAATTGTAACATCTTCTTTGATGATCCTTTGGTTGCATTTATTGCTGTATCACTTTGAAAGATCAGGGGGGGGAAATCACTTGTTAGGGATAGAGAGGTCTATACAGCACCTGCTGACTTCCCTCTGTGTAATGACCAGGGAGGTGAGAATCCTTGCTCTCTGAGAGTGTGATTGGAGAGTCCATTTAGCATATATGGCCAGGGGGAAAGTGAATACTTTTCTTTTAAATCATTTTTGGCCCCCTTTTAAATGGTTTAGCACATAATATCTGATGCTTTCCTTTGGATTGATAAGTTTCTCCATTTAATTAATTAATGTTCTTAGATTTTCAAACTTTTCTTTGCATTGACGATAACATTCACCCATTTGTTGACATGAGAACACAATTCTCTTTCTTTTCATGAAGCTATTCGCTGCTTTGTTGTAAATCTTATGTCAATTACCAAATGCAGGCAATCTCAATGGCCAAGTAAAGGAACATGTGTAGAATCAAGTGCGCTAAGTTCAAATAAACTGATGTATGTGACAAAACCAATTTTACTCCAGGAGGAAGATGTCCTTTGTAGCCCGAAACCCTAGGATCTGCACCCTTCAATTTTACATTTTATATACAATATTAGCAAGAAAGGCCTCTTTCTTTCTCCATTTGCTCTGATGCCCTGTGATTAGACCCTTTCTATAAGTTTAAACAATTAAAATTACTCACCCTTCTCTGCTTCCAGTGTTTCTGCAAAATAACAAAAGTTGGAAAGTTATCAGTTACTAATAGAAGCAATTTTAAAGGAGGAACCAAATTCTAAATCTACCAATTTGATGTGGAGAGAGCCATTCCTTTCCTTTAAGATACACACCACTACACCTCTCAAGTCATATCATCATCCTCAAGGCCCGACAGTGTTACCGTCATGTGCTTTGTGGCTGTGGGAATATTCAAGTGTCTGATTTACTCTTCCTTCATTTCTGTCAAAAACGAGTCCTTTAAAATATCCCCAAATGCAAGTGAATGATCATGGAAATCCTCATGGAAGAAGTACACTGTGCCATGTGAACTAGAACTGTACATACTAGAATGTAGATCTGGAGGCGTCATCAGGATCAGAGCTTTAAGGCAGAACACCTCGATTTTAAAAGGCTACGGATGACCTTCTCCCCCAACATTCACCTGTAAGGTTCATGTGTAAGGTCTAAACATACTGCACTATGTGTTCAAGGTCCCGACATGATATTGCCCAAATCTGGAGGAGTCAATGGCATCAGAGGTCACTTGCTGGACAACTGCCTTGTAGGTGGTTTGGGATGACTTTCTCCCCCAAAATTCATGGGCAAGCTTCACCCATGCGCTCTGAGCATTTCCACTGATCACAGGCAGGCCTGGGATTTGCCTTGCTATCAGACAGAGATGTGGTAGAGAATACAAGGAAAGATCTAGACATGTCAAATTGTAACATCTTCTTTGATGATCCTTTGGTCGCATTTATTGTTGTATCACTTTGAAAGATTAGGACTTCCCTCTGTGTAATGACCAGGGAGGTGAGGATCCTTGCTCTCTGAGAGTGTGATTGGAGAGTCCATTTAGCAGATATGGCCAGGGGAAAAGTGAACACTTTTCCTTTAAATCACTTTTGGCCCCCTTTTAAATGGTTTAGCACATAATATCTGATGCTTTCTTATGGATTGATAAGTTTCTCCATTTAATTAATTAATTAATGTTCTTAGATTTTCAAACTTTTCTTTGCATGCAGATTTTCTAATATTTTTGATGTGTGTCATCCAACACCAGTGAATCTGTACAGAGAATAAATGGAGTTTTGGTTTCTGTGGATCTCGGGGGACATGGTTTGTGGATAGGGTTTCATGCTCAGGAGTTCATGGAAGAAGAAAATATTCACAATTGAGTTTGCTCAAGATTGCAAATCTCTTGTTGTGAGTGATGGATTAAATTTTGTTATATATACATATTCGGTCCAAATAAATGATGTTTCAAAAAGAATATTAAAAATCCTGGAAAACTATTTATGAATTCATTTCCAATTAAATTTAAAAGAATAAGACATATAGTAGATCACGTTAAACTTGACTATTCTCTGGAAAATATTTTCATCTACATAATGGTAAAGTAGTGACCACCATGTATTCAGGATTGGAAACCAGTAGCCTCCTCTCTTTGTGTCTTACTGTTGTTTCGGTTCTTCCACAGGATGCTAAAAGCAGAAGTCATTTTAAAAAATAATTTACCGTGAACATAAACAAGAGAAAAGTGTTTAAAGAGAGGTTACTAATGTATGTCACCCAAAAGAATGAATGTCCGGGTCAAGCCTTCTATATTTGTCTGATTTTTATAGTTACTCAGTTTTTCAACCTTTTACCATGTAGTGGTTTGGGGATGGGATGCTAATTACAGGATAAGTAATTGGAATCCAGAAGTCAGTCCACAGGATTTCCCAGGAGGATTTCTCATGCTCTAAAGAGTCACATTCTCCTGAACCTACAGGGGCAGTTGTACCCCGTTCTCCAGGTCACAGAGGGTCAAAATAGATGCCTCCTAGGATGGAGCTTGAACAGAGACAATCGGTGTCAAAGATCTTGGATCTTACCAGTTTCATGATATGATTCCTCTCTTTCATCTTTTGGTACCTTCAGGTAGGAAATCAGTTGTTCTATAGAAGCATTGTTGCCTGGTGCTCTCAGCAATTCAAGGTGCTGACTTTTGGAAACTGACTGTAAACTTTCATCCATTTGAAATGAGAAATCTGCCCTATGTTTTTTCAAAAGGGCTCTTCTTTGCTTAGTTGTAACCTTTAGGTGAATTACTACTAGCAGGAAATCTCATTAGCTAATGAACAGAATCATTTCTAGCTCTAAGTAAGCTGGGGTCAAATAGATTGTGTTAAAATGCTGAAACATTTCAATTATAAACACTCGGAATCTCTGTATTTCGAATTTATAATTTACATCCAATATTAGCAAGAAATCCCTTAGATTAATCTTTTTTTGTAATGTTGAACATCAAATACTCACTGTTCTTTTGTTCAAGTGATTCTGCAAAAACAATAAAAGAAAAAACATGATGAGAATTACCAATGAAAGCAATTTTAAAAATCAACCGAAAAAAATCCATAACCAAATAACTTTAAAATAATAACAAATATAGTAGCTCACGTTTAAGGTGACAGTTTTTCTAGAAAACAGTTTCATCTATGTAGTGACAAGTAGTGATCATTATGCATTCATGTTTGGAAATCAGTGCCCGCTTTTCTTCGTATCGTACTGTTTTTTTGTTTCGTCCACATTTTCTCCAAAAAAAAACCGGTACTTAAAAATATTTACATAAACAACTTAAAGAAGTAGAAAATGTAAACCTGGTTTTTCCTATTATATCATCAAAAATGAAGGTTTGGGTCAAACTTCCCATTTTGGTCTGTCAGTGATGAATTTTGCAATATATATTCGGTCGATATAAATTATTTTTGAAAATTAATAGTAAAAATCCTGGAAAACTCTTTATGAATTCTATTCCAAATAAATTTAAAATAATAAGACATAGTCAATCACGTTAAGTGTGACTTCTCTAGAAAATATTTTCATCTACATAATGGCGACGTTCTGATCACCATGTGGTCATGATTGGAAATCAGTATCCTCCTCCCGTTGTGTCACACTGTTGTTTCAGTTCCTCCACTTATTGATAGAAACAGAAGTCGTCAAAAAATAATTTACCATAAATATAAAGAAGTGAACATTATTTAAAGAGAGCTTACTGATTTATGTCACCAAAAAGTATAATATTGGGGTCAAGTTTTCTACTTTTGTCTGCTTTTTAGAGGTCCTTAATCATTCATCCTTTTACCATGTAGTGGTTTTGAATTGGGATGCTATTTATAGGGTAAGTCATTGCAGTCCAGGAGCCAGTCCACAAGATTGCTAGCTGGGTTTCTACTGCTCTAAAGAGTCACAGTCACCTAAACCTACAGGGGCAGTAGGACCCTGTTCTCCAGGTCACAGGGGGTCAAAATAGATGCCTCATAGGATGGAGCTTGAACAGAGACAATCGGTGTCAAAGATCTTGGATCTTAGCATTTTCATGATATTATTCCTCTCTTTCATTTTTTGGTGCCTTCAGATAGGAAACTGGCTGTTCTATAGAAGCATTGTTGTCTGGTACTCTCAGCAATTCAAGGTGGTACCTTTTGATAACCGAGTGTAAGCAGTCACCCTTTTGAAATGAGAAATCCAAATCCATCCTATGCCTTTTCGAAAAGGCTCTTCTCTGCTTAGTTGAATTACTACTTAGAGGCAACCTCATTAGCTAATGAACAGAGTCATTTCTAACTCTAAGTAAGCTAGGTTCAAACAGAGTGATTTAAAATGCTGAAACATTTCAATTATAAACACTTGGAATCACCATATTTCCAAATTATATTTTACATTCAATATTAGCAAGAAACTCCTTTGATTCATCTTTTTTTTTGTAATGTTGAACATCAAATACTCACCATTCTTTCTTTCCAGTGATTCTGCAAAAACAATAAAAGGAAAAACATGATAAGAATTACCAATTAAAAGCAATTTTAAAGAAGAAACCAAAATAAATTCATATCCAAATGTATTTAAAATAATAACAAATCCAATAGCTCATGTTAACATAGACTGTTTTTCTAGAAAACAATTCCATCTACGTAATGGCCAAGTAGTGATCATTATGCATTCATGTTTGCATATCATTACCCTCTTTCTTTGTATCTTACTGTTGTTTTTTTTCCTCCATATTTTCTCAAAAAAATTTTACAAGTACTCACAAATAACTTACAAAAGAAAATAAGGAAGAGGAAAATGTTGACTGGGATTTTACTATTACAGCATCAAAAATGATGAAGGTTTGGGTCAAACTTTCAATTTTGGTCTGATTTATGGAGTTGCTTAGTTTTTCATCCTTTTACCATGTAGTTGGTTCAAATCGGGATGCTAACTACAAGCTCCGGAATTTGAATCCAGCAGGCATTTCTCAAGAGGAAGGCCAGGATTTCTGGTGCTCTGAAGGGTCACAGACACCTAAAAATAGAGAGTAGGCAGTCCCCTGTTCTCCAGGTCACAGTGTCAAAAGAGATGCCGCAGGGAACGGAGTTTGAACAGAGACATTAGGTGGGATAGATCTTTGCTTGTATTGTTGCCATGACATTACCCCACTCTGGTAGTTTTCAGTGCCTTCAGATGTGAGATCAGCTGCACCATAGAAGGGTTCTTGCCCGCTACTCTCATCAGTTCATGGTGCTGGCCAAGGGACAATGACTAACATTCACCCATTTGTTGACATGAGAACACAATTCTCTTTGTTTTCATGAAGCTCTTCTCTGCTTTGTTGTAAATCCTATGTCAATTACCAAATGCAGCCAATCTCAAGAGCCAAGTAAAAGACCATTTGTAGAATCAAATGAGGGGCGTTCATATATGTTGAGTTATGTGACAAAACCAATTTGACTCCAAAAGGAAGAAGTGCTTTGTAACCCGAAACCCTAGGATCTCCAACTTTCAACTTTACATTTTAGATTCAATATTAGCAAGAAATGCCTCCTTCTTTCTCCGTTTGCTCTGATGCCCTGTGATTAGACCCTTTCTCTAAGTTTGAACAATTAAAATTACCCTTCTCTGCTTCCAGTATTACTGCAAAATAACAAAAGTTGGAAAGTTATCAGTTACTGATAGAAGCAATTTTAAAGGAGGAACCGCATTTTAAATATGAGAATTTGATGTGGAGAGAGCCATTCCTTTCCTTTAAGATACACACCACTACACCTCTCAAGTCATTTTGTCATCCTCAAGGCCCGAC
>NW_022104553.1:11532208-11572183 GCF_000313985.2 Echinops telfairi
TGAGAATTTGATGTGGAGAGAGCCATTCCTTTCCTTTAAGATACACACCACTACACCTCTCAAGTCATTTTGTCATCCTCAAGGCCCGACAGTGTTACCGTCATGTGCTTTGTGGCTGTGGGAATATTCAAGTGTCTGATTTTCTCTTCCTTCATTTATGTCAAAAACGAGTCCTTTAAAATATCCCCAAGTGCAAGTGAATGATCATGGAAGTTCTCATGGAAGAAGTATACTGTGCTATGTGAACGAGAACTGTACATACTAGAATGTAAATCTGGAGGCGACATTAGCATCACAGCTTTCAGGCATAACACCTGGATTTTAAAAGGCTAGGGATGACCTTCTCCCCCAACATTCACCTGTAAGGTTCATGTGTAAGGTCTAAACATACTGCACTGTGCCATCCAAGGTCCTAACATGATAGTGCCCAGATCTGGAGGAGTCAATGGGACCAGAGGTCACTTGCTGGACAACTGCCTTGGAGGTGCCTTTTTTGGGATGACTTTCTCCCCCAAAATTCATGGGCAAGCTTCACCCATGTGCTCTGAGCATTCCCACTGACCACAGGCAGGCCTGGGATTTGCCTTGCTATCAGACAGAGATGTGGTAGAGAATACAAGGAAAGATCTAAACATGTCAAATTGTAACATCTTCTTTGATGATCCTTTGGTCCATTTACTGTTGTATCACTTGGAAAGATTATGGGGGGAATCACTCATTAGAGATAAAGAGTTCTATACAACCCCTGGTGAATTCCCTCTGCGAAATGACCAAGGAGGTGAGCAACCTTTCGCTTTTAGAATGAGCTCTGGAGAGTGGATTTAGTAGATGCAGCCAGGGGGAAAGTGAAGACTTTTCTTTTAAATAACTTTTGGCCCCCTTTTAAATGATATTGGCACATCATATCTGATGCTTTCTTTTGGATTGATGAGTTTCTCTGTTTAATTTAGTTCATATTGTTAGCTTTTCAAACTTTACTTGCCATGTAGATTTTCTAACCTTTTTGGTATGTGTCATCGAACACCAGTAAATCTATACAGAGGATAACTGGAGTTTGGGTTTCTGTGGATCTCAGGGAACATGGTTTGGAGATAAGGTTTCACACTCGGGAGTTCATGGACGAAGAAAAGATTCACAATTGAGTTTGTTCTAGTTTGCAAATCTTTTGCTGTGAGTGATGGATTGATTTTTGTAATAGAGATATAAATATCTATTCAGTCCAAATAAATGATTTCTCAAAAATAATATTGAAAATCCTGGAAAACTCTTTATGAATTCATTTCCAAATAAATTTAAAATCATAATACATGTAGTAGATCATGTAAAACTTGACTCATCTCTAGAAAACATTTTCATCGAAAAATGGCAAAGTACTGATCAACATGCATTCATGTTGTGTCTTACTGTTGTTTCCGTTCCTTTACAAAGTAATAAAAACAGAAATCATTGAAAAATGATTTGCGGTAAATGTAAAGAACTGAAAAGTGCTTGAAGGCAGATTCCTAATGTATGTCATCAAAAAGGATGAATATTGGGGTCAAGCTTTCTACTTTTTTCTGATTTTTAGAGGTGATTAGTTTTTCATCCTTTCACTATGGAGTACTTTTGAATTCGGATGCTAATAACAAGATAAAAAATTGCAATCCAGGAGCCAGTCTACAAGATTCCCAGGAGGATTGCTCATGCTCTAAAGAGGCAGTCACTTAAATCTACAGGAGGCAGTTGTACCCTTCTTTCCAGGTCACAGAGGGTCAAAATAGATGCCTCAAAGGATGGAGCGTGAACAGAGACAATCGGTGTCACAGCTCTTGGATCTTACCAGTTTCATGATATGATTCCTCTCTTTCATTGTTTGGTGCCTTCAGGTAGGAAATCAGTTGTTTTATAGAAGCACTGTTGCCTGTTGCTCTCAGCAATTCAAGTGCTGACTTTTGGAAACTGACTGCAAACATTCACCAACTTGAAATGAGAAATCTGTCCTATGTCTTTTCAAAAAGGCTCTATTCAGCTTAGTTGTAACCTTTAAGTGAATTACTACTTGCAGGCAATCTCATTAGCTAATGAACAGAATCATTTCTAGCTCTAAGTAAGCTGGGTTCAAATAGATCTAGTTAAAATGCAAAAACATTGCAATTATAAACACTAGGAACGTCCATATTTTGATTTTATATTTTACATTCAATATCAGTAAGAGATCCCTTTGATTAATCTCTTTTTGGAAAGTTGAACATCTAATACTCACCGATCTTTGCTTCCAGTAATTCTGCAAAAACAATAAAAGGAAAAACGTGGTGAGAATTACCAATAGAAGCAATTTTAAAGAACAAACCAAAATAAATTCATATCCAAATATATTTAAAATAATAACAAATATAGTAGCTCAGGTTAACGTAGACTGTTTTTCTAGAAAACACTTTCATCTACATAATGGCCAAGATGTGATAATTATGCATTCATGTTTCCAAATAAGTACCCTCTTTTCTTTGTATCTTACTGTTGTTTTCTTTGCTCCATATTTTCTCCAAAAAAATACAAGTACTTAAAAATAATTTACCAAAAAAGTAAAGAAGAGGAAAACGTTGACTGGGATTTTACTACTAAATCATCAAAAAGTACGACGGTTTGGGACAACTTTCCATTTGTCTCTAAATTATAGAGTTGCTTAGTTTTTCGTCCTTTTACCATGTAGTGGATTCAAATCGGGATGCTAACCACAAGGTCTGGAATTTGAATCCAGCAGGCAATCCTCAAGAGGAAGGTCAGGATTTCTGGTGCTCTGAAGGGTCAAAGTCACCAGAAAATAGAGAGGAGGCAGTCCCCTGTTCTCCAGGTCACAGAGTGACAAAAGAGATGCCTCCTGGAATGGAGTTTGGACAGAGACATTAGGTGGAATAGATCTTTGCTTGTAGTATTTCCATGACATTATCCTATTCTTTGATAGTTTTCATTGCCTTTACATCCGCTGCTCCATAGAAGGGTTCTTGCCCGCTACTCTCATCAGTGCACGGTACTGAACAAGGAACAACGACTGTAACATTCACCCATTTGTTGAAATTTAGCACACAATTCTATTTCTTTTCACGAAGCGCATCTCTGCTTTGTTGTAACCCTTATGTTAATGACCAAATGCAGGCAATCTCAATAGCCAAGTAAAGGAAACGTTTGTAGGATCAAGTGAGCTAAGATCAAATAAATTGAAGCATGTGACAAAACCAATTTTACTCCAGGAGGAAGATGTCCTTTGTAGCCCGAAACCCTGGCATCTGCACCCTTCCATTTTATATTTTATATACAATATTAGCAAGAAATGCCTCCTCTTTCTCCGTTTGCTCTGATGCCCTGTGATTAGTCTCTTTCTATAAGATTGAACAAATAAAAGTACTCACTCTTCTCTGCTTCCAGTGTTACTGCAAAATAACAAAAGTTGGAAAGCTATCAGTTACTGATAGGAGAAATTTTAAAGGAGGAACCACATTTCAAATATGAGAATTTGATGTGGAGAGAGCCATTCCTTTCCTTTAAGATACACACCACTACACCTCTCAAGTCATTTTGTCATCCTCAAGGCCCGACAGTGTCACCGTCATGTGCTTTGTGGCTGTGGGAATATTCAAGTGTCTGATTTTCTCTTCATTCATTTATGTCAAAAACGAGTCCTTTAAAATATCCCCAAATGCAAGTGAACGGTCATGGAACTTCTCATGGAAGAAGTACACTGTGCCATGTGAACCTACAACTGTACATACTGGAATGTAAATCTGGAGGCGTCATTGGGATCAGAGCTTTCAGGCAGAACACCTGGACTTTTGTAAAAGGCTATGGATGACCCTCTGTCCCCCAAAATTCAGGGGGAAAGTTCATACGTATGGTCTAAGCACACTGTGCTATGTGATTCAATGGCCTGACATAATATACCCCAAATCTGGGGTTCTCAATGGGATCAGATTTTACTTGCAGAACAACTGCCTTGTTGGTGGTTTGGAATGATGTTCTCCCCCAAAATTCAGGGGCAAGCTTCCCCCATATGCTCTGAGCCTTCCCACTGACCATAGGCAGTGCTGGGACTTGCCTAGCTATCAGACAAAGATGTGGTAGAGAATACTAGAAAAGATCTAGACATGTCAAATTGTAACATCTTCTTTGATGATCCTTTGGTTGCATTTATTGTTGTATCACTTTGAAAGATTGGGGGGGAAATCACTTGTTAGGGATAGAGAGGTCTATACAGCACCTGCTGACTTCCCTCTGTGTAATGACCAGGGAGGTGAGGATCCTTGCTCTCTTAGAGTGTGATTGGAGAGTCCATTTAGCAGCTATGGCCAGGGGAAAGTGAATACTTTTCTTTTAAATCACTTTTGGCCCCCTTTTAAATAGTTTAGCGCATAATATCTGATGCTTTCTTATGGATTGATAAGTTTCTCCATTTAATTAATTAATGTTCTTAGATTTTCAAACTTTTCTTTGCATGTAGATTTTCTAATATTTTTGACGTGTGTCATCCAACACCAGTGAATCTCTACAGAGAATAACTGGAGTTGTGGTTTCTGTGGATCTCAGGGGACATGGTTTGTGGATAGGGTTTCACGCTCAGGAGTTCATGGCAGAAGAAAATATTCACAATTGAGTTTGCTCAAGATTGAAAATCTTGTGCTGTGAGTGATGGATTAAATTTGTTATATATATATTCGGTCCAAATAAATGATGTTTGAAAAATAATATTAAAAAGCCTAGAAAACTATCTATGAATTCATTTCCAAATAAATTTAAAAGAATAAGACATGTAGTGGATCACGTTAAACTTGACTATTCTCTAGAAAATATTTTCATCTACATAATGGTAAAGTAGAGATCACCATGTATTCATGATTGGAAACCAGTAGCCTCCTCTCTTTGTGTCTTACTGTTGTTTCCGTTCTTCCACAGGATGCTAAAAGCAGAAGTCATTAAAAAAGATAATTTACTATGAACATAAACAAGAGAAAAGTGTTTAAAGAGAGGTTACTAATTTATGTCACCCAAA
This sequence comes from Echinops telfairi, assembly GCF_000313985.2. Lineage (NCBI taxonomy): Eukaryota > Metazoa > Chordata > Mammalia > Afrosoricida > Tenrecidae > Echinops > Echinops telfairi. The sequence continues at coordinate 11,537,229 of NW_022104553.1, forward strand.
AGAATGAATATTCGGGTCAGACCTTCTATATTTGTCTGATTTTTATAGTTGCTCAGTTTTTCAACCTTTTACCATGTAGAGGTTTGGGGTTGGGATGCTAATTACAGGATAGGTAATTGGAATCCAGGAGTCAGTCCACAGGATTTCCCAGGAGGATTTCTCATGCTCTAAAGAGTCACATTCTCCTGAACCTACGGGGGCAGTTGTACCCCATTCTCCAGGTCACAGAGGGTCAAAATAGATGCCTCCTAGGATGGAGCTTGAACAGAGACAATCAGTGTCAAAGATCTTGGATCTTAGCATTTTCATGATATGATTCCTCTCTTTCATGTTTTGGTGCCTTCAGGTAGGAAATCAGTTGTTCTATAGAAGCATTGTTGCCTGGTGCTCTCAGCAATTCAGGGGGATTCCTTTTGGAAACTGACTGTAAACATTCACCCATTTGAAATGAGAAATCTGCCCTGTGTTTTTTCAAAAAGGCTCTTCTCTGCTTAGTTGTAACCTTTAGGTGAACTACTACTAGCAGGAAAACTCATTAGCTAATGAACAGAATCATTTCTAGCTCTAAGTAAGGAAGGTTCAAATAGATTGAGTTAAATGCTGTAACTTTTCAATGATAAACACTCAGAATCTCTGTATTTTGAATTTATAATTAACATCCAATATTAACAAGAAATCTCTTAGATTAATCTTTTTTTGTAATTTTGAACATCAAATACTCACTGTTCTTTTGTTCAAGTGATTCTGTAAAAACGTGATGAGAATTACCAATGAAAGCCATTTTAAGAATCAACCGAAAAAAAATTCATTACCAAATAACTTTATAATAATAACAAATATAGTAGCTCACGTTTAAAGTGGCAGTTTTTCTAGAAAACAGTTTCATCTACATAGTGACAAGTAGTGATCATTATGCATTCATGTTTATAAATCAGTGCCCACTTTTCTTCGTATCTTACTGTTGCTTTGTTTCGTCCACATTTTCTCAAAAAAAATACCAGTACATAAAAATATTTACAAAAACAACTTAAAGAAGAAGAAAATGTAAACCTGGTTTTTCCTATTATATCATCAAAAATGAAGGTTTGGGTCAAACTTTCCATTTTAGTCTGATTAATACAGGTGCTTAATTTTTCATCCTTTTACCAGCCTTCATCCCAACTCAAATGTGGATGCTAACTACAAGGTCCAGAATTTGCATCTAGCAGGCAATCCTCAAGAGGAAGGCCAGGGTTTCTGGTGCTCTGAAGGGTCACAGTCACCGAAAAATAGAGAGGAGGCAGTCCCCTGTTCTCCGGCTCACAGAGTGTCAAAAGAGATGCTTCATGGATTGGAGTTTGGACAGAGACATTAGGTGGGATAGTCTTTGCTTGTAATACTTCCATAAGATTACCCACTCCTTGATAGATTCCATTGCCATCAGATATGAGATCAGCTGCACCATAGAAGCGTTCCTGCCCACTACTCTCAACAGTTAACGGTACTGACCAAGGGACATTGACTATAACATTCACCCATTTGTTGACATGAGAACACAATTCTCCTTCTTTTCATGAAGCTCTTCTCTGCTTTGTTGTAAATCTTATGTCAATTACCAAATGCAGGCAATCTCAATAGCCAAGTAAAGGAACATTTGTAGAATCAAGTGAGCTATGTTCAAATAAAGTGGGTTATATGACAAAACCAATTTTACTCCAGAAGGAAGATGTCCTTCGTTATTTGAAACCCTTGGATCTGCACTTTTCAATTTTACTTTTTATATACAATATTGGCAAGAAATGCCTCTTTCTTTCTCCATTTGCTCTGATGTCCTATGATTAGACCCTTTCTATAAGACTGAACGTATAAAAGTACTCACTCTTCTCGGCTTCCAGTTTTACTGCAAAATAGCAAAAGTTGGAAAGTTATCAAAATTATTGATAGAAGCAATTTTAAAGGAGGAACTGAATTCTAAATCTATCAATTTGATGTGGAGAGAGCCAGTCCTTTCCTTTAAGATACACACCCCCTACACCTCTCAAGTCATATCGTCATCCTTAAGCCCCGACAGTGTTACCATCATGTGCTTTGTGGCTGTGAGAATATTCAAGTGTCTGATTTTCTTTTCCTTCATTTATGTCAAAAATGAGTACTTTAAAATAGCCCCTAATAAAATGTTTTAAAAAAAAAAGAATGGAAAAACAGAATTCAATATATCTCCATATTTCATAGTTATGTCTTATTAAAAGTGTTTCTTACCAGAAACAAAAAATATCCCCAAATGCAAGTTAATGGTCATGGATGCTCTCATGCAAGAAATACACCATACCATGTGAACCCACAAGTATACACACTGGAATGTAAATCTGGAGGTGGCATTGCGATCAGAGCTTTCAGGGAGAACACCTGGATTTTAAAAGTCTACGGATGACCTCTGCTCCCTAAAATTCAGCGTGAATGTTCATGCGTGTGCTCTAAGCACACTGTGCTATGCGATTCAAGGTCCCGACATGATATTGCCCAAATCTGGAGCAGTCAATGGGATCAGAGGTCACCTGCTGAACAACTGCCTTGTAGGTGGTTTTGGGTGACATTCTCCCCCCAAATTCATTGGCAAGCTTCCCCCACATACTCTGAGCCTTCCCACTTACCATAGGCAGCCTGGGATTTGCCTTGTTATCAGACAGAGATGTGGTAGACAATACTAGAAAAGATCTAGACATGTCAAATTGTAACATCTTCTTTGTTGATCCTTTGATCCTATTTGCCATTGTATCACTTTGAACGATTAGGCGGGGAAATCACTTGTTAGCGATAGAGAGGTGGATACAGGCCCTGGTGAATTCCCTCTGTGTAATGACCTGAAGGTGAGGATCCTTGCTGTCTTAGAGTGTACTTTGGAGAGTCGATTTAATAGACATAGCCAGGAGAAAAGTGAACACTTTTCCTTTAAATCCCTTTTGGCCCCCTTTTAAATGGTTTTAGCACTTAATTTTTGATGTTTCCTTTTGGATTGAGTTTATCCGTTTAATTTAGTTACTATGATTAGCATTTCCAACTTCTTTGCATGTACATTTTCTAATCATTGTGGTATGCATCATCCAACACGAGTAAATCTATATAGAGAATAACTGGAATATTTGAGTCTGTGTATCTCAGGGAACATGGTTTTTGGTTACGGTTTCACACTCAGGAGGTCATGGAAGAAGAAAATATTCACATTTGAATTTGCTGATGATTGCAGATCTTTTGCTGTAAGTGATGGATTGTATAATATATATATTGTATAATATATAATATATATTATATTATATATTATTGTATTGTATAATATAATATATATATGGTCCAAATCAATTATTTTTGAAAAATAATATCAAAAATCCTCGAAAACAATTTATGAATTCTTTTCCAAACAAATTTTAAATAATAAGACATGTAGTAGACCACGTTAAACTTGACTGTTGTCTAGAAAACATTTTCATCTACATAATGGCAAAGTACTGATGACCCTGAGTTCATATTTTTAAAGATGTCCTTTTTCTTTTTGTGTTTTAGTAAAGACAATGAAATTGATGTTTTGTTTCCTTTCATTTCACTACAGAAAAATTGGACATACTTAGAGAAATAAAATGATTTACAATGAATTTGAACTGTAAGTTGTTTCATCGGAGTTTAAGTTTTATGTCATCATAAATGATGTAAACAAGGGTCATCCTGTCCTCTTTTTAAATTTTGACTGAAGTTTAGCCTTGCTTAGCTTTCCATCCTTTTTCTAGGCAGTGGTCATGAATTAGGCTGCTAACTGTGATGTCAGCAGTTTGACAACACCAGCCACAAGAGAAAATTCAGGTTTTCTTCTTTTCTAAAGAGTTACAGTCACCGAAACCCACAAGAGCAGCTCTACCTGCCCTGTAGGGTCACTATGAGTCAGCATGGACTTCTCCATGGCCGTGGTATTGGACAGAGGCAATTGGTTTGATAGACCTGTCCTCTTAGTATTTTAGCGGTATTGTTCCACTCTCGTTTTCTTCCATGGCTTGGCCTGGCACTATTTAAATCATGGACTTTATAGTCTAAGTTGTTTTGTTTTTCTTAAATCTACCTTTCCCTTCCTTCATTTTTTTCAAAAACAAGTGTGTTAAAATATTGAAGAAAATGTGTAAACTTATTTACAAGGAAATTGCAAATGAGTAAATCAATTTCAGATAGATTATTTTTACAGATGGAATGTAGTCTACATAATTTTAAAGTTCTTATGGCCCACTGCTCATGTTTTCTTCTCTAGTTATCTCTGTAAATACTATAAAATTATTGTTTCCCTTAATTTCTCTACCAAAAAAATAAACATATATACAGAAATGAATAATATATATTGAATGTAAATAGCTGAAATGTGTTAAAGTTTTCATTATACCTTCATAACTGATTATGATAAGCAACATTTTTTCCTTCCTTTTTTATTTTTACTGATTTTTAAAATTTACTAGCATTTCATGCTATTTCTATTTAGTGGTTAAACTCTGGGCCGTTAACTTCAAGGCCACCAGTTCCAAAACCCCAAGCACTCTACTGGAGAAAGACAAGCGTTTCTATTCCCAAAAAGACTTCATCTCAGAAACCCACTGGGAGAGTCCTACCTTGTCCTCTGGGGTTGCTACAGTTAGAATCAACTCGATGTCAGTGATTTAAAGGGGTACTCCTGTGGATTTCCTCAAAGGACACGGGATGATCACATGAGTATTGGAGGAAGATAGTTTAAGAAAATGGAAAACAGCACTGCCGAGGGAAAAGACCAGAAAAGTTGTTCTCCAGTATACATATTTTTACCCATAGTAACAATGCACCTGAAATGCAGGTATTTTACCCTGAAGCAGTGCAGCCAATTTACCCGCTCTGAGTCCGAGGAAGAAGCGAAGTTTTTATTTAGAAAGTGGACCAGCAAGAACACAGCAGTGCCGAACAGACTGCCATTGTGGGGTCCTGATTGAAATCAGAATCCACAGAGATTGTCGATGTTTGGCTTGGGTATTTACCCTTTGGGGAGTCATGTGTAAATGTTTCGCATGAACTCAGGTTTCAAGGTAGCCACTGGAAACAGCTGCTCACCATGAGCAAGCAAGCATCTCAGGGAGGGTTAAGGATGTCTTGGTTGACTTTGTTGACTATCTAGAGAGCAGATTTCCCTATCAATCATGAAGAACTCAGTGAACCCAATCACGACAAACTCAAACAACTCAACGTGATTTGGATTCACAGGGACGTTCTCGGACAGGATAGGACTGCCCCTGTGGGTTTCAGAGACTGTAACTCTTTATGAGAGTAGAAATTCTGATCTTTCTTCTGCAGAGCAGCTGGTGGTTTCAAACTGCTGACCTTACGGTTAGCCATCCAACTGGTCACACCAGTCCACTAGCTTTGATCGCTCAATGGATGGTACCTAAGAAAAGACTCTCCACATTATCGAGCCCTTTCAAGGCGACAGCAGCATCCAACCTGTCTGCTTTTGAGCAAGGTACCAAGTTATACAAATTCCATAGAAATTACAGTCAGGAAAGACCTTAGGCTAACTGTATTTTGTAAGAGGGGTTTTCCTAAGGACATTAAGTAAAATAACTTGGTTTACACCCCCAAAGTACTGGGTTGAAAATTCCACCTAGTATTGCCAACTACTTCATGCCCATTTAGCCTGAAAGAGTCTTATACACAATACATGCACACAGTTGTGGGGACATGGGGTAATGCTTCAAAACTGGCCACGGCAGCTCACCAGGCACTCCGTGCCTGTCCTTGGGACCACGTGGAAGATACCTTTCCCTACAGAACTCCAGGAAGCCCACCAGAGCCATTGCCATTTCTGAGTTTCTGGTATGCTGGTGCCAGATGTTGTTGTGGGTGAGCTTTGGTCTGCTCACCAAAAGATCCGCAGTTCAAAGCCTCCACTTGCTTCAGGAGAGAAAGATAAGGTTTTCTACTTTCGTTTACAAAAGTGTTTTGTAAACAAAAGAACTCTTTACAAGTTCTTTTCTTTATGGTACACTCCTTAACATAATAAATCATTTGAGGTTAAAAAAAAAAAGAGGCAGCATTTGCCAAGGACAAAGTTCAGATGGCAGAAGGGTTAGGAAAGAACATCAAATGAAAACAGGGAACACAAGGAGGAAGTGTAATAAGTGCTACGTTGGGGATTACAATCAATGACATGAAACTAATGTCTATAAATTATTGAATGAAAAATACAATCAACGGCAGTGTCTGAAAACTAGAGAAGACGTGGCGTGGTTTCTTTGTTCTGCCCCCAAAATACCCTGACGCTGGAGGAAGGAACTTGTCCATCTTGACCTAGATTTGGAGAGCACCTGGGGTCTGCTAGCGCTCAAAGTGCCCCATTACTATGGTTTTCAACCCTTTATGGTCTTCATGGTTGAGGACGTAAATGGGTACCCTAATACCCTGAGAGATGTAAATGGTTTCTTCCACTTCTGCAAAGTGGGAGATGGAAGGCTTGAGTTCCTCCAATGGTGTCTTGAAGAAAGGTCTGATTAACGACTTCTGAAAGTCAGTCATTAAAAATCCTTCGGAAGACACTTCTACTCTGACACGTTCAGTTGATTAGCAGGCAGCTGATGGTGTTTGAGGTAAGGATGAGATTTAATCACTGTCCTTTTGTTTTATTCTATTTTATAATTTCTCCTGTGGTCTCCTCATAGTAGGACTTAGTTTTATGATAAAGACCATTGACCTGACTCCTGTCATTTGGCCCTTGTAATTAGAAACATTTATCTTTTTGCTCAGATTCATGTTCCATATGGGGATTTGAACTCCACCTGATACTGCCTGTGGCCACTTCCTCTACGATAAAGATGGGTGATTAGTTGCATCCCAGAATACTTTGCAGTTTCTGTGCAATGGGCAGATCAGGACAGATTCCTAACTCCTGAGTGGTGAACCTCACTGAACTTCCCTCGGGTGAGAACCTCTTGCTTCTCTAAGAACTGGTATTTGATTAGAAGTGTAGGACTGCATGTAAAGTATCCATGACTGTGAGACTCAACAAGGAGATGAGTTGCAATCTCTTCATTTTAAAGCCAAGGAAATTGAGATCAAGAAAGAGAATGTTACCAGACGACTCAGCAGCAATTGATGGAGGTATAACTAAAGCCCAAATGTTCATTAGCACTTGCTTGCTAACAGCAGAAGCACAGGAATATTATAAAGAAACTTTCCTAAGTAAATTATCAAGAAAAACGATGTTGCCAGTAAGCATCAGGTAGGCTTCCTCTGACCGTCCTCCCTATTAGAACACTTACCAGGCTGTGTAGCTGTCTGGTAACTAGCTTACTTCATCAAATGAGCTTAAGTTCTATATCAGAAAAAAATGACTTATATCGTCACAATGCACAATGTCTAGTATATACAAATTTATTTAATACAAGTATATGTTCCATGAATAATAACCTAGTATGTGTGTTATCAGCTCCAACCTTGTATTACACATTGTCTTTCTCTCTCCCTCTCTCTCCCTCTCTCTCCCTCTCTCTCTCTCTCTTCCTGTGTGTGGTGGTGGTGTGTGTGTGTGTGTGTGTGTGTGTGTGTGTGTGTGCTAATCACTGACAATACATAGACACAGATATTAGGAGGAGTAAAAACAGCCACTTCACCTACTACCAAGTAAACGTTTTGAAACAATATTAATATAGTTGAAAGATTGTTTTTAAGCTTCTGTTCCTGAATATTGAATGTTGCTGTCTTTACTTGAAATTTATAAAATAATAGTTAATATATTATTCCAAATGCAAAATGATGTGATACATTATCATGTTTGAAACTTTCCATGCACTCCTGATAAATCAACAGAAGCACTGACGAAATAGGGAATTGTTTATTTTCCCAAAGTCGCTGGACGTGTGTCAAGTTCTCTCCATATTGGATGGGGTAGTCATTTATGCTGAGTCTCATTCCATCCCTGTTGTTAGTGAATTTTCCAGTAGCAGTAATTTCTCCTTTATCCCTAACTCTGAAAAAACAAGCATTTATTTGAACTTCCAACAAAATATCACAATGTTGTATGAAATTAATTTGTACAACTCACAAGTGGGCAGGATTGTCAAGGAATTCTGGGTATCGGGATAACAAGTGACACGGGCACCCAGCGTGGCCTACCTGTGGGGGATAAGAAGGGCCTCTGTTCTTCTGGAAACAAAAGAAAGAGAAAGGAAAAAGGTCAGTAAGCCACTCGGAAGAGATGTTAAAATGGACGCGCATTCTAAGTCTACAGAAGAAATAAGGCTCACCAAGGCTCTCCTCGAGGGTCACTGAAAGAGAAAGAAAAAGTCCATCACGTTGGGTTGTATCAGCCCCCGAGTTTAAGAGCACTCAGAAAGAATTGAACTTCCTTCGAGAGCCCCATATTAACGTAAGAAAGATTAGCTACCATGTGTGCCAAACAGAAAAGGGCGAGTACTAAGAGACGCGGCCTCAGACGTTTCATGGGGGTCCTAGAGAACACGTGCCCATGCTTGAAGGAAGTTAAGCATTCGAAGCTCCTTCTTGGAAGGTCGATAGAAAGCCGACCTTTTTCCCACAGCAAGATGGAAGCAAAGGTGACCCCAGAGGTATAAACGCGCATGGCGTGGGTTTTAGGAGCCACTCTTCAGAGACCTCATGAAGACTGTCGACTACGCTAGCATCCCACATGGCTCATCTCCTCACAGGACTTCCAGCTGCAGAGAAAGCTTGGTACCTTGCGTTTCCCTTTCATCCTTGGATTATTTTGGTTGCTTCATTCACCCCACTCAACCCAAAGACGCAGCTTTTCCATGACCCTCTGATTTGCTCTGTTGCCCACCTTTACCTTTGCGCTTAGGGATCATTTTCTTCACATCGTTTATCTGCTCTCTTACCAGCTCTCTTTTTCCATTTCTTCTTGTCTCTATGTTCTCTCCATAGAAAGCAGCTGACTCCAACGAGGAGGAGGCCCAGCACAGGGACTGTCGCAGTCAGGGCTACTTCCTGTGGCAACATCCTGGGGAACAAGGGCTCTGGCGTGAGCCCATGGAGACACAATCAGACACAGACTAGAAAGGCTTCTTGTCCTCACTCTCTAACTCCCTTTAGGCCTTTTTTCTTTGTCCACCAGGATTTCCACTCTCTCTTGTCACCTCTCAGCTACGCAGTGGCACTTTAGGCTCTCTGACCTGAGAGGGAGATGACTGACACTTTCTCTTGTCCAGAGAGAGGGCCTTGGATGGAGCAGGTCCCAAGGCCCAGACTGCTATCCGCACCCACGAGAGATGCTTCCACATGGAAAAGCCATCTCCATCTTGCGGCTGGGACTCAGACAGGGAAGACAGCTTCACCCCTGCGCCATCTATCTCCATGGAAGTCTTCCTTGTTTTTGCTGATCTGTCACTTTAATAAGTGTGAGGTTCTCCTGAGATTGGACCTGTTGGACAACATTGAAAATTACAGGAGAGGAAGTCCCCCCAAATTGATTTATAAAGCGCGTTCTTACTGTGATTTTTCTAGCACAGACTTGTTCTTATCTCAGGTCATATCATATGTAATTTTCTTCACCAAATTTATAATTCAAAGACATCAGTTTTTAAGCCTTCCTTATTCATTTGTTATTTCCTTATTCAAATACAAATAGTATTCATAGGAGCTATAAAAAATCCATAGCAGACTTTGTACTAATTCAATGGCCCAAAGTAATTCATTAAGCTACTGTTACTTTTTGATATCTGGATAATACTTGTTTCTTCTCTCATATCAGTGCTCTAGATCCCTGCTCCTCGGTTCAGAGATAGACATTCCTGCCCTTGAGTAATAGGTTACCCAGTGTGGGAGAGTGAGAATTCCATGAGTGCTTTGTTTCAAGGTGCAAAGTAGAATTTATAAGAAAAAAATCTATTTTAAAATAAATATGAAGTCATTGAATCATAAGAAAAATTTTCTAAAAATTATTTTTCCTGAGTTCAAGCAAGACTTGAAGGTCTGAGGTTTCAAGTATTGAGGGGCACTGTGGTCTTGACCTAACAGGTAGGTGAATTGCCCAAGGAAGAAATAGCGGATGTGGCAGATCTAAAATGGAACTCTGTGTCTAAATTAAAGAAGGCGATCCTGTCTTTAGTCATTTCTTAGCCATTTGCCTGAAAATTAATTTTATTACAGAAACCTATGACATGTGAAAGGTGAGACTGGTGCCCCGGAGCAAAGCGTGAGAACCCGGATGTTGCAGGTTCTGTGGCTGCTCAGGGCTCAGGGGCCAGTCAATGCAGTGACTTCCAGACAAAAAGAAGATTTCAGAAATGGATGTCCTTACGGGTGCCCCTGAGGCAAGGGCATATGAGATGGGGGAAGTTGACAGCATTCATCAGGCCCAGAGAGGGTTGATCAGATAGTCTGGGCAGAAAGCATAAGAGTGATGAGTACGCTGGATGCAGGGCATGGCCCTTTCTTTTACTCTAATCTTGTGCAAATCTCTGGGTACTCAGGTATAAGCAGTTTGATGTAGAAAAGGTTATGAGACGTTAGTTAAGGGAAAATGTAGTAGGAAAATAAATTCTATTCCCCATAAATTAAATGAAGAAAAACAACAAAATCAAATTCATGGCCATCAATTCTGACTCTTAGAAACCCCACAGACTGGGTAGAACTTGCTCTATGCATTTGCAAACGCATAACTTTCCAGGAACAGAAAGTCTCATCTTCTCCCACACAGCAGCTGGTACTTTTGAACTACTGATCTTTCAGCTAGCAGCCTAATGCACTACACACTATGTGACCTGAGTTCCTAATTCACATCAATAGGACTGCTTTATATCCATTTCTGTGATAAGGGGTTAGGGAATCACTTAAGAACATATTACCAACTCTACCTGCTTGTCTTTAACAACACCTACATCATAATGTTAAGCCATTTTATTAATGCACATTATACTGCTTCTGACTTGATATAATCATAAATAGTTTTGAGATAGATAGATAGATAGATAGATGATAGATAGATAGATAGATAGATAGATAGATAGATAGATAGATAGATAGATAGATGATAGATCTCTTTGGAAGCTCTTCCTAGCATAGTATTGCTGAGTCAATTTGGATGAACATGTGAAAATTTTTATAGTTCCTGCCTAATTGACAGTAGAGAAACAACAGCAAAATGTCATTGTTCTGCACTTATAGTTATTTACTCTCTAAATAGGGCATTGAGAAATCCATCCAGGGACTCGTGACCTCCTGAGACAGCTCATGTGGAGACAGTGGGACCTCGTGGTGAGACTATGATGCTCCCCAGGTTTCAGTAGAGCTTGCACATCAAGGCAGACAAAGAAGAAAGACCTGGTGATCTACCTCCAAACCCAGCAAGTGAAAACCCTGCCACTCGCAATCAAACATTGTCCAATCCACGAGAAATTATGGAGAGGGCACAAAGGAGGACAGATTTCCTTTTGTCTGCTGCTGTACATTATGGGCCAGTGCACACTCGAAGGGAACGAGTGATTTCTCTGAAGTCGCAACACAATCTTGGGTAGGAATGGGATATTCTCTTTTAGATCAGCACTTCGTACCACTTTGAGCAGTCCTTTTAAGTCTTATAGCATTCATATGCTATTGGGCATATTCAATTTTAGGCCATTCATTCCTGGAGTAATTATTAAAAAATACTTAGCGATGTGCACAACGTCCCTAAAATTTGTGTCCGTAAACAAAGACTCATCCAGGTTTGCATGCAACTGAAAATTTCAATTCAACGATGAGAAATAAAATTAGACACAAAGCTACAAAATTAGCCTACTCCTCTCAGCCTATCTAGTGTATCCTTCTTGCATTAATTTATTCATCATTACCAAGTTCAACTGTGTGGCTTAGCTCCCAAAAGAAAAAGAAGTTTTCTCACCACGTGGAGCGCCTCTGTTTTCAACATCCACACCTTCAGATCACCACACATTGCTCTCTTACCATAAAAGTCGAGCCTGGGACGCTTCTGGAACTCCTGGTTTCTTCAGTGCACTTGCAAGGCTAGGTTCCCAGTATCCTTGTGGTCAGTAGCCGAGGGGGTTCCCTTCAAATGGCCTAAACCATTTACCATAACTCATTCTACGATTGGGAAAACATTCTTGGCCCAGAGACAAGCGGGCCTCTTGAGATGCACTGACTTTCCAATACTTCTAGAAGAAGTCTAATGAAAAAGTCACAGCTCACCTCCAGTTCTTTCAGGTGCTTTGAAAGTGGAACCAGTAAAGCTATCCCAAAGAACTTTGGACTGGGCTGGAACGTAGAATGATAGTGTTGGATTGAGCTCCCTCCTTTGCCTTCACTCACCTGGATCCACATTGAGAAGGGGGAGGGGATCTTCTTCTTATGCAATTTTTGGGTCTCTCAAGCATGCCAGTTTCAGATGACAAGGTTAACTGATGGAGAGAATAAAACCCAGAGAAACGTGTTCTTTCTATCACAGTAGTATTAGCAATGTAGGTAACCTGCTTTGCTGTGCAAGCAAAACAGAGGTTGAAAATAGGCTTTGCCCTCTGAGAACCTTGGTTCTAAATTTCCAAGATGTTTGAACTTTCAATAATAGAATAACAGAATAATAGAATAACAATAACACAAGTGCCCTGAGCCATCACATGCACTCAATTCCACATCCTTTCCACATTTCATTCAGCCTTCATATCACTTGAGGCTGAAATATAACCAGGGACACAAATTATTATTACATCACATTAGTATATGAGCCGATAGTATCTTCGTCAACCAAGAAATCCCACCCCCCAAAATAAACAGCAAAATGAAAGTCACTGCCATTGAGTAAATGCCAACTCATAGAGTTACAGTAGTATTGGAAACTCACCGCAGGAGTTTTAACCTCATTCTATAGGGTCACGAAGAGTTTGGTCAAAGAGACCCTATATAAATGTTTATAAAGAGGTACATGTACCATTCTAGATATCAAAATTATGAGGTTTCATAAATTCATCCTGTATTATAGTCCTGTACTTTCCCCCAAGCTCCTACTGGTACTTCCTAAGATCATCTCCAAAAGAAATAATATATTTATTAAATATTTTAAACTAAATAATCATTTTATTAGGGGCTCATATAACTCATCACAATCCGTACATATGTCATTTGTGTCCAGCACATTAGTACACAGGTTGACTTCATCATTCTCACAACACCCGCTTTCCACTTGAGCCCTTGGTGTCAGCTCATTTTCCCCCTCCCTCCCCGCTCCCCCCGAACCCCTGAAATTTTATAATTTAATATTATTTTATCATATCTCACCCCATCCAATGTCTCCCTCACCCACTTCTCCACTGTCCATACCCCAGGGAAGAGGCCACATGTAGACCTTGTCCTCTGTTCCCCCTTTCTCCCTCACCTTCTCTCCACCCTCCCGCTATTGCCACTCTCTCCACTGGTCCTGGGGGGTTCATCTGTCCTGGGTTCACTGTATTTCCAGTTCCTGTCTGTGCCAGTGCACCTCCTCTGGTCCAGCCGGATATGTAAGGTAGAATTGGGATCATGGTAATGGTGGGGAGGAAGCATTTAAGAACTAGAGGAAAATTGCATATTTCATCATTACTACACTGCACTCTGATTTGCTCCTCTCCTCCCCGCAGCCCTTCTGCAAAGGGATGTCCAATTTCCCCCGGATGGGCCCTGGGTCCCCACTCTGCACTCCCCCTCATTCACAATGTTATGATTTTTTTTTTCTTTGATGCCTGATACCTGACCCCTTCACCACCTTGTCATCTTACAGGCTGGTATGCTTCTTCCATGTGGGCTTTGTTGTTTCTCAGTTAGATGGCCCCTTGTTTATCTTCCAGCATGTGGGCCCCCAGTTTCTGTGTAATTTGACAGCTTGGCACCATCAGCTTTCTTCACCGCATTTGCTTATGTACCCACTTTGTCTTCAGCATTCATGTCGGGGTATGTTGGTGTGCTTCTTCCTTGTGGGTTTTGTTGTTTCTTAGCTAGATGGCTGCCTGTTTGTCTTCAAGCCTTTAAGACCCCAGATGCTGTATCATTTGATAGCCGGGCACCATCTGCTTTCTTCACCACTTTTGCTAATGCACCCCCTTTGTCCTCAGCGATCGAGTAGGGGTAGGCTGGTGTGCTTCTTCCATGTGGGTTTTGTTTATCTCTCAGCTAGATCATGCTTGTTTATCTTCAGGTCTATAAGGCTTCAGGTACTATATCTTTTGGTAGCTGGGCACCATCAGCTTTCCTCACCACACTAGCTTGTGCACCCATTGTCTTCAGTGACTTCAGGTGTTATATCTTGTGGTAGCCAAGCATCATCCGCTTTCTTCACCACATTTTCTTGTGCACCCATTGTCTTCAGCGATCATGCCAGGCAGGTGAGCATCTCAGACTGCCAAATTGTTAGAACAAAGTGTCCTTGTGTTGGGGGAGTACTTGTGTAGGTGGCCACTGTCCATCTGTTTTCTTAATACTCAACCTATAAATATATGTACATAGATCTATTTCCCCCTCATCATATATAAATATATTTACATCTTTATATGCCTGTATTTACATCTCTATGAGTACCCTTTGCCTCCTAGTTTTTTCCTCTGTTTCTTTGTACTTTCCTCTTATCCCACTATCATGTTCTGCCTTCACTTGGGTTTTAGGCATTCCTCTCGGTTACATTGTCCTTGATCCAGCCCTGCAAGGCCTCCCACACCCTCCTTGACACTTGTTGCTCCCTAAACCCTGTGTGCTTTGATATACATGTAATAGGATATACAATTTTGCAATGCATATTCCAATAAAATTTCACCAATGTTTACAAATACTGCTGGGGAAGAATAACTCAAAGTCTATCCCCCAACACAGAAAACTTTTCTACCAAAAAAAAAAGGAAAAGTGTTATTATTGAATAAGCATTAAGTGAAATAATTATAAGGATTAAACAGAAGACCATGATAGTGCGATGTGTTGTACGGGAGAAAAGATGCACTGAATTCAAACTACAATTTACAGTGATACATTCACTAAGTGTTTACCAGAAAAAGACAAGACAAAGACACATTATCCAGATGAAGGAAACCAAGATGAGATCTTCATGTCATCTAAGGTTTTACAGAAAACCAATCTTATTTTTTTAAATAATCGTTTTATTAGGGGCTCATACAACTCATCACAATCTGTACATATGTCATCTGTGTCCAGCACTTTAGTACATATGTTGACTTCATCATTCTTACGACACCCACTTTCCACTTGAGCCCCTGGTGTCAGCTCTTTTTCCCTCCTCCCTCCCCACTCCCCCCGAACACCAGATAATTTATAATTTATTATTATTTTAGCATATCTTACCCCATCCCACATCTCCCTCACCCCCTTCTCTGCTGTCTGGCCCCCAGGGAGGAGGCCACATGTAGACCTTGTCCTCTGTTCCCCCTTTCTCCCTCTCCTTCCCTCCACCCTCCCGCCATTGGCACTCTCTCCACTGGTCCTGGGGGTTCATCTGTCCTGGGTTCACTGTATTTCTAGTTCCTATCTGTGTCAGTGCACCTCCTCCGGTCCAGCCGGATATGCCAGGTAGAATTGGGATCATGAAACCCAATCATTTTTAAAAGACAGAGATTGGCAGTAGGAAAATCAGAGAAGCAGAAATGGGAACATCCTTTGGACATGTATGCAATGTCAGGGAAAATAACATACAAGATTGGTCCGGGGGACCTCAAAACAAAAGCAATCAAGATATTCCTCAGTACTCTTTGACCTTAGCACTCCAACTTCCATTAAGGACACATAAGACAAGTCTCTAACATTTAGTCTTCCTTGGATTGGCTAGGGAATGGTATTAATCCACTCTCTAATGCATCCTACTGAAGGGCAAAGGTGTTCACATTGCAGATTAAGTCAGAAAGAATTCCATAGAGGCTGAATCTATATGAAGAATCAATAGATTCAGCATGTCCACAATTAACTGTAGCCTTCTCCAAACTGAATACTCAAAATGTAAACTCTAATGCACTCTCTTCGCTGAATTCCATTAGACTTCCTTTGATTGGATTCCACGTGGAGCGCTTCTTCCACACAGACTAGCTGACCCCTTCTTAGATGGGCCCTTGTTTAAAGACCCCAACACTATGAGTTATGTGTTAATTTGGGTTCTCAAGAGAAACAAAACCAGTGACTTGTATATGCTGTATATAGAAAGAAATTTGTAGCAAGAATTGGCTTCCACGGTTGTAAAAATAAGTAAATCTAGTCCTGTTCAGGTCTGGCTTCTCCTGAGGGCTGGAAGCTGATGAACAGGAAGTAACAAGAAATCGAGGAACCAGACCAGGATGAGGAAGCAGCGATGGCAGGGGACACAGGCTAGTGGATGCAAAGATATGAAGTTGGTCAAATGCATCCACTTTTGGTAGCATGCTGATGGCTTGCTACCAGGGGATTAAGGAGCCAGACACAAGATCCAGTGCTGGTAGAGGGTGAAGGGTCAAAGGGGATTTGACCTTGCTTGGTCTCTCCCTCTTACATAAAAATTTTATGACATCAGGTGGTTTCATCAGGCTGCAACTTGATTGACGGGTTTGGCTAGGCAGGACTGTCTAAATGACATAAATCCTAACCATCATAATTTCTGATAGCTGGGCACCACCAGATTTCTCCATTGTGTTTTGCTATAGAACTCATTGTCAAGTATCATGTTATGAGGGTAAGTATTGAGCCGAACCACATTATAAGAACTAATTGTACTCAGTTTGAAACTTATGTCTCACAGTGCAAGTTCAAAATATTTTCATATATTTAAATTTTTACATCTCTTGTGCACTACAGAGGCAGCACACTAGTTTCATGAGAAATAATATTATGAGCAACCTGCATGAGATTTTGATAATTCTAATAATAATAGCATCAGTAATCTAGCCAATAACATAGATTTAAAATATTACTGATATTTCAAATATCAGTGCCATCAAGTTGGTTCCAACTCACAGTGATCCTACAGGACAGGGTAGAACCACCCCTTTGTGCTTCCAAGAATGTATTATGTAAGAAGATTTCATAGAAACTAAGTATACTACTATAAGTACTTTTAATACGATCAATATAGTCCTATTTGGATTGTCCTTTTTTTTTTTTTTTGGTCAAGTATCGAATCAGTATTTAATCCACAAAGCAAAAGTTTACCTGTCGATGATAAAACCTGCTGTGGGCATAGGTAATTCATGAAAATACTTTAAAATGAAAGACTTGGAGGGAATTTGGAAACAAATGTAAAGACCAATAAAGTTAATTAACGGCCAGAAAGAATGTCATGGGGAAAATATCCTAAAACATAATAACTAATCTTCAGTTTTCAAATGTTCAGATATAATGCCAAGCTGTCTAGTTACTGAAGCTCTAAATTAAACTTATAGGTTAAGTGGCTAGGTTCCAAAGAAAAGGGTAAAATTAAAATAATTCAAATAATAAACTATGAAGTAAAAATGATCATCACAAAATGAAAACGCCCACTATTACCATCCGATACGACAATAGGAGTAGCATTTATGATGCACAAGCAATCGCCTTGGATATCTTGATGAGGCGATAGTCAGCATAGTCCAGATGACCATGCCACCGACATCATCCAGGCTGTCATACAACCACATCTGTCTTAGAGCAAATAAAGCAATGATGTAAAATGCCACGTCATCTGGGCTGAGGAACAAGGCAAACATCGAGTGTCTTAGGCTAGCTACAAATGGGAAGTAAGTCTAGATTAAGTGACTTCCCATGAACTTTTGATTGGTTAGAAATTTAGGAGACATGACACCTGGACATCAGCCTTTTTCAAAACCATATGGTTTGGTGAATCTCATTCACCCTGTACTGGAAGCCAGACTATCCAAAAAAGGATTAAATCTTTTAACTAAGAAAAAATATATTGCAATGGCAAATTTTAACTTTTTGTTTCTTTTCTTGATGCTTTCTTCACCATTTATATTCTGCCCACAGAACCCTTCAAAATTTCAACTTGAGATTTGAATTTTTTCTTCTGGTCTTTATCCTTGAGATATGCTGAATGCATTCTTTCCTTGTGGTTTTCTAACACTGGGTCTTTGTACATTTTATCATAAAATATTTCTTTGTCTTTTTAATTGCCATTAAAAGTGAATTTTATTAAAAAATGGATTATTCATGGAAAAAGTATGGGTCATTGTAACATATAACTTTGTAACTATTACAAATGACCAAGCTAACACCCAAACAACGTCTTCAGAATGTAAGAAACATATGATCTACCAAAGAAAACAAAGCATACATTTCTTTATACATTTTTCCATTCCTTGCTTAAAACAGTAGAATCGTTTCTTTAGAGTGAAAAAATAAAATTATCTCAGGAACAAAATTAACACTTAAGTGTGAGTATCAAATAAGGAAAATTTTAGACAAGCAGGGATTCAGGTTACCTTTCATAAAGACCTTCACTTGTGAAAAGTTTAGTTTGCAGGATTTGAATATAGGGAGCTGAAGTGGGAAGAAATGTTGATACTTCTGGGCTACATCTCTTCGTCTCTGTTCTCCCACCTGTGCTGTTCTTTTAAATGAAGCGCGTGGAAGCCCAGGAGGTTTGGCAGATGCTGCCCGGTGAGGTGAGCACTTCAGCATGGAGGAGACATGCTGATTTGATCTGTTTCTTTCTCGGTTTGCTAGCCAATCCAGTAGGTCCGTCTGAAGGGAGATTATGTGGCTCTCCTGTGGTGGGGACTAATATCAGAAGATGAAATTGTTTTTCAAAAGCATGACAGCATTACTAATACCCAGTCAAAATCTTACTTGTCAAAAAAGATGCAAGCCCAAATATCTAATGAGATTGCTTGGTACTTAGACAAGTTTCATAAGAAAAGTCGAAGCAAATAGATTTGTTTATATCAGCAGATATGGGCAATATTTGAAGGAGTGAGGTGCGTAAGTATCATGTTGCAGTAAATAAACAGCATTTGAAGGAAGAGGGAGCAACCTGTTTGGGTACTTGATGCCAGGCTTTTTAGCTGAGACAACTCTCTTCCTGGACAGCTCTGTCTTTCTATGTTTTACATATTCTATGGCTGTTATTAATGAACAAAGAACAAAAATTCCTTTACCTATTCTGCCATTTCTTTCCCTCTTTTTGTCTCCCAAGGAGCCCAGAAAATGCAATGGGCTGAGTGTTGGGTTGTATGGCAAAAAGTCTGTGGTTCAAACCCACCAACTGCTCTGTGGCACATAGATAAAGCAGTCTACTTTGATAAAACTTTACAGTATCATAGACACTATTAAACGTGTCCGAATAGACCCAACCGCAGTGCGATTTGTGCGTGTGTTTTCTTCTCTTCTTTGTTTTCTGTTTTCCTCCACTCGTCTTTTCTTAGATTTATACCTTACCTTGAGCTAAACAATCTCACTTGGCAGACTCACGACTTTTATGTTTGGTTCTTCCCAACCGCAGTGGCTGTTTCTTTGGATGCAAACTTGGCTGATTAAAACCACAACTTAATCTGGGAACAAAAGACTTATTTCTTGGTCAGAGAATATTCTCCATGATTGGGATCCCCAAACACACCAAGGGCAAGGGGAGTATGAAACCGACGACAGTGTTTTGGATCAGGATCACTTTGTCACAGGGAGACCTTTGGATGGAGTGACTATGGAAAGCGAAGGTAGACCTGGAAGTAGATGGTATCTGGGTGTTTGCTCACAGACAGTGAACAAAAAAGGGTCGTTTTAGAGCAACCATAAAAGAATGTCTTGGTGATGGCATGCACTGAAGGGGAAGTCAAAGCTCTCACCTCCCCTCTAGTGACTTTGTGCCAAAGGCAGCAAGGATCCCTACAGAATAGGCGTTTTCCTAGACTGGGACTCTAGGGATGTATCCCTTTACATCATGACAGATAGGTCTCAAATCTACTCTTTTACTGGAATCAGCTTCTGTGGGACCCTCTGCCCTTTTTTAACAGAGGTTCACGGTCCAGGGTCCAGAGTTCTGATACATCTGCAACCATTTGCTTAGCTTCTGATCACACTGAAAATTGTCTTGATTCTCCTCCAATGACCTCTCTAGTTCATGTGTAAAAGAGGCTGGGCACAAGCTCAGGCTTTCAGGACCTCCAGTCGGCTGGCAGCATGGCCAGACAGCCTGGTAGAGACCCTGACTGATGCCAAGGAACCACACACTACCCTCTCTCGGTATGTATCATAAAGGTCCCTTTGGTGAGGGCCCCTAATGTCAGCTGAGATCAAATTGTCAAGGAAGTGGGGAGGGGACATTGACTACTTAGTGGCTGCCGTGCTACAGTATGACAATCCCCACCCCCAGACAGGTAGACATTCTTATCAGAGAAATAAGGGATACTGATTGGAAAGTCAAGTCAGGATAGGGGGAAGGGAGTAGACACGTCTGGGGAACACAAGTGCATGACTAATGGTAGAAAAGGGGGGAGGAACAAACTCCAAGTTGGGGAAAATGACTAAAAATACTTTTAAGGACCCTAATGGGGTAGTATCCCTGATAATATGCACCAAATAAACCACATTGGCTATAGTTTCTGGGCACATCCTGGGGACCCAGGCCACATGCCATAGAACACTGGGGCATTGAAACCTGGGTCTACAAGGCACATAACATGCTCCAATGGCTACACCAGAGAGACCCAATGCAAAAACTCCACTAGATGAACCGGACTCTACCACAAATACACTTGTAAGCTGAGGACTAAATACTGAAAAACGCGTGGTTTTTGAAGAAGCAGAAGAGCACTATATCAATATTGATCTATCAGCAGACAGGCAATCATTGACTTACTACCTAAGGCCCTGTAGGCTGTATTAAGATAGATCATATTCTGGCAAACCTGTGACTGACATTCTCAGTGAATATTATTTTTAAATTTCCCTAACAACCAACTTCCATTGTTTGTGTAAATAGTGTTCAACCATGAAAGGATTTATTCTGTACGAGTAAATAATACAGGTGTTGTGATATGGAGTTAGTCTATTCAGGCCCAATCTCTCTCTCTTAACAGTGTTTTTAAATGACAATATGAACGGAAGATCTTTATGCTCCCGGGATATGATTGGTAGGACCCTCTGCCATAAATTTTCATGGCAGTCTCTAAGGGGGAGCAAAGGCAGATAAAAAACAGGGCTCTAGGAATGGATTTAGGGCTCACACTAAATCCTAGCTTAAATTGAAGAACAATTAGTTCTTATACCATGACCTTTATTGATGCTCACCCTCATGAGGGAAACAGATTATATGGCTGTCATAGCAAAGAGTGGTGAATAAATTAGATGGTGACCAGATATCAGAATAGCATCTGGGGTCTTAAAAAGGTTTGTTTCCAAACAAACAGC
Source organism: Echinops telfairi (assembly GCF_000313985.2). Classification (NCBI taxonomy): domain Eukaryota; kingdom Metazoa; phylum Chordata; class Mammalia; order Afrosoricida; family Tenrecidae; genus Echinops; species Echinops telfairi. The sequence goes on from NW_022104553.1 coordinate 11,558,559, forward strand.
CATTTAAATGAAATATCAACCAAGTCCACATGGGGAAGCACACCAACCTCAGTGACCAAAGGATAGTAATTATATCATCTGAACCCAAAGGAGGGAATAGTATGAGTCTAAATTGTGAGATTCTCATTTGCAAAAGGATATGATGACAGTGGAAGTCCAAGATACGTTTGTAAGATCTACACAGGAAATGCCTCCAGTGGTTCCCCTCAATCCATAATAGAAGGATGGAAAGAAACTGCTTATCAAACGGAGTACATTGATAAAATGACTGCAGGAGATCAAAATGATAAACCTGACTTCATTGGTTAAGACCTTGTCAGTTGATATCCCCCCCCCCCATCCCCCAACACACACGCACTCCCACCATGCATGCTGGGCCTAATCTGGTTTTCAAGGTTTCCTGTATGTTTTCTTTTTTTTCATATTGGGGTTTATCTCAGATATATTTTGTCATTGAGGGTAACCCTCTTGAATTTTTGTTTTATGTTTATTTTTGTTTGTTTGTTTTTCAGTTTATGAAACCCAGGATTGATGAACCTATTTGTTTGGGCCGGGTCCGGGACCATGCAGCCCCTGCCCCCAGCCTCTCAAAAAGATGGATGGCATGCTGGACTTTGCAGCCCAAGCTTCCAGCATTCCAAGGAGCTTATCTCTCTGAACAGGGTCCACGCAGCCCCTTCTCCCAGCCTCTCAGGGCCAGAGCTGGAGTGTGCAGCCTCGTCCCGCACATTCCAAGAAGCTGGTCTGGAAAGACTCAGTCTGCCGGGGCAGCTCAAGGAAACCTCCCTTCTCCTCATCGGCACAGGCACCATCAGCTTTCTTCACTTCATTTGCATAGTCCCCTGTCCCAAATCATACAAATATCCCACTACCCCACCGAGGAGCGTGATTTCCCTGACCTAACTCTTTGGGTCGTGGAACCCGCCCAGGAGCTCAAGATGCTCCGGTCCCTTCTCTGCTCTCCCTTCCCTCCTAGGGAGCGCTTTCCCTGCCCTAAGAAAGTCGCTCTTAACCTCACGTTCTTTGTCTCAAGTCTATGTCTCAGTGTTGACCTCTCACTATTGAGACAGCATTTAGAATAAGGGTTCTTGGGGGCGGGGGGCGGGGAAGGTGTGGAGGGCGGGGCAGAGGGCGGGGCAGAGAGTAAAGGGGAACTAACGTCGAGAAGGAAGACAATGTTTTGAAACTGATAGTGGTAGCAATTGTATAATACTGCTTGATGTGATTGAACTATATGAATGAAATAATGAATGAATAATGAATGAAATAATATCTGTATTATCTCCCAATAAAATGGTGTTGGGTGGGGTAGAGAAAAGAAATAGAAATGTATTTCCCAGAAGCCAAATCTCTATTACCTCAATAAGAAGTGAAGTGTTGGCCCCATGAGATTGTTGCGTACACTCAAAATACTTACGTTCCACACAAAAAGCTGTCCTGGGATTAAGAGTGAATGCCTAAATATGATTATAGCCCTCGCTCAATGAGGAAGAGAGGAAAAGGAAATCGGACAGCTTGAAAATGTCGTGGAGAATTGCTTCTAGTGTCACCTTTGTGGAAACAGTCTTGTGGTGGGTAGGGACAAAACATTCTCCATCACCAGCAACCTGCGAGCAAGGGCGTAGGATTCTTTTTGTTTGTGTGCTCAGTGGATATTGAAGCAAATATCTTAAAGCAACATTTACATTTAAAATGCACATCTTTTAACGTTTTTGTTATCAATTATGGAAAGGGGGTGGTTTGGGAAGGGAATGGTTACATTCTCAATATCTGTTACCACACATAGAAATGTAAAGAAATGTGTTCAAGTCTAGTGAAAATTAATAGCTGTCTTTCTACTTTCAATGCTCTAGCATACCCTCAACTTCCTAATGGTATGTTTTTCAAATGATGGAAATGGCAGGTGTATAACGATGAATCATTTCATCCGAGTCCCAAACTCCTTGAGAGTAAAGGTCTTAACATAGTTTCAGAACTATGTCCTATGTGTAGGTGTTAGAGAAAAATGTCTTTATGTTATACTTTCTGCTTTCTGTAGGAGAAAATAGTAGAAGCACACACATATTCACAGTATTAATAGCTTTTATTTCTTTCATTCTGTTCTTCTCTTCTTTCTCTCTCCCTTTATTTCTCTCTAGCCATCTGCTTCTCACGTCCCCCAAGCCCTCTCCAGCTACTCATCCTCATGGTTATATTTCCAGGGATATAAAATGGAAGCTTCACCTGTTAAATAAACCTTACACTCCTACTGTGTTTTCCCAAAAGTAAGACAGCCCCGAAAATAAGACCTACTTCCAGTTTTGCCTCTCGCTGAAGTATAAGGCATCCTCCTGAAAATAAGACCTCTCCGAAAATAAGGCCCCCTGAAGCTACCGTAACTCTGGACTCTGGACTGTAGTGGCGGGCACCGCCGCACAGCTCACTGTTGGCCACAGGGCAGCCAGAGCAGACAGGAAGTGCGAGGTCTCTTTTAATAAAACAATAAACAATAAATGTGTACCATATTCTTCTTCATGGAAAAATAAGACATCCCCTGAAAATAAGACTTAGCACACCTTTGGGAGCAAAAATTAATATAAGACACTGTCTTATTTTCGGGGAAACAGGGTAGTAGTACTATTTCTGCCCAGGTTACACTTAGATATTTTTCACACCGTTAACAGATCGCTAACCCACTATTTCCTTTCAGTGCTCTCCTTAGTTGAAGCTCTTACTGTTCCTCTTCCAATGCCTGGGGAGCTTTGGAGTTCTGGTCTGATCCTTATGTATATACTTGCATTTTTCTGGTACTTCGAATACGGAATTATGTGTTCATGTAAGAACTGGAAATCTGTCCTTGCCTCTACTTTTACACTTCTCTTATAAAAAGAAAATTAAGATACCTGATACATTGAAGTAAAAGTTTACTTTTATTTTTTCTGTTTTATGGCCATACACTTCATGTACTATAAAATCCAAATATATTAAATGGAGTTCTATAATCATCACCACAATCCATTTTAGAACATTCTCTTCATTTTTATACATATTTGCTCATTTCTAACCAACCTTAACTGCCATAACCTGAAGAAACTATTATTCAACGTTTTGTTTCCATAGTTTTACATATTCTAAATTTCATATAAAGGAAATCATATTAAAAAAATTAAAAACCCAGCAACAATTTCAAACTAAACCACAGGGGAGAAAAAAAAAACTTCAAAAGAAAGCAGAAAGGAATAAAGACTAGAAGACATTTTAAAACTGGTCCAAAGGGGAAGCAAATGATAAGGTGTTAAAATTTAACTTACTCTATCTTCATTAGTGCACTTTCTGATTCACTCTGAATGAGAGTCAGGCTGTTCACGTCTCTGGTCAACGGTCTGAGAGAATTCAATAGCGGCTTAGTCTCCATGCGGAATGGGAACTCTGCTGATGGATTTCGGGTTTCCATTGTCATCCCTAGACTTCTGCAAAGCAGGTGCTTAGGAATTAGACTCTAACATAATTCCCTCCTCTGACCTTGGGCTTTGAAATGTACCATCTTTGGGTCATACAGACTGGCATCCTTCTTCCATGTGGGCGTCTCTGGAAACTCATACAGATTGCTGCTTGCTTTAAGACAAGCTTTTCACACCACAGATGCTGTACTTTCTGATAGCAGGGCCATATCATAAGAACTGATTTTTTTTAAGTTAGGGCTTTACAGTTAAGTTTGAGCTCAAACTCCATCTATATATCTAAGGTTTATATCTCTCCCTGCTCCACTTTAGTGGCAGCATTATCACCTTTTTGAAAGATAATGTAAGTACAAAGGTTGCCTTTAAAACATTACGCAGGCTTTCTATCTCTCCATTGCCATAAACTTTCTAACGAAGTGAGCTAAAGCGATAATACTTGATTCAAGGACGTGTGACCAGCAATTGAACATTAACTGTACTGGGAACAAGCTTACATTTGACCAGTTCAGGTTAGGGGTAGTTTTAGGGGGCTTTTGGAACTCTTGTTTCCACTTATGTTCTATGCCTATCACCCCAATCCTATTTATAAGCCAAGAGTACCAAGTAATTATTATTATCGTGAAGAAAAATAGGTATCTTAGAATTATAGTGTTGGTGAATAATATTAAACGTCTAATAAGATACCAGGTGAAAGAAAAACATCTTAGAAACACTCCTATTGTTAGGTGACAACGAGTCCTTTCGATCCATAGCGACCTATGCACATCAGAACGAAACACGTCACGGTCCTGTGTATCGTCAATCGCTCTTATGACTGAGCCCATTGATTCAGCCACCGTGTCAATACTTCTCATTGAGGGCCTTCCTCTTTTTCACTACCCTGCCACTTTAACAAACGGGATGTCTTTCTTCGGGGGACTGGTCTCTCGTGGTAAAATGTCTAAAGAATGTATGACAAACTCTTGCCATCACTTTAGTAGGAATATCTTGACATGCCCACACGACTGGACCCCTAGAAATTTTACTGAGGTGGAGGGTACCTGAATCTTCGTTGGGTTAATTTCCCAACCTCTTGTACGCAGATGTTTTACCAATGAATCTAGAATCTTTGACACATCCTCCTTAGTGGGTCCAATCAGCATAATGTCATCAATATAATGGACCAGTGTGACATTTTGTGGAATAGACAGGCAATCAAGGTCCCTTCTGATTAAATTATGGCACAGGGTGGAAGAGTTGAGAGTTTACAACTCTCCCTGGGGGTGTGTTGTAAAAGTGTATTGTTACCCCTGCCAGCTGAAGGCAAACTGCTTCTGGAGGTCCTTTGAGACTGGTATTGAGAAGAAGGCATTAGCCAGATCAATAGCTGCATACCAAGAACCAAGAGAAGTATTAATTTGCTCAAGCAATGAAATCACATCTGGAACGGCAGCTGCAATTGGAGTCACCACCTGGTTAAGTTTACGATAATCCACTGTCATTCTCCAGGATCCATCTGTCTTCTTTACAGGCCAAATAAGTGAGTTAAATGGGGATGTGGTAGGAATCACCACCCCTTCATCCTTCAAGTCTTTGATGGTGGCACGGATCTCTGCAATCCCTCCAGGAATGCAGTATTGCTTTTGGTTTACTATTTTCCTAGGCAATGGCAGTTCTAATGGTGTCAACTTGGCCTTTCCTACCACGATAGCCCTTATTCTACATTTCAGGAATCCAATATGGGGGTTCTGCCAGTTACTAAGTATGTCTATTCCAATGATGCATTCTAGAACTGGGGAAATAACCACAGGATGGGTCCGGGGGCCCACTGGATCCAGAGTAAGGTGAACCTGAGCTAAAACGCCATTGATAACTTGACCTCCATAAGCCCCCACTCTGACTGGTAGGCTTTTGAAATACTTTGGGTCTCCTGGAATTAGTGTCAGTTCTGAGCCAATGTCCAGTAATCCCTGAAAAGTTTGATTATTTCCTTTCCCCCAATGAACAGTTACTCTTGTGAAAGGCCGCAGGTCCCTTTGGGGAAGGCTAGAAGAAAGACTAACAGTATAGACCTTCGCTGATGTAGCGGGATCCTCCTTCAAAGGGACCCAGCCTCCCCCTCATTCAAGAGGTTGTGGGTCTTTAAACTGGCTCAGGTCTGGGAATTGATTGAGCGATAGTGACTGTCTATTCTGCTGTTCACCTGATCTACCATTCTTTTGCCTGTCGAGATCACATAAATACTTAGTAGGTTTCCCATCTATTTCATTCCTAGGGACACCGTGGCTAAGTAACCAATGCCATAATTCCACACGAGACAGGCTGCTCTGATTACTACGGAAACCTTGTTGTCTATTATAACCACGCCCACCCTGTCTCTGTTGATTCAGTGCTGACACCTGCCCTCTACCATTACGGGAACCAATCAGCCCCATTGTTGGCAAATGTCGGAGTTCGCTTAGGGCAGTGCCCACTGTTAATCCTGGTGCACATAAAATAGCAATTACATGAGTCTTCAGAGATGCTGGGGCCCACTTCCCAAACTTGTTCCTTATGGTTGTGGTAAAGGGTATGTCCTCAGGACACCCCCTTTTTGGGTCTATGGGAATATCCTGATAGATCCATTCCAATATACCAATTTCTCTAAGCTTTCGGATGCCTTCCTCTATAGTGTACCAAGGTAGGTCAGGTACTTCAAGTTGGTCCAATCTAGGCCATCTGGCAGTCCATGCTTCATTGAACCAACCAAATAAAGAATTAGATCCTCTCTTAGCCTCTCTCACAGAGACATTGAAAGAAGAGTCTGTGCTTAGGGGTCCCACATCCAGAAACTCAGAGCGGTCTAATATTACATTTCGTGCACCAGGATCCCACACCCTTAGTAACCATTCCCAGGGATATTCCCCAGGCTTCTGCTTGTATGTATTTGAAAACTCGAGCAGATCTTTATGAGTATAGTGCACTTCTTGGGTAATCATCTCAACCTCACCTTTAGAAGCTTTCTGAGACTTAATTCTAGTGACAGGTCCAGCGGAAATAATGGGTGGTGAGGGTGTTTCCTGGGTGCTCTCAGCAATATCTTGTAAGGCATCTCCCTCAGGCAATGCTACCGATGATGCTACCTGGCATTTCATCTTGAACAGTTTGGCTAATCTTCTCAGGTGTGGATTGTTTTATTAATAGTGGATTAATACCTTCAGCTGGGAGGGGTGGATCTATTGACTGGGGTGCGTCAATTGTTTCTAGGAGCTCAATATCCTCCTCTTCTGGATCATCAACCCATATGTTCCCATCCCATGTTTCAGGGTCCCAACTTTTTCCTATCAATGCCCTCACTTTGGTATCAGACACTGCTCTAGATCTGCAATTCAGCCAACGTTGTAATTCAGCCACTTGCATAGTGAGACTCTGGACCTGGTTCTCAGCAATGTCAGCTCTATTACTAGAGGAGAGAAAGCTCTTCTTTGTAGCACAGACAGAAGATTTTAAATCTGTTGGTTGGCACCTGAGGCACACTTCTGAGGATCTGAGACCATCCCTCTCCTTAATCACACTTTCCATTGTAAGAAGGGCCAGCCAACCACCTTCCCTATACTTGTCGTCCTGACAAAACTCCTGGAAAATATCAAATATATGATCACTCAGAGCCTCTCTTTTAACCAGCACCTCATCTATCGGTGGTGACACTATAGATATTAGCTTTGCTATTTCACACCATGGATTAGTAAGAGTAGCAGACTTATCCATGCTTTTGGGCATAGAAGTAGCATTACTAGTGCTGTGAAGACTAATCAGGCTGGAAACCCAATTTAAGAAGCCCATATTTATTATTTTATTTCTCTAGAAGCACTCCTGGTACCAAATGTGTTAGACAGGGTTCTCTAGAGAAACAAAACCAGAACGCTATAATTATATATATATTTGATAGATAGATAGATATAACATAAGAAATAAACAGTTAATTAAATTATAAAGCAGTACAAATGGCTCAGTGCAACTCACTCCCATGAGACAGCTGTGAGACACTGACAGCCCTTCAAGTCTTGAGGGCCATCAGGTAGTCCTCTGTAGAGCAATTCAGGCTATCTGGCCACAGGCAGCAAACAGCAAGGCAGGTCACCAACAGTCAGCCAGATGACAGGGTCCGACAGTCCCAGGCTCAAGAGATTGTAAATTCCAATGGTGTGGCGAAGAAACCTCAGATTACAGAGACACAGTCCATGAGTTAGGTGTCCCACAGGTAGTGCAGCTTGCAAACTGAGGCACAGAACAAGCAAGGCAGCTGCACACTGTACCAATGTTCAAAGAGAAAGAGACAAGAAAGGTGAGGGTAGCCAAGTCATTTATCTCTCCTCCCTTCAATTAATCCCACATGTGTTTATCGGCCACGTTGGCACAATAAACTATCTACCTCAATCCTCAACAAAATTTTACTCTTGTGTGAGGTCAATGATAATTTTCTATAGTTTGAGCATTCTGTTGGGTCACCTCCTTTGGAATGGGTACAAATAAAGATCTCTTCCAGTCAGTTGGGCAAGAAACTGCACTTCAACTTTCCTAGCATAGACAAATGAGTGCTTTCAGTGCTTCTTCAGCTTGCTGAAACACGTCAATGGGTATTCCATCAATTCCTGGAGCCTTAATGCATCCAGTGCAGTTTGAACATCTTCCTTCAGCACCATTGGTTCTTGCGCATATGCTAACTCCTGAAATTGTGGACTGATGTCTAGTTCTTTTTGGTAGAGTGACTCTGTATATTCTTTCCATCTTCTCTTGATGCTTCCTGCATCATTCAATATTTTGTCCATAGAAAGGTCCAAGACTGCAACGCAAGGCTTGATTTTTTCTGGAGCGCTTTCAGTTTCAGAGATGCTGAGCATGTTCTTCCCTTTTGGTTTTCCAATTCTAGGTTTTTGCACATTTCATTATAATATTTGACTTTTTCTTCTCTAGCTGCCCTTTGAAATTTTCTATTCAGCCTTTTCACTTCATCCTTTCTTCCATTTGCTTTAGCTACTCTATTATTAATAGAAGTTTCAGAGTCTCTTCTGACATACACGTTTATCTTTTCTTTCTTCTTTTCTTAATGACCATTTGCTATCTTCATGAACGATGTTCTTGATGTCCTCCCACAGCTCATCCGCCTTCTGTCATTGTGTTAGACAGGTGTTCTCTAGAGAGATAAAACCAAATTCCTGATAATTTAATATATTTATTTATACAGATAATTAGATATATAACGAGAAATGAACTGTTAAATCATATACAGATAAATATATAATACAAGAAATAAACAGTTAAGTTAGAAAGCACTACAAATGGCTTAATGCAACTCATGTCCATGAGAGAAAGTTGAGAGACTAGCAGTCCTTCAAGTCTCTGTCTGATGCCAGATCTTCCTCTATATAGAGAGAGAGCTAGGCTATGTCAGCACAGCAGCCAATCACAAGGCAGGTCACCAACCTCCAGTCCCCAGCTCCAGAGAAGTCTTAAAGGGACCTCAACTTACAGCAACACAGTCCACAGGCTAGGCATCCCACAGGCAGTGTAGCCTTTAAATTGAGGCACAGAACAAGCAAGGCAGCTCCACACGATGATCACAAGAAAGGCAAGAAAGGCAAGGCTCACCAAGTCATTTATCTCTCTGCCCTTCAGTCAATCCCACCTGCGTTTATCAGCCAGGCTGGCACAATAAACTATCTCAGTCATTAATGTTCAATGAGTCAAATCTGTTCCTGATATATTCTCAATTTTCTAGTGGGATAGACTAAAGGTCGTATTTTGGCTCTCCTGGACTTGTTGTAATTTTCTTCACCTTTACACTGAACTTACGTAAGAGTAATTGATGGTCTCTTCCACAGTCGGTCCCTGGTCGGATTTCAGCTGCTGATATTGAGTGTCTCCATCGTGTCTTCCTACAGATGTAGTCTATTTGATTTCTGCGTCTTCTATCTGGAAAATCCATGTGTACGGTTGCCTTTGTGTTGTTGGAAAATGGGATTTGCTATGAACAAGTCGTTAGCTTTGCAAAATTCTATTTTGGGATCTACAGCTACATTGCTATCACCAAGGCTATAATTTCCATATGCTGTTTCTTCCTCTTTGTTTCCAACTTTTACATTCCAATCACCAATAATCATCAATGCATCTTGATTTTATGTTTGCTCGATTTCCGACTGAAGTCCTTGATAGAGTTCTCCAATTTTGTCATCACTAGCTTTTGTGGTTGATGCATAAATTTGAACAATAGTTGTAATGATTGAATTTCCTTGAAGGCAGATAGACATTATCCTATCATAGACATATAGCGTTTTATGTGAGTTTGACCCAAGTGCTTAAACATTGGGCTACTAGCACTCTTACTATTTTTACTGTTTTAGTAATCTATATAGGCCATAGTATATCAGTTAACTTATAGTTTATCCACTCACCTGGTGGATGGACTTTTAGGTGGTATCTATTTGGGGCTATTTGGTTTATTTACAAAAAGAGCTGCTCTGCGCATTTTGAATACTCTGTATAGACTTATGTTTTTCTCTTGATTGAAGAAATAAACAGAATTAGGATTGCTAGTTCATTAGATGAGAGTATAGAGTAAATTACTGGGGTCCAGTTCATGTATGCATAGATTTATTCCCAGCAAAACATGTTTAAGCGTGTCTCTTTGACCAGTTAAATATCTACACACATGTTTTATCAGTAATATGCCTGGTAGGGGGACTTTTAAAAAATGACACATTTCAGGCAATGGGAAAAAGGAGTTTGATGTCAGGCCTAATACCAAATCCCCAAGTTCAGAAAGTGATGGAAGAAAAGCATAGAATTACCATTGATGCGATAGGTACTGAAGCTGGGGTATCACGTGATTCAACATTTTCAATATTAAGCAAATATCTTGGCCTCAGAAAATCTGTGGTAAATAAGTGCCTAAATATTTCCATTATTCATTAAAGCATTCTATCATAGCCACACTCCCACTGCATACATTTGGGTTTATTTCATGGTAGATCTCTTTATGTCCCTGGTAATGACATGCACTTCATGGAGACATACATTCACATGAATGCCAATCTCATTACTTATCCTTTAGCCATAGTGACTGGTCCAGCAATGAGAGTAGAGGCAGATAGGAAATGTAGTCAAGACACCAACCATTCTCCTTCCCAAGTTCTGCTAACCAGAATTGGAAGTGAAAGTAAACCAATCTACAATGTGGAGATAAAAAGGGAAGTATGAATCTTAATTTATAGGTAAAGAATTTAAGTTATAAAAATATTTTTATGTGTCCATATCATGTCTATCTCCCACACAAGACACAAGGCTAAAAAGTACAGAACTATGTTGATTAATAAAAAAAATATGAAAAAACCGTTATTTTAATTTTTCAGAGCTTTTCAGACATATGAAATAAAACATTTGTGAGTATATTAAACCAAAACAGAGTAACAAGTCAAAAAATGTTTAATTTGCAAACAAATTTAAAAGACTTCTAATCGATAAGTGAGGGGATATACATGGGTAAGAACTGTGTGAATCCTATGAAACAATAATTTTGCTGGATGCCATAGTATCAGTTCAAAATCAAAGTGCACCATCTGCACTAGAATGAAGCACTGCTTGGTTCTGTGCCAGTCTAACAAGCAGAGATAGGGTTGAGCCCATTGTGCCAGCCACTGCGTCCATCTGCCTTTTTGTGGATTCTCCTCTTTTTCTCAGAGCCTTTTCACTAAGCATGATAATCTTCTCCGGATTCTGATTCCACTGATTCACATGTCCAGAGTACATGAGACGATTTCCTGCTTCCCCAAAATTTACTGGAATATGATATTAATGATATCATTTGATAATTTCTGTACTCCTTTACATCCCTTATATTGGAATGAGCACAAATATGAATCTCCTCTGGTTGTTTGACCACATAATACACTTCTTGGCATATGCAAATAAGCACTCCTGATGTTGCGCCCATTTATTTAAACATCTCAGTTATCATTCTGTCATTTCCTGGACTCATGTTTTTCTCCAGTGCCTTAATTGGCAGCTACAGGAATCCCGGTGGCATAGTGGTTACATGTTGGACTGCTAACCTCAAGGTCAGCAGTTCAAAATCACAAGCCACCCTGGGGAAGGAATATCTGGTTTTTCTCCCATAACAGTTACAGTCTTCTTTTATATATTTAAGACGGTCATTAGAGCAATGAATGGGTTTTTCAATTATTTGAATGCCACCACTGATCAGAAGACAGGAAGGTGTAAGAAACTGTCCAAACCAAGAATAACCAAAGGAGACATGACAACAAGCTGTAATGAAACAAAATGTATCTTAGCTGGCATCTTGGAGCTCAAAAGTCAGTAGGTAAAACTAAAGAAAACTGAGTGAAATGCTTATTTTAATTATCAATGATTAAAATGGAATATTCATTATAACAAATGTATCAGACTAACTGTGCATAACAGTCAAAGAAAACTAATGTCATTCAACGCTGATGCCAAATTTTGAAGAGAATAACAAGATCCATTCCACATTCTGGGTGTCCTGTTTGGGAAACACAAATTCCCTTCCTGGTTCTGTTCCGGTCTCATTGGAGCCTGCCTTTCTTTTTCTCATCCCGAGCCTCCAGGGTCTAGTCAGTGTCACCACAAGCCATTGATACCACAGCACCCTCCACTTGGACCACCCAGGTCAAACCTGGGGTCCTCTTCTAGCCTCTCAGGGTACCACTTGCAAACCTTGTAAACCACTTAAGTCTCTCCATATTAGGCCAGTCAGTTTCTTCCTGTTCCTTTGGGCTTGATAATTAGCTGATATCACATATTGAACTCACATAAGAAATCATACCTATGACAGCTTTGATAAAATAAAGGATATAAATAAGAGACCATCGGGAGAAGTCACAGTGCAGGACGTCCGTGTCTTTAAAAAGACACACTATGCTCCCATGTAGATTTTTACTCTCTCCAACTAGGTTGTTCCCTGAACCTTCATTTTTCAAAGCCACTTGCTGGCTTGGTCCTGTTTCCACAATGATGACATCATGCCTGTGTGATCTCGTAAGCATTAGCCTCCCAGGTCACTCTGTCCAGGAAATTCTCAGGAATTCTGAAGAAGGAGAAAAGGTCAAATAGCTTTCTGCATCTCTTGCTAATTTGAGATCTTAATAATAGGGGGAAACTGGAGTGAGCTAGATGGGAACTCTCTATACGACACTCTCTTTTCTTTCTGGAAAATTTAAATATTCTGCAATATAACCTATTATATAAAAGAAAACCAATGCAATATTGTATTCTCACGAGCTTGTGCGAAATTATAAAGACGCATAATACAAATTACTGGCCAGGATGTATAAAAAGTGGAACTCCCATATACTGTTGGAGGAAGTCAAACCCTTTTGAAAAACTTGCCAGTGGCCCACAAAGTGAAATAAATGCATTCTATATGACACAAAAACGTACTTTTAGCTTTTCATCCACTACCTATGTAAACAAAAACATACACTCGTAAAAATGACATCCAGAAAAGTTCTTAACCATTTCATTTCTAATAGCTCTAAATATCTTCATGAGGTCATTAAACTGTGGTACACCTAGCTAGACTATTCCTGTGGTCATTCTATTTATGACTCTTGACCTCCAAATCCGGCTTTCTTTGCCTGGCTTTAGGATGCTGGAACTGGACCTTGTACTCCTTCGTGTTTGTCAGCAAACGTTGTTAAGCTTTTCCCAGGAGAATCGAGGGCTGCTGTCTCATAAGAGAATACGGGCTGCCTGTTTTGATTTCCCAGCTGACTTGTCCCTGGACCGTGTAGGCTTGAGCTGACTTCCCAGCGGTTTCAGCGATCCTCTCCTTCAGGTGGATCCCCAGGGAATTATCAGTGCCCCATCCAGGACTGATTGCAACCCAAGAGAGGCATGAAGGTATCATCAGTACTTCCACCTAAGTTTCAACCTAAGTACTTCCACCTAAGTTTCCTGGGAGTCAGACTTGGCCTACAGCACTTCCATGCATTATATTGGAAAATATTGGAAAGCACTTTCTCCGCTGAGGTCTCAATCTCAGCTTTAAGTGGAACTCTCTTCAATATTTCCCACCTTTATAAAACTATCTGTCTCGTGGAGATCCAAAGCCCATGAGTAGGCCACTGGAGATCCCCTTGCAGAGGGGTCTAGGGGAGGAGATGAGCCAGTCACGGTGCGATGTAACAATGA
>NW_022104553.1:11573418-11591003 GCF_000313985.2 Echinops telfairi
ATGAGGGCAATGAATGTACAAATGCGCTTTACACAATTGATGTGTGTATGGATTGTGATAAGAGTTGTATGAGCCCCTAATAAAATGATTTTTTTTAAATGTTAAGATGGAAAAAGAAATCATGTTTTAAAATGCATGGTATAATATATGCAGAGAGTAACATAAATATAGGTTGTTCATAGCTAAAGAGATACATAAAAGAAAAATAGACCAGACTTACTAGACTATTAAAGACCAGACAAAAAAGAAAAATAAACAAATAAATAAAATGCATGACTATCCACATGGTAATTTTCAATATATGGATTATCATTTGGGCTTACTTTAACTCTTTACACTTATATATTATTTAGTATACTTAAAATGCGCTCAAGAAGGGAATGAAATTAGGTTAATTTTATTAAGCAAAAAAAAGTGATTTCATTTCTATAAAATTATAGACAAGACAGGAAGCAGATCGCTAGTTGACTGGGTCCATGGGTGAGGAGTTTGACTCAAAGAAACATAAGCAAACTTTGGGGGGGTGATGAAAATGCATACTTTGATGAGGGTGTTGTTTATATAGGAAATACATTTATCAAAATTCTTTCATTTTTATATCCAAAATTATTTTTGAATTATAATATTCCTACACAATACAGATTTTTACAAAAAGGCTAAATATAGGCCAAACAGGAGCTGTTGCAACGGACTTGCTATGGCTCTTCTACCCATATTCTTTGTGGTTCTTTCCAAATGCCTTTGTGGGAACCTGCACATAAAACGTAGTGGCCTCTGAAGCGGTGATTGAATACTTTTTCCATTCCACTGGATATAAAATGAGCCATCTCCGAAGCAGAGAGGGAGAGAGATTTCAAGGACCAACCAGAGAGCAGAATCAGCATCTGGGTCAGGAGGCAGAGCAGAGGAACAGAGCTGCTATGCACAGAGAGAGACGGCTCTCCAGCCCAAGCAGCAAACAAAGCTGAACGCCTTCAGACAGGAAAATACCCTGCAGAAGAGGTTCGCCTTTGGGTAAGTGTAGGTGCTAAACGAGTTTGGGCACAGACCTGGGCAGGCTTTCATTCTGCTGTGTGTGACTGAAAAGAGACACTGCAGACAAAGGACCGTCTCTGATTTTCTCACCCTGCAGAGAAGGAAAGTACTGTGGGAGGGGAGGGGGGTGTCAGAATAGGATCAAGAATGATGCGGGTGGGTGGGTGGAGCTATGTCTAACATCTGTCTCAGAGGAGCATCCTTGGGTGGATGTGGGTTGTATTTTCTTTCCCCCTGGTGTAGCTGGCAGAGATTAGACATGGTCCCCATGCCATTTCCTTACCTACTTACCAAAGAGATACAAAACCTGCCCATAGATACATGAAACATGCTCAAGTTCACTCACAAAATTTATACAAATGGAAATTATAGTAAGATATATATTTTTTGTGTGTGAGGTTGATTTGGCAAGGGAAAGAAAGAAAGGTTAAAAAAAAACATTTCAAGGGTTTATTTCAAAAGTCCAGGGAGGGGAGGGAGAGCAGAGAATGGGGCGGGAGCATCCTGAGCTCCTGGGTGAGGTTCAAGGGACCCCCCAGATGGGACCCCGCGAAGTTGCACTGTCCAGAGGAGAGGTGGAGTTTTATAGCCCGGGTCTTGAGGGAAGGAGTAGTTAGGGAATTTTCCATTGTAACTTTGTTTTCTTCAGGTCCTGAGCGAAACAACAGTGTTCAAAGTGATCTGTAACAGTTGTCTTCTGCACCTGGACCTGAAGGTCACTGAAGAGGAGGTGGGGGCGATGGAGGGGGCACAAAGGTGTAGCCTCTGGTAGAGTCTTTGGAGTATTTTCACCAGTTCTATCACCTAGCCCAGCTGCCCTGCTAACTACCACCTCTACCTGACATTTTTTATCATTTCAACCTTAGAAAACTCAAAACACATAACAAGTAAATTTGTTTTGATGCTGTGGTAAGTAAAACATTTCCGTCAATGTTGGTGGCATTTGAAATTAGTAAAACCTACTAGGGACTTTATAATCTATTTACACAACATATTGCATAGAATTTTAGAGTCTGAGGCAGCTATTCTACTTCTACTTCTAGAAAATTATTCTCAAGGACATATATATATGAGGGCATTTATACATATGTACATACATATAACAAAACAATATTATACTTGTAAGAAGTTATTCACAAAAATTGTTAAGATAGAGTTTTGGAAACAATCTATCCATATATAGAAGAGAAATTGCATAAATTATGATATCATCTGACATTGATGTGAGATGAACTTTAGCTTAAAGTAGAAAATAACAGACAAATATTTGCCTATGTTTTATGACTACACAGAAGTATTTAACTATATGAATTATAACAGATTATGGTTAGCATTCACAAGCATGGGAATTCCTGAGCTTTTCATTGTACTCATGTGCAACTTATATTGTGTTAGTCTGGGTAGACTGCAGAAGCAAGAATCTTTCTTCTTAATTCGTCTAGCTCTGTGGCTGTTAGTTTGCTTGTGGAGGTTATAGCTCTATTTCTATATAGGTATTCTCTGAAGAAACGTCAATGCAATATATCTTTTGTATTGATCAGATGGCTTAGCTCTACATTAAGAATCATGTTTTCCTCTCAAATTGAAAATTAGTTTACTTTATCCATTCAATTATAGATAGAAAAACCACTAGGAAGGAGAATAAATTGGCATTGAGTAAGGTCCCTAGTGACTTGAAGAGTCACTGTGACGCCTGGACAAGTAATGGGATTTGTCCCTTAGGGATCTGGTTCCCTCCCGCACTGATGGATAGATAGCTGGCTGTAGTTATGCAAAATTGTGGCTATGTCTTCATAGATGTACAGATAAGGTGGCACTTTGTTAGGAAACTAATTTTTTTTAACTTTGTTTTGGAGATAATTTTTAATTTTCGCCCTTTGTTAGAAAACTAATTTTTAATTTTTGTACTATGTTATGAAACTAATATTTAATTTTTGCTAGGAAACCAGGGCATCAGAAAGCAGGTAGAAAAGAGGCACAGTTATAACCACAGAACCTCACACTAGGATGGAACGGTTTGTTCATCCAACCTCAAAATGATAAATGTAAATTGATACTGGGCTGTAAATGTACTGAAGAGATTTTTTTTTAAGTTTAGGCATGTCTCTCTGTAGCTCTTTACTTCCTTCTCCCAACTCTTCTCACACCTACTAAAGCCTCTCAAACTCAAATAGTCTGCAGAAATGAAAGAACACTATACTTCTGGATTGTGTACACACTATAGCTTCTGGACAGTATGGAAGTTTAACTGGCTGTCATGGCATGGAGAAAGATCAGTTGCCCAAGGCTGATTCCTAGGAGACTGGAGTCCACCTCCACCCTCCACCCTCCCAACCAAATCTAACACCAACCCTCCTTCACACAGTACTCTCAACGTCTCAGCAGGGTTTGAGAACAGAGTACCACCTACCCTTTACACTTTTGT
This sequence comes from Echinops telfairi, assembly GCF_000313985.2. Classification (NCBI taxonomy): domain Eukaryota; kingdom Metazoa; phylum Chordata; class Mammalia; order Afrosoricida; family Tenrecidae; genus Echinops; species Echinops telfairi. The sequence goes on from NW_022104553.1 coordinate 11,576,879, forward strand.
CTTGGTTTTTAAGTCTGTTCTTGGGGTTACTTGAGATATTAATTGGGTAGACCAGATCAGCCCTTGTTTCTTAGATAAAATGTAGTGTGCCACTATATTTTCAGCTATTTAGTTACGATAAATTATTATCCTAGTTTGAAATATGAGAAGAATTCAGACCTACAAATTACAGGCTAAGACCAAAAAGGTCAGAAATTTTTTAAAATATATATTCAGGAACTTCAAATGAAAGCTTTATATGGACCCATGGCGGCTAGCTAATTATATGTTGAGCTGGAAATCATAAGGGCAGTAGTTTGAACTCAACACTCTGCAGCCCGTAAACTATTTAAAGGTTTGGAAACCCAAAGGACAGATTTTCTCTGTCCTATACGGTCAGTATGAGTTAGAATCGATTAAATGGCAGCATCCCATCCCACGTAGTGTGGGACACTGGGCAGTATATACAGAAACTTCAAGTCAGGTACTGCAAAGTCAGCACATGGCTGAGCGGAAGGGAAAAGAAAGTTGAAAAGGCACATAGGTGGAAGGCGTGAGGGCAATTTAGCATCGAAAATCACAAATCACAGTGAGAATTCTGAGGTTTACTGGGAAAACTAACAGGTTACAAATCAGGTTCAGAAATGCTCAAGACACAGGCACACCTCTCTCTCTCTCTCTCTCTCTCTCTCCCCCCCCACCCCCCACTTAACAACTGAGCAACACGCCCCTTGACCTTGGTCCTGCTCAGGCAATGTTACAAAGTTCTTTCAATACTGCTAATAAATGCCCAAATGGCCCTCCACTCCACCAAAAGCTTCAGCCTGAAGGTGCTCAGCTCTCGATCAGCAAACTCAACTCCCCAATTCAGTAGTCACCCCACTCCACAAGCAATCATCCTGTCTGAAAGCACTCAGATTTACTGGTTCCATGAGCTGGGAAGCCCACTGCTCGCTCTCTCTCTCTCTCTCTCTCTCTCTCCTGTGGCTTCCACTCCTCTGGCCTTCTGTTGTGTCATTGCTTTCTCTCCTGGCTTGAGGAGGTTCAATGCTACAGGATCTCAGGGTTCAAAGACACCCTCCACTCCTGGCTCTTCTCTGTTGGTGATAGTGAGATTCCCCCAACCCTGCTTCTGAAATGGTTCATTTTATACCCAGAAAAATCGCAACATTGACAGATCCCTTCATTAGATTTCCATTTTAATCACAACCCTGTTAACAGTCACTCACAACCACAACAGAATTATCACCATCTTCCCATACCGTCTCTTATCCAGACCCATAAGGAAAAGAGGAAAGGCACTGATTGTTTGGTGGGAGGTGCAGAGACAATGATTAGAAGAGCTATTTCAAGTTAATCACTGTACCCATGCGATTTAGATGATAGAATAAGATGGAATGGTTTCTAAATGCTGTTTAAGCTTAACCCAAAGCTAAAAGATACAGGGAGCCCAAGCTTGAACCAAGTTTGGAGAACACTTGGGACAGGCTAAACTAGCACTCAAGGTTCCATAGTCAAAATCTTAATAATTGAGGATAAGAACGGTAAAATGTTCTTTTATTTATTTATGTATTCCTTCGTTGTTTTCTTTTTCGTTTCTTTATTAAAAACTTTTATTGGGGGCTCTTACATCTCTTATCACAATCCATACATTCATCCATTGTGTCAAACACATTTGTACATATGTTGCTATCATCATTTTCTAAGCATTTTCTTTCTACTTGATCCCTTGGTATCAGGTCCTCATCCCACCCCACTCATTCCCCCCTCCCCCGCCCTCCCTCCTTCATGAACCCTTGACAAGTTATAGATTATTTTAATGTCTTACATAGTCCTCTGTCACCCTTCATCCACTTTTCTATTATTTGTCCCCCTGGGAGGGGCTTATATGTTGGTCCTTGTGATCAATTCCCCCTTTCTCCCTCCCACCCTTCCCCTTATCCTCCTGGTGTCTCCATTCTCATTGTTGGCCCTGAAGGGTTTATCTATCCTGGATTCCCTGTGTTGCAGGCTCTTATCTGTAGCATGGTGTGTGCTCCCCAAGCCCCAGCTGCTCTGGTTCTGCAGTTCTTGGCTGGCACAGGAGGTCACCATGGAGCCAATGTTGAGGAGTGAGTCTTTTCCTTAAAGTCTGCGATAATGGTGGTGACGTTGCCCACGGTTACTGCCAACTGCTCCGGTCCACGTTCTTCAGTGGGGCCCTTGAGGTGTGATTCTTCTCACTGGTCTTGGTCATAGCATTTTCAGACTATACCCTGTTTGAGTCACCAGCGGGACCTTCCCAACTTTGGTCTATTTCTTTGTTGGTGTTTTTGTTGGTAACACTAGGGCTGAGCTCCTTGTCTTTCTCAGCTTTTCTTTTGTCTTGCTTTTCCGATTTCTTCTCTGTTTTTAGGCGGTGGGGGAGTGGCATACTCTTGTGCCACTTGTGCCGCCAGCTGAGAATGTATTCGACATTTTCTGATGGAGATGCCTTTCCTCACAGCACAGGTGTTGCATTTAAAGACCTCGGTGCTGTTTCTGAAGGTACACATGCTACTGTGGCACAAGCTTTCATCTGTGGCTGGTTTCTGGTGGCCCATGGTCATGGATGGACTATATGCCCACACCCCTCCTCCCAAGGCCTGTGCTACTGGGAGGGGAAAGGTTGTCTCTGATCCTCCCCCACATCCACCCACCCCTCAATTAATTCTTCATTGCTGAAATACTCTGACAATTTGAATACTTAAGGAAGCTCTAATAAAGTATGTAAAAAATTAAGTGACTTCACTATAATCAATACTTAGAACTTAGAATTTTGTCTTATTAAGCACTGTATCTTTTGGCTCTAATACAGTGTAATCTATGGATAAGAGACTCAATAAATTTCATTTTATGAATTTAGTAATGCAGTCCACAAATGTCTATAGATCGGTTAAGATATGCCAGGTGCCTTGCTAGGATAGGGGAATTCACAAAAACAAAATAAACAAAATAATGATTGCCTTCATTGAATATATTCTACTCAAAATAGATGTACAGATGAGGTAGGTGAATGACAGTTGCAGGGGAAGAGTGACAATTTGAGCCTGCACTCCACCCTAGAAACTAGCACTCCTTCCCTGGCGCTGTCATTCACCTCAGCTGTACATCTATGATGACTGTAGCCACAGTTTTGCATAACTACAACAGCGATCGATCCATCAGGGCGGGAGGGAACCAGATCCCCAAGGACAAATCCCATTACTTGTCCACTCATCACAACAGCTCTTCACGTCACTAGGGGACCTTACTCAGCCCCAATTCACTCTCCTTCGCAGTACTTTTTCTACCTATAATTGAATGGATAAAGTAACCTAATTTTCAATTTGGGAGGAAAGCATTTTTCTCAATGTATAGCTAAGCCATCTGACCAATACAAAAAATATATTGCATTGACATTTCTTCAGAGAATACCTATATAGAAATAGAGCTATAACCTCCACAAGCAAACCAACAGCCACAGAGCTAGACGAATTAAGAAGATTGAAAAACAAAGGCTTCTTTTATTTTTTCAGGGTGATCTTTCATGCCTTATAAAACACAGCGTTTAAAATTACATTGAATCAATGAGGCTCAACATGTCAACAACATATGCAGGAAAATCAAGCATATTTACAAATAAATTAGTTTGAAATATATATAAAGAACAGTACAACAGTGGATTAAAAAGTGTAAACTCCTTGAAACCTTCATACACACTTTGACACATAAATGTATGAGTTTCAATACGGATAAACACACACGAGGACCCGAGGGAGAAGCTCCAGCATCCTGTGAGGAGAGATGCTCAGTGGCAGCACGAGCTCCACGCCTGCCTTCTTAGAAAGCACCAGTGTCCTTCGCAGGGATCCTCATCCCACTCCGAAGAGTTTAAGATTCCTTCCAAGTCTTCGTTTCACATTCTCTCTCTTTCTACATCTAGTTTCTTTTAACTCGTGATCAGATCATGATCAGTATTAAGGATCTCAGAGCCCCTTGGGTCGGACGGGTCTCTGAAGAGTTGAGCCTCCAGGTCAGGGAGGTTAAAGAACCCTGAGTTGGCATCGAGATGGTTGTGTGAGCCTCTTTTGAGAAGGTGGTGAAAGAAAGGAAAAGCAGGAAGCTGGAAGCGAATTCTGGATTTCAGAATCTGAGGTTGTGGCTTTCCTTATACCGTGGACAGGGAACACATCCGGAGAATCTATGTAAGGGGCCCAAAGAATGAAGAGGGGGCGCAGAATTCCAAAGAATGAACATTTGGGGAAGGTGTAGTCAAAGCCCTTGTTAGTCCTGTTCTGAAAGGAGAGGTGTCCAGAGGCATAATCAAGAGAGATTGTGTACCGTCCAGGGGCCAAATTTATGGGGAAACGGGTTGAAGGTGAGGTGATAGCCCAGGACTCATTTGAATAGCACCCTATTGCCCAGAACCCAGTCTCAGGTGATATAGATACGGACCCTTTCCGTACAACGTCATCGCTGGCAACACCCAAGAACCATCCCGTCCCTCCCCCAACTTCCACGTCCCAGGACCATCTGCCTGACACAAACCCCTCTTGGCCCAACACACAAGGTAAGCAGTCAAATCTCTGAGGGGTGTCTGGAAGCTTCTGCCAGGTATTTCCACGGGTTATACATTTATTTCCTTCAGCAAAAATGACTTCTGGGTGAGCTGTATTTACATCCAATGTTACATGCACTGTAGAGAAAGAAAATCAATTCCAATGAAAATTTAATTCTTTGAGGGAGGGAGCATTGGCAAAACAATTTTATGGTATTAAGTTTAAATGGGCAAACCAAAATTCAATGGCAAAAGAAATTTCAAGAAGAAGGAATCTAAACATAGCCTATCAATCGGTACATGAGAAATTCTTCACCTGCCCACTAGGAATCACCAACAAGGAAATGGCTAGATTTTTAAGAACATGAGTGAAGTGTCCATGATAATTATTGAAGGAGCCCTGGTGGCTCAGTGGTTGGGTCAGCAATTCGAAACCACCAGGCTTCTCTGCAGGAGAAAAACCAGTGTCCTGCAGAGGAAAATACGGACTACAGTGTTGGAAGTGCACAGCATCCACCCCATGGGCAGGAAGCTGGGGGGGGGGGGCGGTATTTTAGTGGAATCTCGACTCTTTGCGGAGTGGGAAAGGACAGTTACTCCAGGAAGCTTTTCTTCCTCTTCCTCAAACAAATGTCTTGGGAATGGGCACTAGGGAATACAATTATTTTCCTGTCACCTGTTTGACTCAATCATTACTGTAAACTCCTATTTTATTCAGCACTGAGCCTTGATCACATGTATGGAAGCCTTGGACCCTTGTGTATTGTGTGAATCACTGAATATGGCCTGAATTTCTATGATAGGAAATTGCCCAAAAGAAAGGCAAGGGATTTTCCATGGCAGGAAGGTTCCCGTTAGCAAATGATGCGCCGTCCTGGATTCCAGAATCCAAAATTCTTATTTTCCTTATAGAATTTATGCAGGATAATCTCATTGCATCGAAGCCATCAAGAGACTCTTGATTGCTACTCTTTCTCTTTGCCTAACTTACCTTTTGTATACACTTTTTCATAGCTCTTTGTCCTCTTCCAGAATACAAGAGCAAGAAGCAATACTGATAAAATAACAAGTATCTTCCATGTGTTAGCCATTCTGAACTCTGAAACAAGACCCAAGAAGCCCAATGAAATCATGAAATTGAGAAATTTTGAAAATTGTCATTTTCATCTGCACAACTACTAGAAAGAGGGGGACAATTAGGTTTCTCATGGCAAGTGTTGGCTTGCTTCTCCTGCCCTGTGGGAGCTGACTAGAAAATATACTGGAAGGCAGGTGGGGTGGGGGGTGGGGGGCAGAATGGGACGGGCTTCCAATCAGGCTGAATGGCAGCAGCCGGGCAAACCCACTTCGTGAAAGCTCTCAGCTGCCACATGGTCCGCAGGCATGCAGCAAGCAGCCGCCCCACAGTCAAGATGCCCCAGAGGAAGGTAGGCTGACTGGAGGGAAAGTGAAGGAGGAGCCCCAGAGGAGATGGGGAGGTTGTCTGTGAAACCTGGGCGGGCAAAAGTGGAGACAAAGGCAGAAGAGAAGGATAAGTCATCAGACACGACAGTGCAAGCCAGAGGGAGGTGGGGAGCAAAGGGAAAAGAGGCTGAAACAGCTAGCCACGAAAGTGAAGACTTACCTGCAGAAAATGGAGAAACGAAAAATGACGAGAGTCCAGCCCCTGCGAAGCCGGAGAAAAAGAAGCCAAGTCTGATGAATGCTTAACTACCATGTCTTCTCAGTGAGCCCTGTTATCTTCCTTCTTGTCCAATCAGAAGAATATTTTTATCAACTATTTTGTAGATGCAAGTTTTTTAGTAGCTATAGCAACATTTTGAAGAAGGAACAAAGCCACGTCATGCTTTTTTTTTTTAAGTGTAAATGCTTTTTTTAAGACATGACATCATTTCTTGTTTGTTTTTCGGTTTGGGTCAAACCAGAAAAGAGTGGGATGGTGAAGTGTGGGAACAGTTGACTGTCTCGGGTTGTCAACGTAACATCCCATGAGATGGGAGGGAGTTTCTGGACCCCTCCTACAAGACACACTTCATGACCATTTGGAGTGACTGTCATGCGTTCGTAATGACTTGAACATATAAGATCCTGTGTCCATGTTTCCTTTGTTTCTTTCTCAATAGGACTGTGTCTGACGTCATCCTGTCAGCGTGGCGTCGTCAGAACTGGGCGTTCTGTAGCTAACGCCTTTGGACGTGGGCGTCCAGGTTTCCGACAACGTTGTTATGTGCTGCGGAGGGTGGGGCATTTGCGTGTGTGCCGTGTGTGACATTAAATTGTGAATTAGTGGGACTTAAGATGTAATGGCTGATCAACCTTGGATGATAATGATACTTGATCATCTTTTTAATAAAATTTGCCTCCACATTTAGAGCTGGAATGTGAAAATGAATTCTATCTCCATGCCATTTTAAGGTTTTGGTTTGTGTATTGAGAATTGTGTGCAAATTATTCATAATGTCTCTGTAATGATCTTAAACCAACCAGTAAAATGCCAGTTACAAAAGGAAAAAAAGAAAATATTCTGGCAGAATTGGTGGTTTTTTCATAGAAACACATACTTCCACCCACCCCCGCCCCCTTTTTTTTTCTTGCTAATTATAATATCCAACCATTGGGATAACTAAAGTGAAAGGGTAAAATTACCAGATCACCTTCATGAAGAAATTATAAAGAAAAAAATATTTTGTTCATTAAAAAAAAATCAACTAAGGGGAAAAGGTACTATTTTCACATTATGAGAAGAAATTCTGAGAGTACAGTAAAATCAGGGTCAATTGTTAGACGTTAGTGCATACGCAACAATAGACTATGAGGAGGAAACTCGAAGGAACAGGATTCCCTCAGCCTCCTGAACACGAGCTAGAAGGTGACTTCTTTCAAAGCCCACTACCAGGGAATCCATGCCAACTCATAGCGCCTGTGTAGGACAGAGTAGCAGTGTCCTTAGAGGATTGTAGGACTGTATCCTTACAGGAGCAGACAACCTTACCTTTCTCCTGCGAAAGGGCTAGTGGGTGCTCACTGCTGACCTTGCGATTGGCTGCTCAACATCTAACCCACTAGGGCTCCTGGATATTGAATCAGATACAAGAAAACTTTTTCTGTTTTTTAAAGATCAGTAAAACGAGCGTACCAGAGTCGAGGTTTGTAAATATTTCCAAATACGAAGAGAAATAGATGGAAGTACTAACCTGAGAGAGTGTAGGCTGCTGTTTTCTCTTGGCTCAGAAGGGGGTTGCTGAGGGAGCAGGTGACATTCACAATGGAGCGGTTTCTGACCAGTAGAGCTGTGTCCACGTGGAACAGCCCACGGCTGTCTTGAGTCAGGACCTCAGAAAAGGAGGGCATTGGCCTTCCTTGCCTGTCCCTCCACTGCACGTGGGGTGGAGGAAACCACCCATCTGAAGAGCACATCAGCTGCATTTCTCCCTCCTTCCATCCCTTCATGGCGATCAATGGAGAAGAACCCAAACCTAGGATTAGAGGTCAAAGAGCCCAAACTTGGAATCTCCTTGAATAAGTATAAGGTCAAATGTTTCCCTGGGGGAGAAGGGCTTCTGGAAGCCAGTAAAGCTTATGATTTAGGAATGAGGCGTTTAGGGATGAGACGGTGTAGAATTCCCTTGCTTTGCTTTCTTTTCTTATTTACTATTTATTTCTCCTGAAAGTATGCCACTAACACATAAAGATGTAAGATAAACTTTCACAACCCACAGGTTTTTTATCTTGTGGTTTGTTTGTCAAAATAACTTTCACCAAGGCCTGGGAAAGTAAGTTGGAAAATATTGCTTCAGATCAAGCAATCTTCCCTGATGTGATCTAACACACTGTAATCACCCCCATAATGGAATCGGCTATCAACAGTCCTTCAGGTGTAAGAAGATTAGGGTGGAATACAACCCTTACTCAAATCACTGCCCTGATACACTCAATTGTATAGAATTTCCTTCAGGGTGTGGCGTGCTTCCCATAAAAATGGATACTGTGGAAAAGGTTCATCAAGGCATGGGAAAGAAAGTAAGTAGGAAAATATTCTTAAACATCAAAATCGTATAAATAGGTATGTCTACTCTCATCAGATCATAAGGGATCATTCAACTTCTCACATATGTCCCTGAAGATATTTACTAAATCTATTGACTCATTTTGACTCAACATTTATAAGAGCAAAAAACTGTTTATCCAGGATTTTAACCTCTCCTCAATAACATATCCTAATATTGGAAAATCAGTTTTTAACCTTAAATATGGGCAGTGGAAACTAATGCATGGACAGGCCTCAACTTTCCTCCATCTCTGACAAAATAATCAATATTTATGTTTTTTATTTGCCTGTCAGATAGACTTTAGACTAAGGTCATTCAAAGATAGCCTCTAAAAATTCCAAGAGATAAGCTTATCCCATCCATTCCATTCTTGAATTTGGGTTGATCCAATCACTTGACCAATAGAATCATATGGAAAATGGATATCGTGAGCCCTCAGTTGAAGACTACTAAAATTCACATTTTCTAGCTCTTAAAGATCTGAGCAATAATGCAAGAAGGCTAGGCTACCCTTCTGGAGAGAGAGATAAAAAAGGGAGCCACATAAAGATGTCATGGACAATGAGAATTGATACCACGCAATACCGCATGGCCTGATGAGTTCTTAGTTGTATTGAAGGCTTAATGGCAGTGGGAGTTCGAAATATTAGAGGATGTTTCTGGCCTTTGGTAACTTAGGAAGTCTCCGTGAAGCAGCTAAGATCTTTTCCTGAGTTATATATGCTGAGCAGGAAAGGAAAAAGGATGGAGGGAAAGTTATGAAGTTCTCTACATAAATAATGGTATCTACAAAGATACACAAGTAACAGTCACCGGATTGACAAGAATTTTAATTAAAAAAAGATATTGACCCAAAATAATAGTCATTGAGCTAGCTTTACCACTTTTAATTACCATATACAGCAATGGTTCTCAACCTGTGGGTCATGACCCCTTTGTGGGCAAATGACTTTCAAAGGGGTCTCCCAATTCATAATAATAATTTATAAATTATCAAGCATTCATGAGAGAGAGGAAAAATGAGGAACTGATGCCAAGGACTCAAGTAGAAAAAAAATGTTTTGAGAACGATGATGGCACAAAATGTACAAATATGCTTGACACAATGGATGGATGGATGAATTTTGATAAAACTGATACCAAGGGCTCACGTAGAAAGAAAATGTTTTGAGAACAATGATGGCAACAAATATGCAAATGTGCTTGACACAATGGATGGATGGATGGATGGATTTTGATAAGAGTTGTACAAGACCCCAATAACATTATTTTTAAAAATTAAAATAAAATAAACAGTACAGTAGCAAAATTAGAGCTATGAAGTAGCAACAAAAATAACTTTATGGTTGGGGGATCACCAGAACATGAGGGACTGTATTAAAGGGTCATGGCATTAGGAAGGTTGAGAACCACTGGTGTATAAAGGATTTTTAATTACTGTATAAAGGATTAATGAAAATGCATCAAATAGTAGTTGTTTTTTAAGGACTAAAAATATTCTAAATAGGGGGCATGTTTCTGTTAGAGTATGTATCAACTCATCTGGACCAGGATTCTCAGTGACTTGGCACTGAAAATCTAGTAATCTTCCATGATGTGATATAGCACACCGCAATCACCCCCATAATGGAATCTGCGATGAGCAGCCCTTCACCTGTTAGAGGATTTGGGTGGAATGTGATATCCTTGTTCAAACCCAGTCCTGATACAATCAATTGAAAAGGATTTTCCTCAGGATGTGGCCTGCTTCCTGTAAAAAGGAATGCTGTGGAAAGTGTGCTTGCTTTCTGCTGGGTTGGGATCCATCATTTGGCTCTTTGACCTCTGGGTCTTTGTCCTTGAGCCAACAATCTGTCATATTGTATGCCTCTCCTGGAAGTGGATAGCCAGTGCCCTCTGACCTGCTGAATTGAGGTTCATTTGCCTCTGTAGCTATCAGCTTATAGTTTTTCAGCGGATCTTGAGTTCATCATCCTCCACAGCTATGGAAGCCAGGAGAAGCCTCCGGCTCCATGGACATCTGACTCACAGAGTTGAAAGATGTCCAGAGTGGACTGGCCATTTGCTGAATATAAATGTATCTCTCTCCTTCTTTTGCTCTGCCTCTCCCTTCCTTTCTCCCTCTTTGTATAAACATATAGATACAAAGACATAGAGCTATACTCGGTATCGGGATAAAAACAATAGACATCAGCCTCACTGGTTTTGTTCACCTAGAAACGCAGCTGGAGACAACGGTATTCATTTCACCAGTACGAAGTCCGTGATTCTTTAAAATGAAACCAGTACAGGTTTAGAAACAAGACGGTGCGATTTGTAACAGAAGGTTGCCTAGAAGCGTACATCAGATTTGAGGTTTCTTCTGTTACTTAAACCATGTCAGACTAGTCAGAAAAGGAGCCTGTTACGTGAACAGGATAAGAAAGGAAAGAAAGATATAGAGTGGTTTGGAGAGTTGGTTGCACACACAATTCATGATAACTAAGACTAGCGTGGTCATCAACATTGTAACTTTCTGAGGGTGTGAGGGAGGGTAGCGTATTATCCCCAAAAGAGTCACCTTGGTCCTTTTGAGTTTGTGTGCTTCAGTTATTTATCCCAGTTTATGAATTTGAAGAATGGATGTATGTTAAAAATGTTTAAGGTGTCAGAGACAATTGCCCAGAACTAGTGTGCTAAAGCAACAGTCACAGGTGTTGAATCAAAAATATCCTTACCTGCTACCTTTAAATCCAAACTGGTCTCCTGGTAGACACCATCTTTTTCAAAAAGGCACCAGTACAGCCCGTTATCTGAAGTCCTGACCCTGGAGATCTGCAGTGTCAGTCTTCCCTCATCAATGGCATCCGTCAGCAGCACTGTTCTCCCTCTATATTCCTCCATCTGCTCTGCAATCACCTGCTCCCCCTCCATGTACACACAAACAGCAGGAGAGCGGTGGGCTCGGATCCACCGCACTTCCATGTTCTGTGCATTAGTCTTGGGAGACAGGTAACAAGTTAATTGTATGTCTTCGCCCACTCTGGCGAGAATGGGCTGGGAAGGTCCAATCACACGTAAAGAAGCTGTTAAGTACAACATAAAAACCAAACAAAAGAGACCCAAAAAAGGTGTTAATCATTTGTTAAACTGTAAAATTAGGGTATGGTTATTAAAATGACAAAATTATTGTGGGTTTAAACAAAATAATTTGTGAAATGCATACAGTGTGAGTGGAAAAGGTTAAGTGTAAGGCTTGAGGACATTATAGCTAAGAGCACCCTTGACCTTCAATATAAGTCTCAAACGGATTTTTAGTAATGAAATATAAAGGAATCCCTCCTCTAGTTCTGATTTTATAATAACTTGAAGTTCAAGTCTCATGTATGGGGGCACTGGATCTATACCCAGTTCACTATTCTCAGATGACCTTGAGCGATATAATCAGAGCAAGAATTGTAGACATCAGTCATACAATTATAGATACACAAAACAAGTCTAATCCTGCCATCGTGGAAAGTCAGAAAGACTTTGAGAGGTCTCTTCAATCCAAGTAATACAATGATTTTAATTCTCACTAGGTCCAGAGAATGTTGATTTCACTTTATTCAGTTTGCCTTGATAATTTTCTATCAAATGATAAGAATGTGCTCACAATGTTATGAGTAAAAATGAAGTTTAGATCCAAATTATAGATTATCCAGCTGGCAGTCAGTGACCAAAGACAGTTGTCCCAATATGTCATTAGCCAAAATATGCTAAGGCACCTCCCTAAAGAAGAAACGCATCGTCCACAAAATTCTAATTTTCAGATTATTTTCTTCTATACAAACTCCGTTTTTGAGAAGTGGTGTATGTTCCTAAAAATATCTGTGACTGTCACTGAAATCTTAAATCCCTCCTGGCAGGTGAAGTACACTGACTTGTACATGAATTCCTTGAAATCTGATAATCTAGTCTCACCATATAACTCTCTTCCAATCAGCCTATTTGGTCCATTGGCCTATCCTTTTCCTCATATATGCTAATTACGGTATAGGTTATGTTGTATTACACTCTATTACATGTAGTATAACATTATACTATTATATACTCTTATACCTAGCGCAATGTATACTGTTTTATCTAAGGAGCCTTGGGGGTGGACTGGTTATGCATTGGCCTGCTAACTGTCAGGTCAGCAGTTAGAAGCACCCCCAGCTCCATGGGAGAAAGATGGGGCTTCCTACGTCTGTAAAGCGTCCAGTCCTAGAAACCCACCAGGGAGGTTCTACCCTGTCCTACAGGGCCGCTCTGAGTCAGCGCTGACTCCATGGCAGGGAGTTTGGTTTGGGGTTTTTACGTCTAGGCTCACAGAAACCAAAATTTAAGAGATCAAATGCAACCTTTTCATTTTAAATATAGGAAAAAGAATGTCAAAATTACATATAATGATAAGAATTTGCACTCTTTAATAAAACAGCCTGAGTCCAAGGCAAATATCAAATGTCCTTGGCAAACTATGACACTCAGATTGTTTCTCAACTATAAAATGATAATAAATCCATTAGCTTTTATGTTAGTGTGAGAACAATAGAAAAATCATTTCTCTATGGCTCTTATCGTTCGCAGCATACAATCAATATTTCTACTAGCTAGTTGTTTTTATATACAGATAACATTATTGGCCAGGGCAGGAACTGGAATGTAGTCTCAGGATTTTTTTCTCTTTCTTCTCCTTCTTCTTAAGCTCCAGAGCACTGTGGTGACCGTGTGGAGTAAGTCATTATTTTTGAGTCTTCCATCCATGAAGGGGCTGTGGAGTTCCTAGTTTCTTTTCATTTCCACAGCATACCCTCAGATCTCCGGAAGGCAAGCTTCTTTGCCCGTCGGACAGGGAGCAAAGGGGAGCTCCAGGTTGCCCTCTGACTGCGTCATAGCACCTGGACGCCAGTACGGCATTCTATTGCTCAGAAAAATGAAACAGGAGGACTTCGGATATAATTCTGTGAACGGGGCCTCCAAGGGCTATGTGAAGTTGGCTGAGAGAGCTCAGAGCAGTGAGTCTTAACCTAAGACCTGTCTGAGGGCAGAGATCTGAATCGACCTGCCCAAATAGTGGCTAACTTTCGAACCTGGAGCTAGCAAACTCCTCCAGGGAACGTTTCTCTTTTTCAGGTTCAAGGGCCGATCCAGGCAGACGGAGCTCAAACTCGAAGGGCCGGGCCCACAGGTGTCTCTCTCCTCAGATGGTGACGTTCATTACCTTTGACTTCCAGAGGCCCTTTGTATCTTTATGGTCTCACGGGATCCGAAGTATCTTTCCTCTAGTTCCTAACTGCTTCCTCCCCGCCCCCACGATCATGATCCAAACTCTACCTTGCAAGTTTGGCTAAACCAGAGGATGGACACTGGTACAGATAGGAACTGGAAACACGGGGAATCCAGGGCGGATGATCCCTTCAGCACCAGTGGTGTGAGTGGCGATACTGGGAGGGTAGAGGCAGGTTTGGTTGGAAAGAGGGAACTGATTACAAGGATCTACATGGGACCTCCTCCCTGGGGACCAGACAACAGAAAA
>NW_022104553.1:11591468-11598661 GCF_000313985.2 Echinops telfairi
AGCAGAGATGACATCCATGCCCCTAACAGGCTTCCATGTGAGCTGCTCTGGAATCTCCATTAGCCTCCAAGCTGTCCTACTGGCATATCACTGGCAAGCAGTGGAAGGATCCCTGCAGGAAGGAGCCCGTGGAGGCCTGCACTTCGTCAGCCTCCTCTGATACTGTCTGAGCATCATGTTCAAGTCATGATGCCTGTTCAAGTCATGCCTCAGGCGCTCATCCTGACCATGGGCCCTCCCCCCTCTCCGTAGCTCTGTGCTCTGGTGTGTGTCCGTGTGTCTTACTTACCCAGCTCCGTCTGGAGTTTCTCTGTAGAAGAGAGAGATTGACATATTGAGGAACTTGGTGTGAGGAAAAGGTAGACATGATTGCAATAAAACAAAAGCAAGTTTTACTTCGGGTGGAAAACTCAATTCACTAAAACAAGAAAAAGGTAAATACAGAAAAAACATTCATCAATCCCAGCAATAACCTGGCTATCCCAACTGGTTTTCCTAGTCTCTGCACAAAAGATATGCTCTCAGTCCTGCCACCGCCAGTTTCTGTTTGTTGATGCTGATATTGAACATAATGCTATGTAGCTATCAGTTTAAAAATCACGCATGCACATTTCATAAAGACATAGAAAGCTTACAACATATGGGCATAGAAATAATCAACTATAATTCTAATGGAGAGATGATCTATATACATGAGAATCTTCCTATGGTATTTGAATGATATTTATATGTGTAATATCTTCCTGTGGTATTTGAATGATATTTATATATGTATAACATTTTATATGCATATTATTTTTTCTATACCCATTTATAATCACAAAAATAACTATATGTTTATACTTAAGTACACACAGGATATGCTAATTTCCCTAGTGAAGTTGTAAGTTATTTTAGCTAATATGGTTCCATGAGTGGACTGTGTGTTTAGAAAGACAGATGATAGATGAATGGCTAGATAATTACAGATGTTATCTTTATCATTGAGTAATACATTGTGATAATTCTTCAGCCTTTTAAATATTATTTAGAACATAAATAATATTTCAAGTTATTTAAAAAATCATTTCCATCAATGTTATAATTTTTAGTAAAATAAGATGTTTAACTCTCCACTGACGTGCTCAGCTGTTTTGGTTTTGTAATGGCGTTGGTTGCTATATTTTATTTTATTTATTTCTTGCTGTATTTTGGCTTTAACAAATGAACATTTAGTTCCTCACAGTTTAGGAAGCTGGAAGTCCAGACTGGGTGTGCCGGGATTAGTGGAAGGCTCTCTCACTGTCAGCTCTCAGCGAAAGTCCTTGTCCCTTGAGCTTCGCGTCTTGGATGGCCATTAGGTGTCCTGGCAAATTTCTCCTTGCTTATTCTACACCTGATTCATTCATTTTACATCTCAAGAGGTAATTACCACAGGACACGCCATACTTTTCTTCTTCATTAACATAACTAAGCAAACATTGCCAAATGGTATCCTAGCTACAAGGATGCCAAAACTTTTCTCTCAGTTCTTCCTCCTAGCAACCCGATTGGTCAGAGTCGATCTGCCCCTAGGGTTGCTAAGGCTGCAGCTCTTGCTTTATCTTCCTTCGACTGAGCGTCTCCTGGATTGAATCCACCCACCTTTCCGCTAGCAGTCGAGTGCTGGAACCACCGCACCACCAGACAGGGACTTGGATAGAGGGATTACAATTACAGCACATAGTTCGGAGGGATGCAGTTCAGTCCATAACAGCATTGCCATCACAACCCACACTGAAACGCAAGCGTGCTGTGTGTTGGCTCTGAGGTCATTCAGCCAGCCAGAAAGAAAGGCAACTAAGAGTGTAAAGTATAATTCAATATCACATCCGGTGCACAGACGCTTCCCCCGCCTCATTCAATCAATTCTCTGATGTTCCATTGGCTAGACTGTTCTTTCTCTATTCAAGTCTTTGAAGCCTGAATTCAGCAGCCACATGAATTTTGAAAATGTGTGACAAAAACCATATGACAGAGAGAGCTGGAAGGGAGCGAGTCAGTTATAACTCATATTCACAACCATGGAGAAAGGAAGGCAAGTCATTGGATCAACTGCTCCGATGGCCTGGAGACGAATAGACCGATCCACCCTGCATCCCGGACTTCACAGAAGAACGGTGTCATCTGACCTCTGACCCTTGAGGACCTCCCACAATGCCGTGACTTCTTTCATAGTTTTATTAGCATATGATTCACGTATCATATTATTTAATTGTTCAAACATATTAAGAAGAGTTGGGCAATCACCACCACAACTTCAGAACATTTTCTTCTCTTATTCATTGTTGTTAGCCCTTATTTCCCCTCAACCTTCCCTGCCATGCCCCTAAGTAATTATTAATCCAGTTACTGTCTCTATAGATGCACCTATCCTGGACTTCACGTGTTGTTGTAAATGTTATTTATAATTAAATACATTTATAAATGTTCTTTATAATTAAGATGCTATTATGGAAATAGCTATCTCTATCTAGTGATCACCACAATACACAAAGAATACCCTTTCCTTAAAAGAATTTAGTTTCACTTTCTTTAAAATATGATATGCATGCACATGATGAGAGAAAATCAATGAGGAAATGAAGGGGGGGAAGGAGAACCTGAGAATAACTCAACAGCTTAGCAGCTGGACAATCAAACTCTCGTATGTCTATTTCCAGAGGCAAATAGTTGATAGATTTGTAAAACCTGTGAGTATACATCATGGAGATGTTTTGATAAAAAGTCACTAGGAGTGATGGAACAATTCCTGGACCATCTATTACTCTGAACACACTGCTCCAAGAGATTGAGCACTGACCTGGGATGGAGATGGTGGACCACTTCTCCTCACCAAGGATGGGGCTGTGGATGACACAGGACAGGATCTCCGTAGCAGAGTCCCGGACCACAAGCATGGATTCCACATAGAACAGGCCATCTTCACCTTGGATGTGGTGTTCTAAAAGCGTCGGTATATTCTCTCCTCTGGCATTTTTCCAGTACACTTCAGGCTTTGGGAACCAGCCTTTTGCAGTGCACACAAGTTCGACTCCACTGTCCACAGTGCCCTCCATGTGAATGTCGGGGGCAGATCCCAGAGCTATGATGGGAAAGCACGTTACCGAAGTCTAGAGTCAGAGAGCCACAAATCACAAAGACTGCAATTCAGAGCTATTCCTCACAGGGAGCGTTAAGAAATTCATGAGGCCAAGAAGCAGAAAATGACCCAAAGTCTTCCTCCTTTCTATTCGTTCCTATTTAATGGTTCCCCACGCGGGGGCTTTTCGTTTTAGCCCCGGAGCAGCGTCATTTGCCAGATCCAGACAGGAGACGAAGAAAAAGAGGGAGAGAAAGGAGGGAGAGGACCTTTTCCTCACGTTTTAATACTGCGCCTGACTTTTGATAATTTATTGAAGCCCTCTCCCATGCCAGAAATCTGCCTTTTTCATCTTAATATTATCTGTGTCGGCCCCTTTGATATTTTGGATGATTTCTCCATTTCAATTAAAACAAGCTATTTACTATAAAGGGAGAAATCTCACCCTTGGGCAATAATTTTCCCATCCCTTTCCTTGGTGGTTGTGATCTTGAGTTGCAAGTTAAAAACGGAGGCAAATGAAATGGGGACTTCCCACTAAACATTCCATCCACTGGGGAAAATATTGTTGAGAAACCTTTTTTAAAGAGCATTTACCACAAGTATAAATTTGCTTTGTAATATGATTCAACACTGCAATTTCTAAACCCAAGCAAAGGTGACTATAGATTCCCCACTGCTGGGAACTCTGGCTCTAGCACTTCCTGATGACAAGAGGCTCAGTCATTTCAGCCAGAACCTTAGAAGTTGCATAGCCAACTTTCAGATGTCCAAATACCGAGAGACATTCATGTGCCCCACCCCCATGTTTCAGTAACAAAAGGGCTGCCATCCATGGGCAATCGCTTTGAACATACGGCCAGTCATGGGTGGCCATGACCGTAACTGTCATGAGTATTTAAGGACAAGCAGATTCTAGAGGAAATACTCTTGTGGAAAGGAAAGGGAAAAAATGGCATCAGCCTGAGAACGATTTCCCTGGCAGGTGAAGAAATGTGTCCTCATTTCTTTTCCACAGGGAGGAGGCGTTCCTGTTAGGAAACCACATGCCATTGTACTTTTCAGGATTTCTTTCCCTAACAGAGATCCTTCTTTCGATAACTCTTCTTCCCCACCCATTTTTGGCTGGGCAATTCCAGGAGCATTCTGGGAAGCATTGCCATTCAAATGAGACATGTTCCAGAAGCAGTCATTGAACAGGAGTACATAATAATCTGATCATCGGACATGACTACATTCACCGGGCACTATTATATGATCATCTCCATAAAAGCACAATGCGTTTAGCCACTTTCATCCCACCACTAGCTTTCTAACTTGATGTCTGGTGCAAACAACAAGGACTGCAGACCTGAGGCTGGATAGAGAATAGCCAACTCCACTGAGATACAGACGCTTGATGGTCAGCTGGCTGTGCTCACTCAGAAAACGGCTTGTTCTTACCCTCCGCCTTAGGTGGCACAGAGGCAGGCCTCCGTAAAACTGCAAATGACTACACTGCGTGGATTCCAAATGATCCTCAAGAGCAGGGAAGACCGTGAAGACTAAACTTAGGAAGATATGTGATAAGTGAACGTGTGTTGAAGACTCTCGGACCCCTTGACTTCAGATGAGTCAGAGGTAAAGACTGGGCTTCAGAAATGTCCTTGGTGACTCCAAGGGAATTCTTCAACCAGCAATAATCTTACCACACACGACCTACTGTTCCCTCTGAGGCCCTATGTCTCTTTCCAGATAGTCACCTGCTACGTTGAGCTGCAAGCTTGTTTCTGCATGATGGTACTCCTCTTGGAACCGGCACCAGTATTGCCCGTTGTCAGATGGTTGGATGTTGTTAATCTTGAGAACCACACTGCCATCGGCAATGTTGACTTCTTTCCACTCTACCCGGCCTCTGTACTCCTCCATCTGCATCTCGGTGACCTCAGCCCCATCCTGGTATACAGACACAGATGTGCAGGGCTCCAAGCGGTACCACCTCACCTCCATGTGCCTCAAAGCCATCTTTGGAAGGAGCTGACAGGTTAGTAAGGCATCTTCCCCAACCTTGGCCAGGATCGGATAGGCAGGACCAATCACTTTAAAGTCATCTGAAAAATGGAGGGAAAAAGAAACACTAACTGGGGCTCAATATGCTTACTTGCTGATGTACAACTTGTTGACATGGAAGCACCTGGAAGAGGGGGACTTTAGTTCAAGGTTTTTAGAGAACCCCAGGATGATGATGTCTCTGTACAGTTGTTTTGGCTCCCTTTAAGATAATGAAAATTACATGAATGTTAGATATATCGCTTATACCTTTGAGATTTTGAGACAAATTTGCTATTCTCAGTGCCCCTGTAAGGCTCTAAGTCAAAGGTTACTGCCATCATGTGGACTCTGACTCAAAACGCCCCTATAGGACAGAGTCGAACTGCCTCCCTGGGCTCCTGAGACTACAGACTTTATGGGAGGAGTAAGCCTCCTCTTTTTCCTAGGGAACTGCTTGTGGAGTTGAACTGCTTGCCCTTAGCCGTCCAACACAGAACAACCTCACACCACCACCAGAGCTCCCCTTCAAGCTCAGCACCTCGATCTATTCTAGTTTAATCCACTGAAATCAGCGAGAACATAGAACTTATGCATTTGAATAGTGGTGTTGGTGAAGAATATTCAAAGTAGCACGGACTGCCAGGAAAGCAAACAAGTCTAGCTCCGAAGTGCAGCTGGAATGTCCCTTGGAAGTGACATCCGTCTTTTTTTTTAATTAATTAATATATTTATTTTGACATTTGTCTCTTGTACTTTGGGCATGTTATCAAGAGAGACTAGATCCTGAAAAAAGCCATCACTCTTGGTGAAGGGGAGGGCGACAGAAAAAGAGAAGGCCCCTCTGGAAGAAAGAGTGACACCGTGTCTACAAACATAACAACGCGGAGGAGGTGGATGGCCCGGGCCCCAGCAGTGTCCAGTCTGTTGTACTTGCAGCTGCTCTGAGTTGGAGCTGACTGAATGGTGCCCAATGGCAATAGGAGGAACCCTGGTGGCATCATGATGACGCATTGGGCTGCTAACCACAAGGCCAGCAGTTCAAAACCATCAGGTGCTTGGTCACGGGAAAAATGAAGCTTTCTACTCCCATAAAGGGTTAAGGTCTTGAAACCCCACAGACACAGTTCTAGAATGTCCTATAGGCTCACTGTGAGTCACAATCAACTCAATGGCAATGAGTGAATGAGCCATGACAATAGTAACAAATTTTCTAAAGTGGTCGTCCCGAGGTTGCTGTTAGTCTCAATATAATGTGTGGATTTATTTTAATTAATTACTTAATTATTGTCATAATCACCTTCCCAAAAATCCAGTTCATAAGCCTGCTCATTAGATTATAGTTTTGTAGGGTTTCTCTTGACCTCTCTAAGGAAGTGAGCTTAGCCTTTTTATTGGTTGAGGAGAGGGTAAGATTCTAGGTATTGGGGGCTCTGTAAAATCTAGCTCTCCCAAGAATATCTGTGGATGATGAAAGGCAATGATTTCACTTGAAATTTGGGCCTCATCAATGTTCAGTCACTTTTTGCCTCTTCATTGATGTCAACCACTAACCAGGGATACTTAATAATTTACACGTTTAAAATGGTCGATGCTATTTTGTTCAGTAATTGCAAGGTTCACATAAATGCCCTTCTCGTCTTCGAGTGCTCCTGGGCATTTTCTCTGTGCAAGGAACCTCGTCGTGTTTCATTGCTGCTCATCATCACGTAGACACAGCCCAAGTGGTCCTCACGACCCGCAGGGGAGCGCGGCTTGGATGCCTCATTGATGATGGCCACTGTGAAGTTCCCAATGAAGTTGTCCCGTCAGGTTGCCCTTGTTGACAGGTGAGGAAACTGAGCCTCAGAGAAGAGAAGACAGCCTCTGCACATCATGTGTCATGTGTCCACACAGGTTGACACTATGTTTCCTTTTGCCATTGTTTCTTCATAACCTCTTAAAATGGCCTACCATTTTGATGAAAAAATTCAGCCACGGAGATTTACAAGTGGATTTCCAATTTCCCAATATTTCCCTGTTAAATATGGAAATGATGTTGCTTTTTCATTATTTCCCCCCCTGA
>NW_022104553.1:11599681-11641314 GCF_000313985.2 Echinops telfairi
TCTTTCCTACCCATTCTCCCTTTACCCTCCCTGTTTTGCCACTCACACCACTGGTCCTGTAGGGCTCATCCGCCCTGGATTCCCTGTATTATCAGTTCCTATCTGTACCAGTGTACCTCCTCTGGTCTATTGGCTATATTTTCTTCTAGGGATTGATTTCTTCCTGTCCTTTATCTAACCTGCTGTTCTTTAAGCTATCTTTAGATCTGAAAGAAGCTTTTTGATTACAATGAAAAGCACTACTGGATTAAAGAGACAGTAGTATGTATTGTTACCATCTTTGAACCACCTCTTTTGAGATGCAGAAGTTATAGAGCAGTAGTCAATTATTTTGCTCTTCCTCCTCCCAGCACCTGATGCAAAATTCTCTTCTCACTAAAGTTCCCTAAACAGGAAAACTCAGGAAGACTCGGCATCACAGTGCAGCCAGGAAGTCATCTCTTGGTGCCCTGGGAGAACCCAGGGGCAAGGAGATGCTTTGTAAAGAGGGTAGGAGGGTAGAGAGAGAATGCTAGAAATGACGCCTATAGGAAAACATGACCAGAAAAACAAATTTTTAAATCTCCTTTCAGCATAATCTTTGTGATATTTTGGAATTAATTGGGGAGGGGCGGGGTGTGGGCCAACTGGAAGAGTGTGGAAAATTCAAGCCCATTGTTCCAGCTTCACAAGCTAAAGAGATTTTTTTAAATTACTGGGATAAAAATGGACTGCCAGCTTAACTTTTGAAAAATAAAAAAATCCAGACTGATGGCATATCAAGAATATTACTGAAAACTTTCTTTCAACAGTAACAGAACCTGATCAGGAGCAGTGATAAGGTAGTTCCTCCCTCTATTTCCCCAAACATTAATGGGGGACATATCAACAGACAGTCTGAAATGAAGAATGAGATTCAGGTGGATCAGAAGAACATTATTATTCTATTCTTTTCTAAAAAGATTGCTACATGCATTTAAAATAGCTCTGAGGAGACTAATACAAGCCCAATCACAATGCCTAGTTCTGAAAAAACACTAAAACATCAAAGTTAAGTAAGAAAGCATTGGTATTAGGTCCATGCAGCCACAGATTTAGTCCAAGCACAATGTGTGTAAGCCTATCTCTACAATCAATGGATAGCTGTGTACCGGTTATATCAGTCAGACACTTAGAATTCTATGGCTGCCTTCCAAAAAGAAGCCAATCCAAACCATGGATTCTGAAGGAACCCATTTGGTCCCTTCAATGCAAGGTAGGAAAGTCAGCTCAGAAGGTCATGAGGACTGTCTTGGGGATCCCCAAGGGTTATCTTGATGCAGGCATATCGGGAAGAAGTTTTAAGAAAATTGAAAACTAAAAATAAATAAATAAATGAATAAATGAATAAATAAAAGAAAATTGAAAACTGCCTTGGTGGAGAAAAGGCCAGGAAAACTTGCCATGGACTGTTTTTGTATAACTCCTGTGTTCCCGATCGCCCACGGAGGGGAGCAAGAGCTTCCCTACAGGAATTTCACTGGGAAATCTTACCCCACGCACCCGATCAGCCTGATCATACTCATTCAGGCATATTTTTGTTCCCCAAACTCAAAACATATTTCATAGGAGCACCATTTGCATCTCTCAGGGTTGCCACCATGGCCGTTTTTCACCTGGTACAAATCAAAGCACACAGCCTTCCTCAGGGAAGATTTAGAGCAGGGTTCTCAACCTGTGGGTCGCGACCCCTTTGGGAATCAAATAACCCCTTTGTAGAGGTCGCTAGATTTATAATAGTAGGAAACTTACAGTTATGAAATACCAACGAAATAATTTGGGGGCCTCACCACAACATGAGGAACTGTATTAAAGGGTCGCGGCGTCAGGAAGGTTGAGAACCACTGAGTGAGAGATATGGAAACACTGCCTTGAGGTGCATAGACTAGAAGGTGAAACTCTATAAAGCAGGGTAGATGCCCTTGTGAGTTTCTGAGACTAATTCTTTTTTTAATTATCTTATTGGGGGGCTCATACAACTCTTATCAGAGACTGTAATTCTTTACAAGAGTAAAAAGCCCTCTGAGTTTCTGAGACTGTAATTCTTTTTTCTTTTTTTTTCAATTATTTTATTGGGGGGCTCATGCAACTCTTATCAGAGACTGTAAGTCTTTACAAGAGTAGAAAGCCCTGTGTTTCTCTCACAGAACCGCTGGTGGTTTCGACCTAAAGAGCTCTTTTAAAATTTCCATCACGAGTGACGTCAAGTGATACAAGACAACTAGACCACTTGGAACTTACCAGTCATTTACCCTTGACTCGTGCTGTCACACGCAGAAACATTCTCTTCTGCCAAGTAAGCCCAAAGAAAGCTCACAAAATTCACGCCAAATACCCTCCCTCCCTCTTGTGAACAAAAACAATCCACACTTCTTACAAACCAGCTGTGCATTGCCACTCTTTAGTTTGGGGGAGATGTAATTGTTTTTACACTGAAGAGAGAGATTAAAAGGCCAAAAACTTACCAATGTGCACTTTAAAAAGAAAATTTCCCAAGTCAGTAAAGCTCCTGAGAGTATCGTGAAAGGTTTCCAAGCTTTCTCTGGGACTCAGAGAGAGATTGTGGAGGGCAAAGGGCAGGAATGATTGCCTGAAACCAGTGTTTCTCAATGAAGGAGGAGGAGGAGACCAAGGTGAACGAAGAGTTTTGCTCTTACAATTTGGCAACGTCTAGAAACCGATTTTGGTGGTTACAACTCGGAAAAGAGATGTCCAGTGAACAGAAGTCAGTGATGCTGCTAAATATTCTATAATGCAGAGAAGAGCCCTGACAACTGAATTATCTAGTCCATAATATTGTTAACTTTGTTTGTCATAGTTAAAGAAACCCGGGCAGCACTGCTAACCCAAAGGTTGGTGGTTCAAACTCACCAGCGGCTCCTCGGAAGTAAGATAAGGCTCACTGCCCCCTTAAAGATTTGCAGTCTCAGAAACCCTATTTGGGTCGCTAAGAACCAGAATCCATTTGATGGCTGTGGGTGGGTGAATAAGCTATCTGCTGTTAGCATGCTAACAATAGTTGGCTCATTAATTCTAAAGAAACAGCTGGACTTTAGCTGAAAACTTCAGGTTTCTTAAAGAGGCTAAGATCTTCCTTTTCAGTTGAAGCGTATCTTCCTTACACGACATGAATAAAATTAATAGTAAGTACATATTCAAAAACAATTCTATCATATGCCTGCTATCTTTATTATATCTTTATTTTATCATTGCAATGAAGACCAGAAACCTTCTGACACTACCATCGCTTATGTTAAATAAAATAATTTTCTCTATTAGTAAGAGATATGGTCTAATATGTATGCAGCTCATCACATCCTGAAAAGCCCATTTTCAATTGAACTTGCTGAATAAAGTCGATGTGTAAAGATGCAACAAGTGAGCGATGATTTCTATTTAGGCATCAAGTGAAAGATAATTTTTGTTCTGTTTTGTTGTTTTTTGGAAGATAAATTTTCAACTCTAAGCATGCACTATTAAAATTCACATCAGAAAATTTCCACTCATAGGTGATTAGGATTGTCCTTCAGAAAAAAAATGCTTCAAATGTTAAATCCCCAGTATGTAAAGTGGACACAGTGTTTGGCTTGCTTACAAATTTTTAACAAAAAACAAACCCACTGCCACTGAATCTGTTTTGACTCATTGCAGCTCTACAAAGGGTTTCCAAGACTTTACAACTTTAGGAGAGCGGAGAGCTTCACCTTTCCCCCACAGAGTGGTTTCAACTGCCAAACATGCACTTAGCAGGCAAATGCTTAGCAGACAGTCCTACCAGAGATTTATTAACTGGTATTAATAAATCCATTCCAGAAAACGGAAGTTTATGTATCAGTGTAAATCCCACAGTGACTGTATATTATCATATGTTAAAATAACACCTCTTTCTGGAGAAAACAAAATAAGTGTCCTGGGAAACGTGATAACTTAGTTTCTTATTTTGTGACCTTGAATTTTACTTTCTCGAACCCCAACTCTCTCACCTCTCTAACTGAATTAATCATTCCCAACCTTTTCCCAGGTGTATCATCACCATCTGACAGATAGAGACATGCAGACTCAGAGAAAAAATCATACATGGTAAATGAATAGCCTAACTCTGATTTTTAATTTAATTCCTCTTCCTCACTCATCCAGGTTCACCGAGCTATTGTGAAGATCCAATGGAGGATGACAGCATTTGAAAACATGCATGCTGTCCAGTAGACGGCAGCTCTGGTGGTGGAGTGGCTGTGCGTTGGGCTGTGATCCACACGCTCAGCAGTTCTACTCCATTGAACAGTTGCAGTCTCAGAAACCCAAAGGGGGGCGCTATGAGTCAGGATGAACTCAACGTCAGTGAATTATACAGTGAACAAGCGAGAGCCAGACTCAACACAACACAAGAACTGCCTTGTGGTGCCCAGCCTTGCCATAGGACAACTTTTCTAGTCACTGCTGCGGTAGAAAATATTTGAGCTCTCCAGGACAGATTTACAGCTGACATAGGCTAAGTTTCCCAAGCATGCTGATTTGGTCTGCCCTACTTGCTCATCTTAATTGACTTCCCCAAGTCCCCAGACCCATATTTCATCAGGAACCACTCACTTGACTATGTGTCCTTGTGATGAATCCAGGTGGCTGTTCAATCTTCTCCTCTTTGGGTCTCAAATACTTCACCGACCTAGCAGGTTTCCAAAGCCAAGGTGGAGTTCAAGGGTGCGCTGATTGAATCAAGAACCACCCACACTTTCCCCTGGGGCTTTGGGTGAAGGGAGGCTTTCTGCTGCCACACCCAAACTACAGGGAGAAGCACAGAAGCTGTGTGCCCTCACTGATCATGAGAGCCCCATCAGAAGACTGGGCTCCCCCTGACGGTTGTAACCTTCTCCCAATTGAAGTTCAAAAGTGTGGACTTTGAAAGTTTTAGGACTGCGCAGAATTGTGAAATTGAACTTCCTAGAGCTGCCTCAGAAAGTTAGGGGACTCTCACTGCTTCCTGGGTTTCCACCCCTCCCACATGCCCCGTCTCAAGTTTGTGCCTCCCTCAAGACCAGCATCTCCAGGAACACTACCTTCTTAGTAAGTCTGCCTTCACCCTTCCCTCTGCCGCACCACAGACAAGGATTTCCCATTGGGGAAAACACTTCCACCAGAGAAACTGTTTGTCAGGCAAGAGAATTAGCAGGAAGAATAAATACTAAATATCCCTTCCTTATGAGCTGGTGGAAAAATGGAGTTCTTCAGAAAGGAGTAGCTGCCTCCAGGGTCAGAGTACCAGCTTAATAGACTCTTGCCTTAGTTTATTGCTTGTTACTTCAGTTTTTTTATCTCCATTTACAATGTAATCAACGGTTTAATTACTCTCTGTTGCCAAAAAAAATCACAGTACATTTGTCCATGTAATGTTTGGACGCAAAGAAAGTAATGATTGGCCACAGGCTTAGGGGCAGGGAGGTTTTCATTTTCCCTTTAAATTTCTCTTCATATGCCTGGAACCTGCACGTGCTTTCAAGAGTATTCCAGGATAATTAAAAGGTTTCATTGCACTGTAATAATCTAAACATGTGCGACATAATGATGTGGTGAGATATAAGTCGCTTTTCCCCCTGATGTTTCTTCTCCAGTTTTAATCAACTTACAGTTGGACCACCTAACTTGAAATACTGGTACTGAATGTAAGGATACTTCCTCCAGGATGTGGGCTTCGATGCTGGGAATACAGCGATAGACTTTCACACCACTTCGCACCCTCTCCTAGCTCAGAACACAGAAGTAACCCCACTGAGTAGGGACTGCGGTGCTGTTACATTGGTAATTGTTGTGAGAAGCCCTGTAGCCACTGAGTTTCTCTGGAAATTGCTAGATGGACTTCTCCACAATAAGTCATGAGAGTACTTGACCAAAATATTAAAATCAGTCATAGATAAAAATATAGAAATTTCTTTGTGGGAAAGAGAACGATTTCTCCTAAGTCCTCTCCCCCCAAAATATGTTAATAAATAAATAAATTACTAAACTAATAGTAAATGATTGTCAAGTTACCTCCCTGAAGACAGTCAGTTGCCAGACAACTGTCTGGTCCCACCACAAGTAGCGCCCTCTCCCTGCTGTTAAGGACAATGGGCTACTTCTCCCTGAAGGCTTGCAGTCATCAGTCTGGTCCCTGCAGGGTGAGTTTATACCCTTTGATAATGGTTTCCATAGTGGGCCAGAGAACAGGTCAAACTGGCTCAGTGACATCCAAAGTTAGGCTGCCATCCTGAATCTAGGATCCGCCCTTCTTGTCACATGTATACCCCAAACCCCTTCTCTTCCTATTGCGTGTATATCCCTAGATGGTCCCCCTCTCATTGCTGTATAATCTATAGTTCAACCCCTTCCTGTGACATATGTCTGTATGGCCGGATCAATACCAGACCGGCTTCCAGCAGCAAGTGACCTTGAATCTCCCACACACACCTGTGGAGCTGACCAGAACTGGCAAATGGTCCGCTTTATTCTCGATCCACCACTCTGCACCCGGCACCGGCAGGGCCCATTTGGCTCAGCGCCTGCTTTGTTCTCACCCACCACTCCGCACCCAGCACAAATACACCCGGAACCAGGAAGACAACTTACATTCCAGAAACCCAGACATACCTGTCCATATAAGCACCACCCCTGTAGCCTAAAGTGTGACTCCCCCGGCCCAGACACTGTGAATGGTGGGACTTCGCCCAGGCTGGATTTTTCTCCCTAATAAAGCCTGTTTGTTCTAATTTGACTGATTTGGTTTCTGGCGCCTCTCAACTACCTTACAATGTCTTTACCTGTAATTAGGGGGCTTGTACACCCCCCAAAGATATATAACCCTTGGTTAGCAATAAAGATCTCCTTTGGCCTCTGGTCAGCTACCCCTTCCTGTCCCCCATCCTCACTCCCCTGTTCCCTTTCCCCTTGTCCTCCTTTCTCTCTCTCTCTCTCTCTCTCTCTCTCTCTCTCTCTCTCGCTCTCTCGCTCTCTCGCTCTCTCTCATTCTCTACATGGACCACCAAGTGGGGCTGAGGTGAGCATGCTACCATGAAATGTGTCTGACTCCATGATTTCTATCTCTCTTCTATCTCTCATGCTCTCTATGACTTTACTATAATCTTTACTTATTATTGCTGTACAATTGTGCCTGCTGGACCCGTGATGATATGTTAGGGGCTGGTCTACCCTGACATTTATTCATTCATAATCAAATTTGAGGTGTTGCCTACTGCTCACACTCTGTGTCATCATCCACTCCTGAAATACCCCTATGGGCGCTTAGTACCCACATTTGCATTTCTATTTACCCTCAAATACAATCACAACAAATGCTCACTTAGGAAGCTGTTTAAATAGCATATCTGTTGGTAGGAAAAGAGGGGTACTAACAGTTCTAAGAAAGAATGGCTGGAAATGATTTTGGGGACACTGGGTGAGGAGGGCCTTCCGGGGCATACACCAGATGGACCACATTGACTCGGGCATCTGAATGCATCCTGGGGACCCAGGCTGGGTGTCACGGTGTGTTGGGACACTGAATCCTGGACCTACAAGGCACACAGCATGCTCCAGAGGCTGCACCAATGAGCTCCAACGAGGGAATTCCACTGGGTACTATGGAGTGGGGGGATTACCCTTTCGAAGTTGTGAAATAAATTTTTCTGTTTTTTGGTAAATGAAACCCAGGATTGATGAACCTATAGGGATAGCAAATAGAACAAGGGGGTTGCTGAGGGTAGGGGGGATAGAGGGGTGGGGGTGATAAGGAGAGATGATGTCAAGGTACCCAGGAAGAAATAAGATGTTTGAGAATTGATTACAGAAACAATGGCACAATTCTGCTTGACTAGATGGAACGATGCAATGGCATGACATTTGGGTTAATTCCCAAGTAAGAATAAATTGAAATATAAAACAAACAAACATGGGTACTGGAATGGTTTGGGGGGCTCACATTAAATCCCAGCTCTCACATCATGGCCCTGCTCAATATTAACCTCCAGGAAAGGAACACGGAGGAGATGGGTGCTATAGCAAAATGTGCTGAAGGAATTAGATGGTGCCTGGCTATCAGATAAGAGAGGGTCTAGGGTCTTAAAGGCTTGTCTCTGAACAATCAGCCATCTAAGTGAGATGTCAACTAAGTCAACATGGAAGAAGCACACCATTATCAGTCACCTAAGGATTGTGAAGCATATAATCTGACGTTGAAGGGAGGGGATTAATATCAGAGCCTAAAGTCTAAGCATCTGCTTTGCAAAAGGCTATAGGTGACAGTGGGAGCCCAAGAATCATTGATGGAATCATTCAGGA
This sequence comes from Echinops telfairi, assembly GCF_000313985.2. Taxonomy (NCBI): domain Eukaryota; kingdom Metazoa; phylum Chordata; class Mammalia; order Afrosoricida; family Tenrecidae; genus Echinops; species Echinops telfairi. The sequence continues at coordinate 11,608,007 of NW_022104553.1, forward strand.
AATAAACCTCCGGTGAACTCCCTCCATCCACAATTGAGGGATCGGAGGAAAGAGGTCAGTAAACGGAGTGCATCGGCGAATTGAGTACAACGGGTCAAGGCAGAAGCCTGGCTTGAACAGTTACATAAGCAGAGTCTTCCTAGGATGCATGCTGGGCCCGATCCAGTTTCCAAAATCTTGTGTTCTTTGGGGGTTGTATTGTTTGGTTTGGTGTTTGATTGTACATATTGGGGGGTATCTCAGGAGTGTTATGTCATTGGGGTCACCCTCTTGAAGTTTCGGCACATGTGTTTTCGTTTGGGTAGGCATGAGAACCAGGACCGACGTGCCTGGCTGACCGAGGAGTCGGCAAGGGGAACAAGGGTTTTGGGGGGAGTGGGATGAAGAGGTAATAATGTCAAGGGGCCCATAGAGAAAAAAAATGTTTGGAAACTGATTGTAGTGGCAAATGTACCATTCTGCTGGATTTGATTCGACTATAGAATGATGTTATATATGTATTAATCCCAATTAATAATTTTTAAAAAGCTGTTTAAACATTGGTTCATCTTTTCTAGAAAAAAATGTACACATACACACTGTCAACAGTTTTGAAATAAGAGTCATTGCATAAATTATGTTGTACATTATATTATGTTACACATTGTTTCATATCTGAAATAAGTACGGTGGCATAAACTCTACCGTAGCTTGGTTTTGTAGGGAAGATGTTGGTTTGTGAGAGAGAAGGAGACAGAATATTGTCATTCTGATTAGAGTTCACATCTGGGAGAGGCAGGAAAACAAGGCTAATGTTCACAGCATTTGGAGAAAACGAAAAACAAGAATCCCAGAGAGGGCAGGAAGAAAAATACAAGGAACGACCCCCGCATCCACACAGCCACCAGAGGGCAGCAGGGAGTCACCTTGGTCTTCCCAGGAGTGACCATTCTCTTAGAGAGGCTGCTGTGGAACCCATTCATTCCCTGTTTACCTCATTGACGACCTAACCCAATAGGTGACAAACAAAACCCTGAACTGAGGACATCGGATATCTTAATTCTAGTCTTACTATCAATTTGGTCAAGACGTATTTTGGATAAGCGTGTTCACTTGAGAGACTCAGTCTCCTCAACTTCAACCTGTGGATCTTATGCAGACTGCTCACATCCAAGAACTCTTAAGGTGAGTCGATAAGCAAAATATAAAATATCTATTTAGACATAGTGGTAAGTGTTGGGAAGTCTTGGTGGGGGGAGGGGACTAGAGATGATAAACGAAATTTTTGAATGACATTAATCCAAGAAAAGGATTGGAGTCTTGCTATAAAAATGGAGAAATCACTGTGAAGGGCTCTAGCTTCCATCCTTGGGAACCTAGTGTAAATTTCTGTTTTGTCTTATTTTGTTTTGTTTTGTGTGGCGACGGCCACCAAATCAACTCACTAGGAAAGTATTTTTTTAATTTGGGCGAGTTCCTTAGCAATGGGACACGGAAGTGCAGACTTTCAACAGGGACAAGCAAAAACAACAACAGCAATAAACTCTGTAGGAATGGACATTCACTTCTTTCCTGGTGCCACAGCAATATATCATTCTATCTCTCTCACTGCACTCCTGCCAATGCTGACTCACAGCGACCCCCATGGGTTTTCCCCAGGAGCTGGTAATGGTATTGAACTGCTAACCACGTGGCTTGCAGCCCAACGCATAACCACTACACCACAGGGTTCCGCTATCAGTCTATAGTCTATTCGTTTCTTGACTAGAATACAGAAGTCTTGTAACACCCCAAAATGCTGTGTCATTGCCTAGTGTTCTTGAGAACTTTCACATAGTAGCTCACCCCAGTGATGAATGGAGTTAATTCATAAACATAGGAGACAGCACCATCCCCTTAAACTTTTGGCCACCCTTAGGAGTCACAAAGTGATGGTGACAATGAGATTTGCTCTGGTCTTACTACGAGAAAACAGGGAACAGGGAACAAAGCATGCAGGAACATTTGAGAGAGGAACATTTGCCTTGGTTGACCCTCTGTCTGTGGAGATGTAGAAGCAGACATGCATGAGACGGTGATCTAGACACTTCAGCAAGTAGTCATTTGAAACCAATGGCAGAGCCATTTGGAATGAACCAGTTCACAGCTAGGGACACAGTGTCTTCAGGTGTGCTTGCACTTACAACGATTCCACTAAAGGTCAAAAAGGAATTTTCTCTACCTAGAGCAAAAGGCCTCAGGTGTTAGTGATCTCCCTTTACAAGTGGTTGCAAAGGGAAGCATCGGAGTTTGTTGGCATCGATGGAGGGTCATGAGATGAAATTTTTTAGCTGGGACGTGTGTTAGTCCAGGTTGACTAGAGAAACAAACCCAGTGACACTCATATATGTATAAGAAAGAGCTTTATATCAAAGTAATTGTGTATTAAAAAAAAAGTCTCAGCCCAATACAGATCAAGTCCATAAGTCTGATATTAGCCTGTAAATCCAATACTAGTCCAAAAGTGTTTCTTCAGACTCAAAATGATGCAAAATTCAGGAAGATCACAGGCTGGTGGGTGCAAAGTCTTGTGGATCCAATGGTGATGGAAGCATCTCAGCTCTAGCGAAGTCCTCCAAGTGGCTTCTCCAGCTCTCCAAGCGTGGCTCTTCAACAGGAAGGTAAAGCAGAGAGAGGGACTCTCTAGCAGGTCTCAGCAAGTCCCCACGTGGCTGGTCAACAGGAAAAATGAAAGCTGAGAGAGAGAGGAAGTTCCCAGAATCCTCATGAGAAGGTCATGCCCACAAGGGGGCATCATCAGGCCATGACCTGATTGACAGGCTAGACGCCACCCTTTCACTCTTAATATCCTCAAGTTGGCATGAGATGATGTAACGACCACAGGGACCGAAGTTCATTCCCTGCCCAGAGTTATATCCCCCTGACGGACGTCATCATTGCAATCTGGAGCCCCACAAACTGAAGACCTACTTAAAACCCCACTACTGTTAATTCCAACTTATAGGGACCCTTGGGGGTCCTCAACCATTTTAAACAGGGGGCCAGCTCACTGTCCCTCAGACCCGTTGGAGGGCTGGACTATAGTTTAAAAAAAAACTATAAACAAATTCCTATGCACACTGCACGTCTCTTATTTTGAAGTAAAAAAACCAAATGGGTTAAAATCACCGGCGGGCCGGATAAACGTCCTCGACGGGCCACATGTGGCCCGCGGGCCGTAGTTTGAGGACACCTGGACAAAGTAGAACTGCTATATAGGATTTCTAAGGCTGTAATCTTTATGGAAGCAGACTGCCACATCGTCCTCCCCTAGAGTGATGGGTGGGTTCAAACCACCGACTGGTTAGGAGGCAAGAGTTGTAACCACTACACCACCAGGGCTCCTCTGAGCTGCAGACCACAAACTCTGAAACCCCTTGTGTAGTCCCTTCCATACACAGATCTGTTTCTGGAGCTGAGGATTACCAATTATGTGTCCCTTTGTGCTGCAGATTTGAAAACAAGAGAAACTCTTCTGTTAAGAAGGGAAGTACCATGGAAACTTACACATATTGACAAAGAGAGAGGGGGACTTTAGGAAAATCGGGTCACTGACTGAGACCCCCTTTGCCCTGTCATTAAAAAGACCACTGTCCTCTGGAGAGGATGCTCTGACCCATAGGTCACTGTGAATCAACATGGATTCAATGGCAGTGGGAGGTGTGCCTATCTCTTCTCTGCCTCCATTTTTGTCTGAAAAAAGTTTACGTTAATATTTGAAAAGTCTTTTCACTATGTATACAATTTTAGATGGCAGGGATATTTTTTGTCCTTCTGTTCTCTAGTTAACAAATCCTGTCTTCTCTTCTGTCTAGTCCTTAGAATGAAGCTAGAAATTTACTGTGTTTTCTCAATAGTATCCATTTGACACTTTAAAAATAACTTGTGTCTTCTGAAACTATTGTATTTATTTTTAAATTTTTCTTTATTTTGTTCGATGCATTCATCCACATAATTTCAAAGTACTTTTTTGGGTTAATTCCAATAGGAGAGAGCTTCAGGAATTTTTCTAGTGTATTCTTTTTCAGTTAGCGAAATGAGGTTATATTTTCCCACATATTATGATTTTTCTATTGTAACTAAATATTGTTTGTTAGAGAATTGTCGAAGCCTCTCCATCAAGAGGAAATCTTCCCTTGTCTGGCACAGGGAAGGTGTGTGAGCTCTAAACTACCTTTATGCAACTGAGCTGGAGAAGGAACAGGGTGTGGGTGTGGTAGAGCTCAGATGATTCCTGACTTTTCCTATTCTTACAGCTGTTTCTTTGTCGTTCAGTGATTACAAATATTCTATTGTTCATTTTGGTACCCATATTTTCATTACTAGTATATGTACACAAATAGAATTGTATTTCTTATATTGATCTTGAATCATGCAAACCTGCTGAACTCAGTTATTAGTATAAGTATACGGCATTGGTTTGCTTTACTTTTAGATTGCTTGGATTTTCTACATCAACGGTGATTTTTTTTTCATTGAGAGCATTTATGTTTATTATTGTTTATGTTCTGGTTCAGTTTTTTTAATAAGTCATTTTATCGGGAGCTCTTACAGCTCTTATAACAATCCATACATCAATTGTATCACGCACATTTGTACATATGTTGCACCATCATTTTCAAAACATTTTCTTGCTACTTGAACCCTTGGTATTAGCTTCTCTTTGTTTACTCCCCCTCCACACACACACACACACACACACACACACACACATTAACCCTGATAAATTATAAATTATTATCATCTTTATTTTATATCTTACACTGTCCGCTGTCTCCCTTGACCATTGTTTCTGTTGCTCATCCCTTTGGGGGAGGGAGATGTTAATACAACGATCATTGTGATCAGTTCCCCCTTTCTCCCCCTTCCTCCCACCTTCCCCTATACTCATGGTATTGCAACTCCCATTACTGTTCCTGAGGGGTTCATCTGTCCTGGATTCCATGTGTCAAGAGCTCTTATCTGTACCACTGTACGTGCTCTGGTCTAGCCAAATTTGTAAGGTAGACCTGGGGTCATGATATTGGGTGGAGAAGGAGGGAAGCATTAAAGAACTAGAGGAATTGTGGCTGTACTTTGAGGGGTGTCCTACTGTCTACAGATGGGCTTTGGGTGTCCACTCCGACCCCACCGTTAAAATCAATATGACTGTTTGTTTTTGGTCTTCTGATGCCTGATACCTGATCCTGTCGGCACTTCATGATCACACAGGCTGGTGTGCTTTTTCCATGTGGGCTTTATTGCTTCCCTGCTAGATGGTTGCTTGTTTAACTTCAAGCCTTTAAAGACTCCAGACACTATTTCTTGTAATAGCCAGGCACCATCGCTTTCTTCACCACATTTGCTTATGTACCCATTTTGTCTTCAGTGATCATGTTGGGAAGGTGAGTGTCACAGAATGCCAGGTCATCTGAATGAAGTGTTCTTGCATTGAGGGAGGACTTGAGTAGAGGCCCAATGTCTGTCTGCTACCTTGATACTTCACATATAAATATATGTACATAGACCTATATCCCTATCATTATATATAAATGCATTGACATGTGTGTGTCTATATTTATACCTGTATAAATGTCTTTTGCCTCCTAGTTCTTTCCTCTATTTCCTTTTACTTTCCTCCTGTCCCACTATCATGTTCGACCTTCATTCAGCTTTCAGTAATTTCTCTCAGTTACATTGCCCTTGATCAAACTCCACCAGGCATTCTATTCCCTCCTCACCATCGATTTTAGATCACCTTTTGCTCCCTTGTCCCTGGACATGTTGGCTCCCCACTTCCTTTCCCCCACCTGCTCCTCTCCCCTGTCCCTCCAGAAGGTCGGTCCTATTGTTTTCTCCTCAGGATTGTTTGTCCTGCCTACCTTATATAGATAGACATGGGCTGGGGGGATCGGAAAAAGACCTATAGTTCCAGATCTGTCTGCTGACCCTTTTGAATATTTTCCGATGGTGGCTGATGAGGTGCCAAGCCCTGACGCCCCCAGTCTGAAGTCTGTTTTCGGGATTCCCCAAGGACTTTGTTGCTTTGCTCCCCTTGCTGTGCTGTTGCACTTCCTTCGTGTTTCATCCTGATGGAGGGGATCAGACCGGGCACAATTCCCATACGGTGCTTCCAGTACTGTCCCCAGTAGCACTATGGGTTGGTCAGGGGGTGTCATTTCTCGGGGGGGCGGGGGGAGGGGGTTTCCTATGGTCCTCTCCGTGCATTGACTGCTCCAAGCAGGAATGTCACCTTCGGGGCTTGGTGGGCCAGATAAACTATCATATTTCATGCAACAGGACAGTTTTCTTTATGATTAATATGCTTTTTGTTTCTCTTGTCTACCTGATTGCTCTTGCTAGGACTTCCTATACCATTCATTTAATTTCATTCTATTGAATTAAAGTGGCGATAGCAGATCTTCTTGCCTTGGTTCCAAAATCATTCCGTTTTTAACTACTGAGTACGAGTGTAATATCAGTTGTATTTTAAAGTAAAATTTCCCCATCATGTTAAGAAAATTCCTAATGCTATTTTTTTCCTGAGAGTTCTTTTTTTTTAAAGCATTTTATTAGGGGCTCATACAACTGTTATCGCAATCCATACACACATCAATTGTGTAAAGCGCATTTGTACATCATTCTCAAAACATTTTCCCTGAGAGTTCTTATCATGAATGAGTGCAGGATTCTGTCAACTGCTTTCTCACCATCAGCAGATGTGGCAGTATGATTTTGCCTCTTTGCTTTGTTAATATGGTGGATTAAATTGCTGAAGATGTGTCCAGCCTTGGAGACCTATAACAAAGTGCAGTCGATCATGGGATATCATCCTTCTTATGTATAGCTAAAAAGCATTTGCTGATATTGTGTTAAAAATGTTGCCTCTATTTCATATCAGTTTATAATTCCCAATTTTGCTGGCTTTCTCCTTCGTGGGTGTAGGATAATACTGGTTTCGTGGTTATTTTGAAAGTGCTTCCATTTTTCAATTTCTGTAAGAGGTTGTGTGGAAGTGACACTAATTCTCCTTTAAACATTTTGTAGAATGGCACTATCTAAATCTGAATATTTGGTTTTTTAGGAATTTGCTCCTCCCAGTAAAGATACAATTTACCAATCAGAGGGAATATTTTACCATAAGAAAATATTGTCCAGAAATCCAGCTCACATTTCAGCCATGTTGAGTTTCCAGAAAACAGAGCTAGAAAGTTAGCTTAAGAGCACATTTATCATCAAGAAGAAAGGATGTTGCTGACATTTAACAGCAAAGTCAAAGTGATTTACAGTTCATTGTTCTGCTTTTAAAGGCTCGTTTACATTTTAAAAATTATTTAAAAGACACACATTCTATGTCTTGTTCATTTGCTTATTTTAAAAATGTGTGGTGATATTTAATATAAAAACACTTCAACCCCTTGGCTATGGGCAAAGAGACACCTGATTGGTGGCGGTGCTCTTCAATCAGTCAGGGACAGAGCCAACTTGAAGTCCTTTGGTCATCCTAGCTTGAAGTCTGGATTGTGGCCAGAGCTGTTTCATGCCAAGGGCACATTTAAAAAAACAAAACAAAACACTTCAAGCCCTTTAAAGTTGAAGACCATGTAAACAATTTAATTCGGTCGAGCACACCAAAACAAACTCTTGAATAATTACACGAGTAAAAACATTATCTGAAGCATCCTGAGCCTTTCCCATGCTGTATGAAAAGTCAAAGTCAAAAACTTTGTGAAGGTATAATTGCTGTTGACCACAAGATGGAAGCCTAGTCCAGTTTATACTCAGTGTTAGAAAAGTAAGGGAAGATGTTCACGGAAACTTTTGAAATATTTGCCGATAAACATGGTGTAGAAGACGAAGCAGCCCTTGCCCCAACCAAGGCTCTAGTTATGGTTGGAGCGTTTATAGGGTTTTGATGTGCACTCTCCTTCTCTGAGTCCACATGCTACTGGTTATAGAGGCAGGGAACCCTGACTGAAAATACTTCAGTCCCTACCTGCTAGTTTCCTTGACCAAAATACCTAGTTTTCTCGGGGTACAATGGAAATACAATGATGATCTAGAGAACATACAGTTCTCAGGAAGTGTATCGGTATACGATTAAGATTTAAATTGATACCTATCAATTTAAGCAAAATATTGGGGGGGAGACTTCTAATAAAAAACCCCAAATAAAAATCCTCCAGCCTATTTCTCACCTCTCTTTTTACCTAAAGATTTCCCAAGTTCAAATGTAGTCTCAGAAATTGGAAACATATGATGCTTGTCTATTATCACTCTTGGATTTTCTAAAACATTTTACAGCATTGATCTCTCCTCATGTATTATCCCATATTAAGTCTTGAAATTGTTTATTTTTAGATACTTATCCTCTATCATGGTTGTTTCCCAGATTTCCTACTTATTCTCTCTGACTGTCCCATGCTATACACAAGCCCTGGGGGAGCAGTGGGTTACCATTGGACTGCAAGGGAGCAAGAGGAGGCCTCCTTCTACTGCAGGAAAGATTTGTAGCCTCGGAAACCCACAGGGGCCGTTCCACCCTGTCCAATAGGATCGCTATGAGTTGGGAGTAACTCAAGGGCAGTGAATGTAGACAACGCAGACAAGAGCCGCTTTCGCATGGCTTCTATTTTTGTGTGTGGAAATTTTGTGTGTGAAACTGTTATGTGTGAAAATGTCATGGCATTCAGATGTGAAATTTTAAGTGCTTAGGTCATTTCTTCTTATTTTTGAGATAGCTAACTTTTATTGTGCCAACCTGGCCAATGAACACGTGGGATTAATGGAAGGGCGGAGAGATAAATGGCTCGGCGAGCCTCGCCTTTCTTGTCTCTTGCTCTTTGATCATCGGGCCAGTGTGTGGCTGCCTGGCTTGTTCTTTGCCTCAGTTTCCAATCTACACTACCTGTGGGACACCTAACCAGTGGACTGTGTCACTGTAATTTGAGGTTCCTTCAAGACCTGCTTCGCTACACCATTGGAATTTACATCGATTGAGCCTGGGAGTGTCGGACCTTGTCATCTGGCTGACTGTTGGTGACCTACCTACCTTGCTGCTTGCTTCCTGTGTCCAGATAGCCTGAATTGCTGTACAGAGGACTACCCGGCGGCCCTCAAGACTTGAAGGACTGCCAGTGTCTCACAACTGTCTCACGGGAGTGAGTTGCACTGAGCCATTTGTACTGCTTTATAGATTAATTACCTGTTTATTTCTTATGTTATCTTTCTGTAAAATATATATATATATATATAATTATTAGTGTTCTGGTTGTGTTTCTCTAGAGAACCTTGTCTAACACAATTTTCTACAACCTTCCTCATGATATCAATCAGCAAGCTGTCCCAGAGATGTGCAATTCACATTTCTTACCTTCATGTCGTCATTTCTCTTGTCTTCTTCCTAAGTCTGTATGAGTGTATTTGCAGGCTTAGAATCCAAGTCATTATGAGGATTTCTGATCAAATGCAATAAACTCAAAGGGAAAGAGTCGAGGAGGACTGCAGCGCAGACCTGATTACATCCCCAGGAGTGGGCAGGGGTCACACTTAGGCAAGAGACAGCTTCCAATAACTCTGGCTATTCCCAAGTAATGTAGCAGATCTAAGGGAGCTATTGTCGGGATACAGTCCGTTTACAAACCCCTTGGCACTAAATTACCTCCTAAATCTTCTGTAAGAGAGAATAGCTTGACAAGTTCTAAGGAACCGAAAAAGGGAATGGAAAGCTAAAGGAGACAGACGTTTTCAGAACACAAACTTGACAAACATGGTGATCCCAGTCATGACCTGGAATTATGCTTCTAAGGTATCTCACTTCCATGTCCTAACCCAAATCCCACCCCCCTCCCCCCAAAATTCCCAATTGTTACATTTATATATATGATGGAGCCCGTGTGTCACTCTGGTTTAGACTCTGGTTTAGGATTGTTAACTGAAGGGTATATGTTCAAACCCACTGGTCACCCTATGGGAGAACGAAAAAGCTGTCTACTCTCCAAAAGATTTATCATCTCAGAAACCCTATATAGGGCTACTATGAGTCAAAATTAACTCCATGTCATTAGATCATGATTATATATTAAATTTAGTTACACGGTTTTTGTTTAATTTTCATTCACTTCTGTAGTCTTGTCTGTATCTTAGAGAGAGAGTTCAAAAGAGAATTGGTTTCCCAGGCTTGTTCTCGGGTTTCTGAAGGTGGCTTATGTTTGCCGATGGAATTAACTATTCTGGGATCTCAAAAATGGAGGTTGGGCAGAAGTCATTTCCCTCAGTGGATGATCTGGTTTCACAAACAGGCGTTTTGGCAACAGCCTGTGTTCCCAAGACATTCCACGCCCTCAGGGTCCTAGAGGAGTTGTGTCCCACGAAGTGGCTTCCTACAGGTTCCCAGCCTTTTGGAAGTTAGTGGTTTGCATTGAATTCTGCTGTTCAAAACTTCCTCGCAATTATCAGGCACGATCCCCTATAACATATTAAATTCTGCTAATATGCCTACAGTGATTTCTGAGACTCTTCATTTATTTTCACCAAGAGAACTTCAGTCAGGGACTCTCAGAGATTGCCTCAAGCTCACAGGAAGTTAGAGCTTGGGAGAGAATGGGTGAACATTAGTAGCATGCAAACAGCAAGGTTCTCCTTCCACAGAAAAGGGAACTGAAAATCTTTTCTAACAGCTTTGATATTTAATAGCCTCGTGAGAGAACCAATCAGTGTGCTAAGTCTGAGCAAAATCATGAGTTGCTGAGCAACCTCTGGGATTCAAGACACTATTACAATATGTAAAATGTCTTTCTGTAAAATATCTTTGAATTTGTACCTATTCACTGACTTCTGTCTAAAAACTAGGCATTGTGACATCCAGCAAAGGGTAAGCATGGAAACATCAACACAGCTCTGCCCTGAAAGAAATAAACCGAAAACATAAGGTCAGAACCGCAGCATCGGTGGGTAGCGTAGCACTCTCGGTTGGCCCGTTCTTCAGCCTCCCGGAAATATAGTCCATATAGTCCATGATAATTCCACGTGAACTCTGTACGGCGAGTCCCCCCTTAGTGAACAAAGAGTCAATGTCAAAGTATGTTCAACGTTCTTATGATCACATAAAATGAGGCTCTGAAGGGTATTTGCCCTCATAATTAGTGAAATAAACTACATGTAGAATAAGATCATGCATCATGACTGGTATTAAGTGATCTGATGGGTGCCTCATTGCCAAGATCCTCTTCATTACCAATATTTGGAGGATAACCCTTTCCATGGTCCCTCCTGTGGGCTAACATATTCTTTTGTATGATGCTGACGTTTCAGACACCTGAGAGACAGAGTGGAATAATTTTAAGTCTGCTCCGTGGTTGGTGGACATTGAGACATATTCTTCAAATCAGAACTTTAATAGTCATCTGACGTGATGGAAGAAATGAAAAGGTTCTCCGGCAGTTGATTGTCTTTAGTTTGTCCAGAAAACGGCCTGCTCGGGTTACTCCACCATATCCGTTGACTCGAATCCTCAAACGTGACCTGTCTGCTGCCGTCTCTTCTAAACTCCAGACAGATTTAACGTAATAGATATTAGGAGGCGGAGCTCCTCTAACAGCCAGCTGTTTGTAGTCACCACTCCCTGGGTTCCAGAATCTTGCTGTCCATCTCTTACCACTTTCTGGAGTGTTGAAACTTAAAAGAGTTTCTCCTTTGACAGTCTGTAAGCACAGAATATGTCCAGATTCCCCAGGCTTTGGGAATGTGTTGGCCATATTGGGATGTAAGGAATGAGAGAAGAAGCATGCAGCAATCAATTTTGGCACCTAGCACTGCCAGGATTGAGGGATTCTCTGTGACCTGACAGCTTACCTGCTCTTCAGATGACCCACTGCCCCTAAAGAGACTCGCCAGCTTTCACGGGTCAGAAGTGCTTCAAACATATCCCTTTGAAGGGCTTAGCTTAGGATGAGGTAACCGTATAGCATTATCCAGTGTGCTCAGGCTTTCATTTATTGTTTGTTTCACTGATTACGAAGTTTCTCTTTCTCTACTGGATTAAAGCCTATTTTCTTTCTTGGGCCCTTTACAAAAGTACTCTCCTTAGCAACAGATGTGTCATGTCCAAACATTTTCCTGATTGGCTGAGGCTTAACTGATCTTCATTGTAACTGTGCCCAACTCTATTAGACCTCCAAATCTCTTTCCTTTTTATTTCTTTCAGTCCTGCCTCGCGCTTGAGTTCTACGGACTCTCCTCAAAGCACTAATGAGGAATATGGCCTCAACAGGGACCCCTGCACTAGGATTGTTTGTCGTGGCTGTTCTGATGAGCTTTCAGAAATCATGGGCCATCAAAGGTAGGTGCCAAAAGTCTCAGAATCAAAGAAACTGGGCGGTGGGGCCATTGAAGAAATGAACTGTGGATAACTGCAAGTCAATTGTTTGAGCAAGAGAAAATGGTGACAGGTATTTGTGGGATTAAATCTAAAAGCATAACAAATTGAAGCTGGGAGGAATTCTCTGACGACAAACTGAAGTAAGCTAAATTTAGTTCATAAGAACAAAACTGAGCTATGTATTAGTAAATACCAGTGACCTGGATTAAAGCCAAAGCTGAAGGAAACATTTTCTGATACTTACAATCAAAGTATCTTTTGGAAATTTAATTTCATGTTCTGAAAAAGTGATTAAATTAAAAAGTAAAGCCCTCATATAGTTTTGTGAAGATTCAATGAGAAATTCTGAGTACTATTACTAGCTGGATATGTGGTAGTGATTTTTAGTAAAATTGCCTGGGTGGGGAAAAGGTTAAGACCTCAGCTATGAACTGAAAGGTTGGTGATGTTATGAGTCCACCCAGAGATGTCATGAGTCCACCCAGAGATGTCTTGGAAGAAAATCCTGGCAAATCTACTCCTATAAGGTCAAAGCTATCAAAAACTCTATGCAATACAGTTCTGCTTTTACATACATGGTATTGCTGTGACTCGGAATTGAATTGGTGGTGACGATTTTGTTATGGTTGGTAAGTTTTTCCTTCATTTGTATGTTTTGGCAAGTCGTGTTAAAATATTGTGAGCACAGTGTATTGAAGATCACTAGCGAGAAAGCTCACCCAAGGATAGCAATTTACCTGAGGGAGAGGGGAAACTCCGGAGTGGTGATATAAACCACATCTGTCTAATTGAATCCTTCCTGTGACTATGAGCATCTCACTAGCCTATGGTGATGTGAGATCACTGTTAAACAAGGGTGTTTCTGAGAGAGTAGAGCCATGAATAAGGAAGTCAGGAGTCTGATTTTTTTTCCAGCCCCTGCCACCTCTGGAGCGATCATGTGTGCTATTGTGAACAGTTAGAACAAGTGCTCTTCCCTGAGCATGACTCCCACGGTCACTGGAAATACGCAGAGTAGTGGCCCAGCTCTTGCACTCAGGATGGCAGTTGTATTTTCCATTGCCCCAAATGAGCCAGGTGACACTAATGTTCACCTGAAAAGTTTGCAGCTCTTCTCTTCCGTGCAAAAGGAAGGCCAGAATGTATGGGGCGGCGCAGGCTGGCGGGTCGGGGAGTACAAGAGGGGACGGGGGTGGGGGGGGGGGGGGGGGGTTTTTGTGCATACACACACACACACCCGCCTGTGTGTCTGTTTCAGATTATAAATGATAAATTGAACCCCTAATTTTGTTAATGCACTTCCCCTGTCTCTTAACGAATCACTAGCGACACCCCCCCACCCCATGTACACGCAGTACAGAGCATGCATATTCTCCGGTTGTAGTTTAACATTTTCAAGTTGCTTTTTCTCTTGGGGTTGATAATTCTCGGTATCAACCATAATGCAATGCAGTGTGTACCATAAGGACAGTTTCCATCTAAAGAGCATTCACATTTTTTTAACTGCATTATGATTCTTCTCTTTGAGTATCTAACCTGTAGTATTAAAAAAAAAAACCAAAAACCTCACAGCTATTGAGTCGATGTCAACGCATAGTGACACTATACAATAGGGTCGAACTGCTCCCTGGGGGCTTTCAAGGCTGTAACCGTTTATAAGAGTGGAAAGCCGCATTTTTCCCCAGGAGAACAACAGATGGTGTCGAACTGTGCACCTTGTGGATGGCGGCCCAATGCAGAACCAGTATGCCATAAATCTAGGTGAATAGCGCTCTTTAACACCACAAGGTCTCAGCCTTAGCTCTCTAGGGTGTCTAAGCTCCAGTTATATTTTCATAAATTCAAAGCAGCCTTTGAATGGTGTTTGTTGTAGACTTGATATATATTAGTATAAATAACTTCCCTCGACTCATTTAATTCCCCAAAACAAACCTAAGGTAAAAGCAAACTATACTGAATATATATATATGTATATATATATATGTATATATATATATATATGAAATTTGGATATAAATAAGAAAAGTACACATAAATAAGTAGAATATTTTGCTCAAATGACTCAGCAAATAAGCAGCTTGCTAAGAATGCAAGATTTGATTTGATTCCAGAATTGTAGTTCAATCTTTTAAACAGTGTTCCCATCTTCCTAGAGAAAGCAATGATGTAAGAAGAACATGCCTTGCAACTCTGACCTATGAATGTACTTAATGCCTTGGTTTAATAGATGAAATCTTTTTGTTCTCTTTGGGGAACTTCTGCTGGATTTCTTAAAAGGTGTCTTACTTCCAACCTACTAACATGGAGCCAAAAACAGCTTCACCAGACCCTGAGCTTATTGTCCTCTTGATCCTTCCTATCTCTTCTCCAGCGCTGCCAAGCAAGCATGCCGTACACCCAGGTTCCATATTTCTCAGTTCACGCCTGGTGTCCATGACTCCTCCATTCCCCCGGGCCCTATCTTCTCTACCACCTCCTGCCACACGTATTTGTCTCGTATCATGTGCTCTTCTCACCTCTCTCTCTCTGACTCCTTTTCGTGCCTTTTCAGAGGATCATGTGATCATCCAGGCCGAGTTCTACCAGAGCCCAGACCAATCAGGCGAGTTTATGTTTGACTTTGATGGTGATGAGATTTTCCACGTGGACATGGGCAAGAAGGAGACCGTCTGGAGGCTTAAAGAGTTTGAACGTTTTGCCAGCTTTGAGGCTCAAGGTGCCTTGGCCAACATAGCTGTGGACAAAGCCAACCTGGACATCATGAAGAAACGTTCCAACAACACTCCCATCGTCAACGGTACCTCTCTCTGTTGTGCTCTTAGACGAGGGAATCCGTAACCCTTAAATAAATGATTCAGTTCTTTGTCTCCCAGTATCGGGACTGGCTTAGCCATGGGGTCACACTGGTGGCGTGGGTCCATGTGAGTTGGAATTGACTCAATGATGACTAACAACAAGCTTGTCATAGGCAAGCCCCAAATTACCATGTCATAGGCCCAGTAGGTTTGTTTCTTCTTTTTCTCCTTTATATCCATCTGTCTTGTCTCTACCATCCATAGCCACTCAAAAATCACTAGGCTGGGTCCATGCTGAGGGAGCCAAGGTTGAGGGCCGTGGATATCTTACAGCTCAGTACTGGTTCAAGTTTCAGAGGACAGGGTCAGCAATAGGGATATGGGGCCTTCACAGAGAGTCCTCAGGGCACAATTCCAACTACTCTTTAGCTTAGGTTTGGAACACAACTCGGTAAGGGAAGAGAAAGGACAAGCCTCAGCATGGAAACCTAATTTCTGTCGTGTGTTTGTCCCCCCAGTACCTCCAGAAGTGACTGTGCTTTTGCACGACGTCGTGGAAGCTGAACAGCCCAACGTCCTCATCTGTTTTGTTGACAAATTCACCCCCCCGGTGCTCAAAGTCACCTGGCTTAAAAATGGAGCACCCGTCACCACAGGAGTGTCCGAGACCGTCTTCCTGCCCAGGGACGACCACCTGTTCCGCAAGTTCTTCTATCTCCCCTTCCTGCCCTCGGCAGAGGACTACTACGACTGCCAGGTGGAACACTGGGGTCTCGACACGCCAATTCTCAAGCACTGGGGTAGGAGCCGTCCTTAGCTCCCTTGTTTCAGCTGATGTGCTTGTCTGGTCCCTTGGGAAGCGGCATTCCCCAACTGCTTTATGCCATCTGATTATAATCCAAATACTTTGTCTTCTTCAATCAATCATCTTTTCTGACTACCTAGTCAGCAATTCCTTCACTCTATCGTCCTATTTTCCTCTTCTTTAATTATTAAAAACTAGTCTCTTTACTAAGTCATTTATATTTGCAACTAACTGCTACTTCCTACCGCTATTCATGATCTGTGATCTCTTTTCTTTTTACCCCTAGAGTTTGAAGCACCAACCCCTTTCCCAGAGACAACAGAGAACGTGGTGTGCATCCTAGGCCTGGTCGTGGGTCTGGTGGGCATCATCGTTGGTAGCCTCCTCATCATCAAGGGTGTCCGCAAAGGCAATGCTGTTGAACGTCCCCGTGGGCCTCTGTGAGGTGGGTTTGATGCAGTCAGAGGAAGACGTGGAGGGATGGACATATGAGGTCTTTAAAGGAAATGGGTGGGCAGCAAAGTTGTGCTTCTTGATTTGCTTTCCTAGGACAGAATCAGACACAGGCATCATGGAGCACCCCCAAACTTCAAAGTCCCTCATTTCTTTTGATAGATGTGTGTGTAGACCACAGATTAAGTCTTGGAAATTATTTCCAGTGCCTAACCACATTTGTTCAGGTTAGAATACCAAACCTAATGATCTAAGAAAGTCAGCTGCAAGCTCAGGGAACTTCTTGGCTTTTGTTTCCTAAAGTGGCCTGCCCATGTAGTAGCATTTTTAGACGCCATTGATGCATTCATGGATAGACACATTTCAGGAAAGAGACATTTCATGGAGTCCAATGTCTGGCTCGCTTTCTCCCTTCTGAGTGGTGGTGTTGGATGTTCTAAAAGCACGTCAACTGCAGCCTGCATCCGGGCTCATTTGGACAGTTGAGTGTAGCTGTTCATATTGGAAGAGCTATATTTACTAGAGGTGAGGTGAGGCGATATTTTTCCAGCGTCAAAATATTAAAGGAGAAGAGGAGGGACTCTAAAGGAAAGAGATAAAAATATGCGTGTTCAACTCTTTCATAACTACGTGCTTCTTGTTTCAGGTTGTGTCCTTTCTTAGAGAGAAGATAAATGAAGAAAATTCTGCTTCAATACCTTTCCAAAGTCAGCCATACTCCAATCGTTCACGTCATTGAAGACAGCCATTGTTCAGCCCTATCCCAGTGTCAACTACAAGCGTGGTGCTGCCTTCCCCCGGTCGTGGCATCCAATGACATCTATTGGATGTATCTTTCTGTTGCCCCTTCTTGTGTTCTAATGCCTCTGGAACAAATCCCACAGAACCACCTCTGTTCTATGGAACCTTCTGCACGTTCTATCAAGAACACTGCTTGGATACTGACTGCTTGAGGTTTCTCCAAACAGATCTTTTTCCCTGTGCACAATAAATTGTTGGATGGGTCTTCAGTGTAGTTTTCAAACTTGGTTCCCATTTGTCACAGAAACTGGGAGAACACATGTTATTCTTCCATCGTGAAGTGTCTGACTGTATCTTGTACATTTTGAGATTAATCAGAAATATCCAGGTTCACTCTGGGACGGTATCCAGCGCATCGACCAGTAAACCAGTTGCTTTGGTCCAGTTATCGTTCAGAAAGCCCTAGAGCAGGATTGGTTTGTTAGGAGGTCTCTACTGAGCAACAGCTCAAACTTGGGACGTTAAGCCTCCTACCTGTGTCTCATAGACTGAATCTCAAACTATAGGTTTTTGCCTCTGATCATGGGTGGGGCAGACGATGGAAATAAGATGGGGGCGGTGTGGGGTGCAGAACGAGAGAAGTAGCTTTATACTTTCCAGGATGTGGCTCTCTCCCCATCACCTATTTCAGACTTAATAAGGAATGCTGTTGAACACTAAGAACTGGAATTTCCCAGACATCCTGCTTGATTGCTCTGTCATCATCAAGAGAACATCGCAACTTTTTCTTGGAACCATTTTCTGTGTGGAGCTATTCCCCTGAGTAGGAAAACTGAGTAAAGGGAAAGACGTAACATAAATATATATATATTAGGAAAGAATGTTTTGGCCCAAATGAGCTCTTGCTCACTTGTCTATGAAACAATAACTAGACGTCCACTTCTAAAATGGTGACCAGAACTTGCCTCAAACCATAACGTTAAATGCTCTGTGATAGTGTGGTAGACTGACAAGTGTGTGCTGCTGAGATGAGTTAAACTTGGACTTCATCTGGCTCTATCACGAAGGCTCTGTACTCACTGATCCCGTACTGAACACGGCTTGGCTTCTTGGGAAAATCCTCATGTTAATGTTTATTACATTGAGCGATTGTGAGGATAAAAAAGAAAATGCCAGCCGAGCGGGTAGGGACCAACCATACTTAGGAATAATCATGTTGCAAAAAATATTAATTTCATTGTTCTTTCTCCACATATCTACAGCCTAGTATTTTAAAAGTATGTGTGCTTAGCAAGACCCAGCAAGCACACATACACCAAGACAGCATGATCCCATCAGTAGCCCTCCTGTTTCTGCCCCTATGATTTAGAGATTCGTAGTAGAATCTTGAGAGAGAGTTGGTATAGGTGGCTTTTGCTTGTTTGATTTTTAGATAGCTCCAATTTTCCTAATCATAACGTAAATAGATGCATAATAAGCACATTAAGTATTAAACAAATCGGAAATAAAAGAAGCAGAAATCGAGCCATATCTTCCCATGTAAGAAAGTCACTCTTTTAAAATTCCCTTTTCTTAGAAGTTTTAGGTTCACAAGGAAAAAATGTAGAAATTACAAACAAACCAAAGTAAAGCTGTCCTCAAGCTGATTCTAATTCACAGAGACCTCGTGTCTGTCGAAGCAGAGCTGCGTTCCATGGTTGTCCATGGCGGCTCCCTCTCGGTAAGTAGATTTCCACGTCCGTCTTCTTCAGGACAGCTGGGTGTGAGCTGCCAGTCCCTTGCTTAGTAGCCAACCACGCACTGTTTGCACCCCTTCTGAAGAAAAGATGTTCCCATAACATTCTCTTGCCACCCCACCAACACTTCCCGCTTCTCTTATTCTTAATATCTTGTATTTGGGGATATATTTGTTAAAACTGATGAGCCAATATTTTAACAGTTTTGTTAACATAGAATTCATATAGCAAACAAGCCAAAAGCTTAAAACTATGTAAAGGAATTTTGAAATCAACACCACAATAAATTTTAGAACATGTCTTCATTATTAGCTCCCTGTTCCCCCACACACACCCCTTGCCATAACCTTAAGGAACTATTTTTATCTGGTTACTGGGGGGACCAGTAGTGACACATCGTTATTAACTGAAGCCACAATTCACTTTGGGGTCCATACTTCATGTTGTATAACCCTTTGGAGTTTGACAAACACATCCTGTCACGCAGTCACGATGGCAGCATCAGACAGAGTAGCTTCACTGCCCTGAAAATGCCCTGTGCTTCACCTATTAACCCTTCCCTCATTTCTTGAATCCTTAACCCTCAGGGATCTTGTGGCTCTTTCTGCTTCGCCTTATCTAGAATATCATGTAGTTGCAGTCAGATAGTAGGCAGCTCTTCAGACTGGCTTCTTTTGCTTCGTGAGATGCATGGAAAGTTCTTCCTTCCCTTTCCTAGCATGGGAGCTTATTTTATTTTATTTTTCATTCAACATCCTCTTTTATATGGAGATATCACAGGTTTTTAAAATCCATTCAGCACTTGAAGGTCATCTTGGTTGCTTCCAATTTCGAGCAATTAGAAATAAATGTTCTATAAACATTTGTGTGCAAGTTTTTGTATGGACATAGATTTTCAATTCTTTTTTTTACTTTATTGATTTATTTTTTAATCATTTTATTAGGGGCTCATACAATTCTTATCGCAATCCATACATACATCAATTGTGTAGAGCGCATGTGTACATTCATTGCCCTCATCATTCTCAAAACATTTGCTGTCCACTTAAGCCCCTGGCATCAGGTCCTCTTTTTTCCCCTCCCTCCCCGCTCCCCCCTCCCTCATGAGCCCTTGAATGCAACTCCTGAAGTCCATGGTTCGCCTTTGCTTAGCCCTGTAAACACTCGCCAGACACTCCTCCAACGTGGCTGATCATTTTGCATTCCCACCAACACTGTTCTCTTGTTTCACATTGGGGCCAGCATTCGGTGTTTCAGTGTTTGGAATTTTAGCCAGAAAGTCACGTTATGAAAACTTTTCCTTTTGAAGCAATTGTAGATTCACAGAAAGTTGCAAAGGCAGTCTTTTATCCTTGTTTTCCAAATAATCGTGCCTCTTGCGGTAACGTTGATCTAACTCCTAACAACCCTGCCGGACAGAGTGGAAGCGCCCCGTGGGATCTCTGAGGCTGTCATCTCCATCAATACTAGAAAACTAACACTGGTACAGTGTGTGTAGACAATCTTATGTCATTTTATCACACATGTAATTCATGTAACCACCACCCAATCAAGCACAAAACTACTCCATCACCACAGACCAGGACTTCTGCATGATGCTTCTTTATAATCACACCCCCTACCACGAATCTGCTCCCCTGCCACAATGTTGTTATTTGAGCGTTGCATGAATGGAATCATGCAATAGTGATCTTTTGAGATTGGCCTTTTGTCCCTCGGTAAAATGCCACTGTGGTCTACGTTTCTGTGTGTATCTATACTTCGTTCTTTTCTAGTTGCTCAGCAGTCTTCTGTGAGATGACGGGAAGCTTTGTTACCTATTTATCTACTACAGAACCCCCATGGCATTGCTGGGTCGGCATTGGATGGGTAACCCCAAGGTGGAAGATTCAAACCCATGCTCCTTGGGGAAAAGATGAGACTGTACTCCCATAAAGATTTACAAGGCCTTGGAAATATAGGGTCACTGTGAGTCCAAATTGGTTCAATGACAATTGAATTGGTTCAATGACCATGGTTTGGTTGGGCTTTATTTACCTACTGATGGGCATGTTCGTTATTCTCCTCAACTCAACTCCCTGCCATCAGTCAATTCCTGCTCACAGCGACACGGTGCTCCACCTCGCCTGAGACTGTTCGTGTTGTGAGGTCAACTTCAAGGTCAGCAGTTGGAAACTACTAGCAGCTCCGAGGGAGAAAGACTAGGCTTCCTACTCCTGTGAAGAAAGAGAGCCTGTTATGACAAAGGAAAGTGCTGTGAACCTTCATGCAGGTTTTGTGTGGATATTAGCTTCCATTTCTCTAGGAAAAAATGCCCAGGAATGTGATTGCTGGATTGTGTGGTATGGGTCATGAACCCTAGTAGCACAGTGACTGAAGTGTTCACCTACTACTGAAGGGTAGATGATTTAAAGACGCTTTGCTCCAAGAGATAGGGCAAGAGATAGGGCAGTCTACTTCCTTAAAGATTTATAACACTGGAAACCTTACAGGGAAGTTCTACGTTTTTCCTATAAGAGTAGTCGGAATCAGAGTCATCTCCATGGCAGTGGGTTGATTTTGCATTGGGGCTTAGTTTCTAAGCATACTTTTAGCTTTTGAAGAAACTATTTTCCAGAGGAATTTTTAAAAAATAATTTTATTGAGGGCTCATACAACTCTTATAATCCATACATACATCCATCTGTCAAGCACATTTGTATATGTGTTGCCCTCATCATTCTCAAAACATTTTCTTTCTACTTGAGCCCTTAGAATCAGCTCCTCATTTTTCCTTTCCCTCCCCTCCCCTCCCTCCCTCATGAACCCCTGATAAATTTTTTTCATGTCTTACACTGTCCAATGTCTCCCTTCACCCACTTTTTTGTTGTCCATCTCCCAGGGAGGGGGTCATATGTAGATCATTGTGATCCGTGGCCCCTTTCTCCCCCACTTTCCCCTTCCCCTCCTGGTATCACTGCTCTCAGTATTGGTCCTGAGGGGTATCTGTTCTGGATTCCCTGTGTTTCCAGCTCTTATCTGCACTCGTGTACATGCTCTGGTCTAGCCGGATTTGTGAGGTAGAATTGGAATCATGATAGTGGGGGGAGGGAGAGAAGAGGAAGCATTAAAGAATTAGAGGATAATTGTATGTCTCATCGGTGCTATATTGCACCCTGACTGGCTCATCTCTTTCTTGTGACCCTTCTGTAAGGGGATTTCCAGTTGCCTACAGATGGGCTTTGGGTCTCCAATCCTCACTCCTCCTCATTCACAATGACATGAAAGTTTGTTCTTTGACTCCTGATACCTGATCCTATCGACACCTCGTGATGACACAGGCTGTTGTGCTTCTTCCATGTGAGCTTTGTTGCTTCTCAACTAGATGGCTGCTTGTTTACCTTCAAGCCTTTAAGACCCGAGTTGCTATATATTTTGATAACTGGGCACCATCAGCTTTCTTCACATTTGCTTATGCACCTACTTTGTCTTCGGCGATTGTGCCGGGAAGGTGAGCATCATGGAATGCCAGTTTAATAGAACAAAGTGTTCTTGCATTCAGGGAGTACTTGAGTAGAGGCCTAATGTCCATCTGCTACCTTAATACTAGACTTATAAATATATGCACATAGATCTATTTCCCCATCGTCATATATAAATATATTTACATATGTACATGCCTGTATTTAGACCTTGATCAATGCCCTTTGCCTCCCAGTTCTTTCCTCTATTTCCTTTTACTTTCCTCTTGTCCCACTATCATGTTGAGCCTTCATTTGGGTTTCAGTCATTCCTCTCGGTTACATTGCCCTTGATCAAGTGCTACCAGTCCTCCTACACCCTCCTCTCCATCAATTTTGGATCACTTGTTGTTCCCTTGTCCCTGGGTTTGTTAACACCCACTTGCTTTCCCCAGCCTCCCCCTCTCCCATGTCCAGCCAGAACTGTAGGTCCCGTTGTTTTCTCCTCCGGATTGTTTATCTAGCCTATCATATTTCGATAGATGTGCAGAGATAATACTATGCACAAAAACCAACACAGAGCAAAACAAAGCAACAAAAGAAAACAAACAACAACAACAACAATAAGCAACGACACAAGAAAGAAAAGCTTGTAAATAGTTCAAGGTCGGTATCTTGACCTGTAGGAGTGTTTTCTGGTAAAGTCTGATGCGGTGCCATGCCCTGGCCCCAAAGTCTATTTTTGGTATTCTCTGGGGACATCGTTGCTCTGTTCCTCTTGCTGTTCTGTTGCACACCCTTAGTGTTTCACCTTAGTGTGGTGGGGTCAGATCAGTCCCCATTCAGGCACTGTGTCTCCAGTGTTATCCCCTGTAGCACTATGGGTCAGTGAGGGACTTCGAGTCTCATAGGGCCGGCCCTATGGTCCTGTCTGTGTTTTGGCTCCTCTGAGCAGGGATATCGTCCTCAGGGCTTGTCCAGAGGACTTTGTGTGTTCTGCATTCCCGCTCAATGTTTGAATGATCCAGTTTCTCTGCATCCTCATCAGCATTTGTCTTTGTCATGTTTTTATCATTTTTATTCCAGCTGTTCTCATAAGGAGAATAAGGAGCCCTGGTGGCACCATGGGTTAAACACTGGGCTGTTAACCGCAAGGTGGACAGTTCAAACCCACCAGAGAAAGATGAGGCTGCCTGCTCCCATAAAGAGTTACAGTCTTGACCAGACAACCCGGAAAAAGAGCCAGACCAGTGCCATCACTGGCTCCAGGTAAGTATAGGGTCGGTCACTTGGCCGGAAGGCACCTAATGACAGCTGGGATCAATGGATGGGGGGACAGGGGGAGGAGGCTGTGTGCTGAGGGACAGCCATGCGAACCTGGGGTGAGGTCCCCCAGAGAGGGAGGTGGCTGAGGGGAGGGGCATGCACAGGAGAGTTGTTGAATTGGAGACTTTTATTTTGTATATTCTTGACACATGTAAGATATGGAAAAAATAATCTATAACTTATCAAGGGTTCCTGAGGCGGGGCAGAGGGAGGGGGAAGAAATGGGGAGCTGATATCAGGGGCTCAAGTGGGAAGAGAATGCTTTGAAAATGGTGATGGTGGCTTATGTGCAAATGTGCTTGACACATTGGAGGAATGTGTGGATTGTGATAAGAGATGTAAGAGTCCCCAATAAAAGTATTAAAAATAATAATAAAAGTAGGTTGAATTTCTTTTCGCTTTCTGTCTCCTGCTGAATACAAGAGAAAATGTATACAAGACAACAGATAGTCCGTTCTACCAGAAACCAAAAAAGAAAACAAAGCCAGAGCAATTAGGTCATTCTCAATAACATGACATTACATCAAATATCTAGAAGTAAGTCTGGCAAAATAAGCAGAATTTTTATGGTAAAAATTATAAGACTTCATTTGGAAAAAAAATAATAGAACAAAATAAATGGAGAAAATACCCAATTTAAACATTGTAAGTCGCTTGAAGGTAATCAAGTGGCCATCAAGCTCAGAAGCAACAAAGCCCACATGGAAGAAGCACACCAGCCTATGCAACCACGAGGTGTCGAAGGGATCAGGTATAAGGCATCATCAGAATAAAAATCTTACCATAGTGAATGATGGGGGGAGTGCGGAGTGGAGACCCAAAGCCCATTAGTAGGCCACCGGAGATCCCCTTGCAGAGGGGTCTCGGGGAGGAGATGAGCCAGTCAGGGTGCGATGTAACAATGAGGAGAAATACAAATTTCCTCTAGTTCCTAAATGTTTCCTCCCTGCTCCCACTACCATGACTCGAATTCTACCTTGCAAGTCTGGCTAGACCAGAGGATGTACACTGGTACAGATAGGAACTGAAAATACAGGGAACCCAGGGAGGATGAGCCCTACAGGACCAGTGGTGTGAGTGGTGAAACAGGGAGGGTAAAGGGAGAATGGGTAGGAAAGAGGGAACCGATTACAAGGAACTATATGTGACCTCCTCCCTGGGGGACAGACAACTGAAAAGTGGGTGAAGGGAGATGTCGGACAGGGCAAGATATGACAAAATACCAATTTATAAACTATCAAGGGCTCATGAGGGAGGGAGGAGGGGGTAGTGGGGAGGGAGGGGAAAAATGAGGACCTAATGTCGGGGGTTTAAGTGGAGAGAAAATGTTTTGAGAATGATGTACAAATGCACTTTACACAATTGATGTGTGTATGGATTGAGATAACAGTTGTATGAGCCCCTAATAAAATGTTTTTAAAAACAAAAAAATAAATAAGCATTGTAAGTCTTGCAAAAAGCTTATCAAACAGACAAGCAAACTAACAAAGAGCTTCTAGCTCTGTTGAATTTTCTTCGTTACACATCTCTCTTCAATTACGTTCCTAATTTACCTGAACTATTTTCTTCTACTTATTAAAGTTAAATTTGTTCTTCTTTTCCTAGATTAAATAAATTTAGCTCTCTAACTTTTATTTATTTCTTCTTTTATAATATAAGCAGATAAGCTATAAATTTCCTTATAAGAACTGCTTTGATACCCCAAGGGAGGAGAGTAAAACTCTGTCCCGATTCAGCTCAGCAGAGCTTTTCCATCTCCACAAGGTAACGTTGTTAGATTTGTTTGCATCTACAGCCCTTTGGAGGCTTCTAAAGTAATATTTTCCTAGTTTATTCTTTTTTTGTTGTTCATATTTTTCCTCTTGTCCTTGCATTGGCAGTGAGGGTCCTTGTAAGTGTTTGTGTTCTCAGTGACACGGTGGCTTTCTTCTTAGACATGTTGGTATTCTTAGTCCTTTTGGTTAACATTTTTTTTAGTACTTTTTTGCCTGGGAATACCACAATTTATCCACCCTGTACCTGAAAATTCCACCACTCATCTCTCAGACTGTCATGGTGTGGTGACTTACATGTTTCTTTGATACTTGAAACACTGGGAACGAAATTTCTCCTCAAAGTGGAGTCCATCTACACGACAGGGATAGAGGAACGTTTCCCGGACCTTCATCTGCCGATGTGCATGATTCAAAATGAGAAGAACCAGATGTAAGTACTCATTAGTAACTGAGCATAGAATGTACAAAGTATGAATCTAATAAAATTATGTATTTTCAAAAGAGAAAAGGAATGTGCAAGTATTAATATCTTAAGCCAGTGGTTCTCAACCTTCCTAATGCCACGACCCTTTCATACAGTCCCTCATGTTGTAGTGACCCCCCAACCATAAAATTATTTTCATTGTTACTTCATAACTATAATTTTGCTACTTTTAGGAACAGGAAACCCCTATGAAAGGGTTGTTCAACCCCCGAAGGTTAAGAACTGCTGTCGTAGGCATTAATAAACAGAAATTGACTCGTATTGGCCATTTTAAGTCAGATAATCAAATTGTTTATTATCCGGGGACTAAGAAATAGAAGAGGAATGGCATCACATTAGTCATCCATAAAAAAGAAAACACATTCCAAGATCTATCCTGTAGTTTGATTCTGTCTATGACAGATGATTATCCATACTCCTACAAGGCAGGTCAACTAATATGATTATGCAAATGTATGCATCAATCAGTAGAGCCAAAGATGAAGAAACCAATTTCTACAAGCTTCTTCAGACTGACATTGATCAACTAAGAAATCAAGATGCATTGATAATGACCAGTTATTAGAATAGGAAAGTGGGAAGCAAAGAAGAAGGATCAGTGGTTGAAAATATGGCCTTGGTGATAGACAGGACCCCAGAGCTCATGTGATGAAATTCTGAAAGATCAATGACTTATTCATCACATAATGATGAATTAGACATGGATCTCACCCAGTGGGTTACATGGGAATCAAATGTATTATATCTGTGAAAAGAGACCATGGAGATGCTCAATATCATCCGCTAGAACAAGGTCAATTGTGGAACAAACCATCAATTGCTTATATTCAGGTTCAAATTGAAGTTACAGAATATTTGAACACATTCACAGGAACCAAAGAATGACCTTGAGTATATTCCACCTAAATTTAGAGACCATCTCAAGAATAGATTTAATGCACTGACTGCTATTGCCCAAACACCAGACCAGTAATGGGATGATGTCAATTCAAGAGCATTCTGTGAGAAGAAAGCAAAAAGTCATTTTAAAGCCAGGAGAGGAAGATAAGACCAAAATGGTTATCAGAAGAGACTCTTCAAGGTAGAGAAGCTGAAGCTATTAGAAAAAAATGCTGAAGTAAGAGTTGAGCAAGATTGTGTTCCAGACTCCTGCCTCGCCTGCAGGAATGAGTCCTCATGCATTGTGTGAATTGTGTGAAAATGCAGATTGAGGCAACACTTTCCTGGGATTTTTTCAGTTTTGATATTTTTAGGGTTGTTTTTGTTTTTTGTCTTTTTCTTTTTTTCCCTTTTCTTTGTCCACTTTTTCTTTCTTCTTCCTGGTGTGTTTTTCCCCTCTTCCTTTTCCTTTATTTTTACTCTTCTTCTCATCCCTCCTTCACTTTTTAATTGACGTTTTCTGGGTTTCCATACATATTCTTTGTCTTCTGCCTGATCTGATGAAAGGAGGACGGACTTACAAATTGGACCGAGACTAGTGGAAACCCCCAAGAACCACCCTAAGCCACCTTCCAAGTCTGGAAATTTACAGCCAAACAATAGTCGCGTCTATAAGGGAAACAATAACACTAGCAAAATAAACACGCATACCTCCGAAAAATCAAGAGTTTGAGATCAAAAGGGCAGATTTTACCCAAGGACTGTAGTATTAAATTAAAAAGATGGCGCGGGGGAGTGGCGTGCCAGACCCCACTCACTGCTACTACTATTACTACTACTCGGATTCAATAATGCACAATTGTACGGTTGAGATATATAAGAATTATATTAAAGTCATTGAGAGCATGAGAGATAATACAATAATAAAGTCAGGCATATTACATGGTACCATTGCTCACCTCAGCCCAGCTTGGTGGTCCATGTGGAGAGAGGCGGAAGGGAAGGAGGGCAAGGGAACAAGGGAGAGGGGGAAGAGAGGGGAGTGACCAGGGAGTGAGCAGCAAGGAGGTCAGAGAGATCAGAGAGAGTTCTATATTGCTGACTCACGCCTATATACATTTTGGGGGCATGCCAGCCCACTAATTACAGGTAGAGACATGCATCACAGGGAGGAGCTGCACCATAGGTTACACAATAATGAGAGGGTGGTCTAGGGGGTGGTCTCTGGGTCTCCATAAGAACATTATCAGTAGGGTGCAAACCCCGCCTACAGGAGCCTGTCCATTGTCCCCAGAGGCAGGGAGCAGGCTCACCCCTGCAGTGGGATGAGACAGCAGTCTGGCAACTGATTGCCTTCAGGGGAGGGAATGCCTGTGCATCTGACCTCCCCCCACAAGGGACAAAGTTTGGAAGGCTTAGGAATGAAAGCAGAAACCAACCACACAGAGGAAGTAGAGTAAGTGGTGTTACCTTGTGAGCATTACAAGCAGTGAAATGCAGAATGAACTGTTGGATGGAAAACTGTGCTGCCGTTACACCTTTCCCCAAATAACCACAAAAAGTGTAGAAGGTGATTTTCAAGCGTGGTCGTATAAATTTGACATACAATTTACACACCATTAAATGGATTTGGAAAAAGAAAAGGCCAACAGCTGTGACCTGAGGTCTGGTTGTTGTATAAATGTATAAGTAACAAAAATGTGTTCCCCCAAATTATCTATCCCATTCTTTTGTTCACTATGAATTCAAACAAAGCGTAGCTTCGTAAAACCTTGTCACAACGGTCTACAAACCATATGTCCTCGTGGCGATCTGGAGGCTGAAGTCTTTCAATGACATTGAAAGAAGAAGCTCTCCTGCTCCACTTCTGCTTTGCAGGAGAGGGGTTGTTTGAGAGTTTGTTTCATGAGAAGAAGGCAGTTCAATTCAGTCCTGTGAGAAAGTAGCCACCTGTACAAAAGTTCTACAGTCTCTGATCTCCATGCATGAGACAGCAGCAGGTTTGTATCTATTTGTAAATAAAGACCAACACTTTGGGGAGCAAGCAAATGAAATCAGATGCCTAAAATGTCTGTGGAAAACAGGCAGATTGGATTTGGTAGCATTCGAATGCCTGAAGCCAACCAGTTGTCATAGAATATGACTCACATTTAGGAAGCCTGAAGGGTTGCAATCAATATTGGAAAGCTGGCCGTTTTAGATTTCAGTAAGGCACGTTAGCATAGGAAGTCTGTCATTCGTCATTATTCTCAGGTGTATGCAGGTCAAGTGACATGTGGATCTATAAGTTGAAATGAAAAGCAGGTCACAAGTCCCTTTGTCTAAGAAGAAAGGAATATTAACAATAAGAAATGGGTAGAGGCCAAACTTTTCTTTCAATGGAAATATAATTTTTGAGTTAGCTGATCTTGGTGCAACACTGTCAGCACCCATCAAACGGCAAGGTTGCTAAGGCCAGGATACCTGCTGAAGTTGGAAATGCAGAGCCATGTGAGATCTCGGCCTCAGTAACTATTGCATCAATAACAATCCTGAAGTCGTCTTCTACCAGTTTCTACACTTCATCCATTTCTTCATTCTTAGAGGTTGAAAAGCTTCCCTCACGTGACACATCTTTGAGGTCTTCCCAACCTTCCTTCAAACACTATCCATGTCAGACAGCATTCTTGCAAAGCTGCAATGACTTAGGAATACGTCCATGTGAGTTTTGTTAAAATTTCATATTATCCATTTCATTTTCCATGACTTCTAGTGTTCTTAGACTCATGCCTTGTATATTCCATCTTCCAGTTATTAATGGATGTTTCAACTGCTTCTCATATTGAGTCATGCCACATCAGTAAAAGATGATCCTGAAACCTTTACTTCATCCACGTCATTCAGGTTGACTCTACTTTGAGGAGACAGCTCTTCCTTGGTCGTATGTTGAGTGTCTTCCAACCCAACAGGCCTATCATCTGACATTGTACCTTATACTGTTCCACTGCTATCCATGCAATTTTCAGTGACTAATCCCTCAGAAGTTAGCAGATGATTTCTTCTTCCCAATCTAGTCTCAGTCTGAAAGACCAGTGATAAAGCGTCCAGCATTGTAGCAGCACGCCAGCAGCCACAGTACAAAGACCTGATAGACAGCTTGTGAAAGGAAAGATGAAAACAAAAGCAACACTCTTCTAGTGCACTTTTCTGCGTGGGAAAGTATATTTTCTTCAATTGACTACACTTGGATTTAAGATTGTATTTTATAACCTTCAAAATAAACAGCCAGTATTTATCACATTGGATGGAATCATTTAATTTTGGTAAAAAGGAAACTGAATAAGGAGTAAACCTTGACAATAAACGTAAATAAAACAAACAAAATAAACACTGCCAACAAATAAATTCCAACTCATGGAGATCCTATATAGGGTTTCTGAGGCTGTACATCTTTATAGGAGCAGATAACTCTCTCCTTTCATTTGTCTCATTTGTCTCCCACAAAGCAGGTGGTGAGTTTGAACCACCGACCATTTGGTTAGAAATTCAATATTTATCCAACAACACTAACAAATACAGCTAGCAATAGATAGATGATTGATCCAATAAAGCAATTAAAATAGATGATTGATCGACAGATAGATATAAGAATCATTGCATGTTCTAGAAAATATAGCATAACTCAAAAATTAATTAAAATGATAAAGCATCACACTGGATTTTTTTAACTTAACCCTATGCCCCTTTAAAATTCAATAAGGTGAAAATTCTTCTTTTAAGAAATGAGATAGAATGTCAGTCACAGGTTTGCCAGAATAATATACATCTTAATAGAGCATATAGGGCATTAATGTAATAAGTCGATGATTGTCTGCCTACCAACAGTTCAGAACTCTTCCGATAGCTGTCTTCTGCTTTTTCAAACACCATGAATTTTCAGTCTTAGGTCGTCAGCCTGAGAGTTTTCCCTGACAACCAGCTCCCATTGTTTGTGTACATAGCATCCAGCCACCAAAGCATTTACTCTACACAAGTGAGTAATCAGGTATTAAAATGTGGAGTTAGCCAATGTTGCCCCAATATCCCTCTCTCAACAGTGTTTTTAAAAAGTAATCCGTGGGACTAATCAATGGCAATATTAATGGAAGACCTTTATACTCCAGGGAGGTCATCAATAAGGAACTTTACCTTATTGAATGAACATGGAGGACTCTAAATGGAGCCAAAGTCAGATTTTTTTAAAAAAAACAAAAACCATAGATCCAGGAATAGGTTTTGGACTCACACTAAATCCAACCTCCAATTTAAGAACAATTCATTCTTACATCTTGGTCCTGCTTGATACTGGTCCTCAGGAAGGGAATGCAGAAGATACAGGTGCTAGAGCAAAGTGTAGTGAGGAAATTAGATGATGACCAGCTATCAGATGAAACCGTGTCTGGGGTCTTAAAGGCTTGTTTCCAAACAAGCAGCTATCTTAATGAGATGTCAACTAAGTCCACGTGGAAGAAGCACACCAACCTCAGTGACCAAAGGATTGTAAATTATATCATCCAAAGCTGAAGGAGGGAATAGTATCAGAGCCTAACTTGGGAGATTTTGATTTGCAGAAGGCTATGGATGCTGGTGGAAGCCCAAGCTACATTTTTGAGATCTACCCAGGAAATAAGGCTCTGGTGGTTTCCCTCTATCTGTAATAGAGATATGGGAAGAACCTTGTTACCAAACAGTGCGTTGGAGAGATGACTGGAGGAGATCAAAATGATAAACCTGACTTGAACATAAAACCCTGTCACTTGATCCCCTCTCTGGTGCAGGTTGGGCCTGATCTTTTGTTCAGCATTCTCTCTCTCTCTCTCTCTCTCTCTCTGTGTGTGTGTGTGTGTGTGTGTGTGTGTGTGTGTGTGTGTGTGTGTGTGTGTTTCAAATTGAGGGTTGTGCCTGACGTGTTTTGTCATTGGGGATAACCCTCCTGAATTTTGGTTATATGTTTTTCTGTTTTTCAGCATATGAAACCCAAGACTGATAAACCTATAGAGACAGCAAGTAGACTAGGAGTTCTGGGAGTCTGGTGAGAGGGGAGTGGGGGGAGATAAAGGGAGCTGATATCACAGAGTTAAAGAGGGAAGAGAATGTTTTGAAACTGATTGTGGTAGCAATTGTACAATACTGCTTGATGTGATTGAACCATGGAATGATATGTTTGCATTAACTTCCAATAAAATGGGCTTTGGGGGGGGAAAGCATAAAGCAAATAAATATATACACAATATAAAAAGACAGTCATATTTGTTCAAAACAGTAATTATGAAACAATGACAACATGGTTAAAATCTGTAAAAACAAGTATATTCTTAGAGTAGCCATGAAAATTAAAGGTTCAAACAAAATAATATCAAAATCTATTTATAAAGTTGTACATTTGGAAATATTTGGCTGATGGAATTGTGACTTAGTTTATTGTTCTTTGAAATGATGTTCTGCATGTTCACAGTTTTTTGCTTAAAAATATAAATAGAAAATGTTGATTGGGGGCGATAAAAGTTAAAATAAATATACACAATTAGATACATCAGATTTTTGTTAGAAACTTTGTAAAAATCACCAGACATCTCTCTGCCCCCAAAAGGACAATAAATAACATAATTTAAAAGAGAAACAAAAATAGTTTGATTACAAACAACAATGAAATGATGTGATGCCTATTACATGTCATTCTTTAGGGGTAGAAAGACAAAGTTTCCCCACGATTTTAGCAAATATAACACACAGACATATTAATGACTAGGCCAGTTGTGAACATGCCAACTGAGTTCCAAAATTTTACGGGGTTAGAAAATAATTAAATGACCCATAGCCCTACGGGGGACAACACTGGAAACACGGTGTAGGAATTCCTTCCGATCTGATCTCACCACACCAAGACAAAACACTAAGGGCATGCAACAGAACAGCAAGGGGAACAGAGCAACAAAGTCCCCAGAGAATACCAAAATAGACTTTGGGGACAGGGCTTGTCACCCCATCAGACTCGACCAGAAAACACTCCTGAAGGCCAACAAACAGTCCTTGAACTAACTACAAGCTCTTCTTTCTTATTGTTGTGTTTTTTTGTTTTTGTGGGGTTTTTGTCATTGGCTTTTTGCTGTTGTTGTTTTGTTTTCTTTTGTTGCTTGGTTTTGCTCTGTCTTGTTTTTGTCCATGTTATTATCTCTGCAGATCTGTCTAAATAAGACAGGTTGGATGAACAATCGCGGAGAAAAAACAGGGACTGACAGTTCCCGAGGGGACATGGGAGAGAGGGAGGTGGGGGTAAAGGAAGTGGTGTTAAACCCAGGGACCAGGAAACAGCAAGTGATCCAAGTCAGTGGTGAGGAGGGTTTGGGAGGCCTGGTAGGGCATGACTAAGGGTAATGTAACCAAGCAAGAGGAATTACTGAAACCCAAATGAAGGCTGAGCATGATAGTGGGACAAGAGGAAAGTAAAAGGAAATAGAGGAAAGAGCTAGGAGGCAAAGG